>NC_080175.1:27271337-27604691 GCF_950295315.1 Erinaceus europaeus | reverse complement strand
ACAAGAGCACCATTCAGCTCTGGCTATTAGTGGAGCCACAGATTGAACATAGGATCTCTTCCATTTAAGTCCAGAACACTACAACTGAGTTATCACCCCAGTCCTCACAGAACTTAGTTACTTCTTACAGTAGAGTAGAAAGAAACACACCTAGGAGCACTGCTCTGTCAGATGCAGTGCCAGGCATTGCACCTGGAGCCTCATACATGTAAGTCCTATATTTACCCACTGAGCCACTTCACTAGCCACAGAGTTGAAATTTTGTGTACTATTTTGTTTCTCAGAATAGTGAATGATCCAGGGTAAAGTAGGCTGGGTTAATTTATCCAAAAAGAACTAGCTAGAATAATGCTTCTCTCTTTATCAATTTTAAGAATTACTCTATTTAACAAAGCAGCTTATCTATAGCTTTTGCTCTAATGGAGTGCAAAAGTGCTGCTCCCAGGTAGTAGTAGTATTTAGCTCATTTCACCATTTCTTAAATCAGACCACTTAATAGTTCCCTTCCCCCATCAGTCAAAATGGAAGGCAAAAAGAAAGCGATATGGACTGATGGTTACTTCTTATCCTTTTAGGTTTAGATCACTATTTTTTATTGTGTAATCCAGTGTTGAAAGTTTACCATCAATCTTGTTTTATCTCAAGCACCCATCAAGTAAAAATGTGATCCAAAAAGTGATTGGATGTACAAGTTTATTGTGTGATTATCCCCCCAAGCTCCCATCCCCCAGAGCACTGCTCAGCTCTGGTTTGTGCTGGTACAGGAGATTGAACCTGGGATTTTGGAGCCTCAGGCTCTCTACCCCCACACTGTGTGATTTTTTTTTTCTTTTAAACAATTATTGGGGGGGCGGGGAGATACTTTGGTATCCTCTCTCATTCATTCATTAATAAAAATAAACAAAACCTTCATGGTCTGGGTAATAGTATATACAAAGTATAACTTTTAATTGAATACTAGCTATGTTTTTTAGTCACTAAATCAACTATCCCCCATTTTTTGGTGTGTGATTTCCATTCTTTTTTGTGGGGAAAGCCAAGAGAACTCTGAAGTTGTTGAGTTTGTCCTATTCTTTAAACCCAGCATGTTTTTTTTCTTCATTGTGTTAATTTTAGGGACATTTGCCTTAGAGTGATTTTTCACAAATGTAAATTATAAAATTAAATAAGATGATTGGGGCCAGGTGGTGGCACACCTGGTTGAGCGCATTTATTACAGTGTATGAGGACCTTGGTTCAAGCCCCCCAGTTTCCATGTTTAGGGGGAATGCTTCACAAGCAATGACAGTGTTGCAGGTGTCTTTAAAAGATTCTTTTAAAAAGTATTATGATTTATCTCTGCCCCCAAAATACTTTGGGGGTACTAGCCTGCCAAACCAACTATAGACAGTACACAATGCACACAGATGTTAGCCATAGAGGTCCAAGGACCTTAAAATGGCATGATAAGGGAGTCTGGCAGTAGTGCAGCGGGTTAAGCGCATGTGGCGCGAAGCACAAGGACTGGCAAAAGGATCCCAGTTCGAGCCCCTGGCTCCCCATCTGCAGGGGCGTCGCTTCACAAGCGGTGAAGCAGGTCTGCAGGTGCCTGTCTTTCTCTCCCCCTTCTGTCTTCCTTCCTCTCTCCATTTCTCTCTGTCCTATCTAACAACGACAACTTTATTATGTCCAGTGGCAACCTGCATTTTCAAAGAGCAATAAGCCAGACTTCTAATGAAAATGGTCTTCTGGACAGTACTTAACCACAGATAAAATATTTCCACCTAGACCCCCAACATACATTTATTTATATACATGGGCATATGTTTCCTTTACATAACAGTTTGTGTACATGTATATAAATTTTCAGATGAATAAATGCATACGTATACATGGTATTCTAGCTTACAGAATTAGAAATGTAATTCAGCTTATTCCCACAGAATAAGATTGAAGATAATGAGAACGGAATTAAAGCTTACTTTCTTTCACAGAATTCCCCAGAGAGAGAAGACTGTAATAATGGCGAACCCCCTAGGAAGATAATACCAGAGAAGAATTCACTTAGACAGGTATGAAATTTAGTCTTACTTAAAATTAAAAGCTACCACAACAAAACAAAAGATAGGAAACTCTCATTTGCCATTTGCTAAGCATTGGAGTTTAAATTAAGAGTACTCTGAATTTGATCTACCTATAGACATTAAATATCAATTGGGTGACATTGTCCAGTCATTTAAAAAAATAACATAAGCCTTGTAGGTACAAGGTACAAAGTATGGTACAGTCAGCTGCATATGTAGTAAAAGTAAAACCAGGAGGTTTATTGTTCAGGAAAATAATTTGAAATACTTCTGTTTAAGTCTTTCATTTTAAATATTTGTTCTATGAAAAGAGTCTCTGAGAGACAACCACCATGCTGACTAAGCAATGCTGAGGATCTAACTTGGGACCTCCCATGCAAACTCTTTGCTCAACCCATTGAGCCACTTAACCTGGCCATTCAAAATACTTTTAGTGTAGATAGTAGAATAGTTTACTTAAACTCTATTTTCTGGGTACCTGGAGATAGCTCACTTTGTAGAATGAACACCTTACAATGGAGGAGGACCAGGGTTTGAACCCAGGCACCACAATAGGACCATTGTGAGAAGCTTCACAAGTGGTAGAACATTGTTCTTTCTCTCTCTCTTCCCCTCTCACTGTATGAACTAAAAACATTAAAAAGTTGATCTAGGAGCATTGGAATCTTGCATGTGCAAAGAGTTGAAACCACCAAAAACAAACAACAACTTTTTTTTGCTTTTTAAGATTTTTCATACATTAGAGAAAACTAATCACCAAAGAGTATTTACCTAAAGTGAAATTTTCTCCTTTTAGCCTGTAGAATATTCTTATTGCTTTCTCTTGAAGTGACTACCATTACTGATGGCAGCTTTTTAAGAAATTTTACTTGCAACTGTGTTTCTACTCCCCAGAAGTAACACAATTTACTTTGACAGTTCGATTCTACAGTGCTCTCCTTTTAAAAATTCAAGTGCCCAAAAACATTTAGTCAAAAAATTTGCTCTTCTCACTCCCTATAGCAATCTCTAACATTTTCTGTCTCCTATTGGGAACAAAAAAAAGTAAGCTTTTACAGTGTTTCCAGAGAATAGATAGCCTATTTTATATTAAAATTAAACAGGTACAATACAATAAGTTGAACAGTAGCAGTAGTAAAAATATTTTTTATATTTATTTATTTATTCCCTTTTTGTTGCCCTTGTTTTATTGTTGTAGTTATTATTGTTGTTGTTATTTGATTGTTGTTGGATAGGACAGAGAAATTGGAGAGAGGAGGGGAAGACTGAGAGGGGGAGAGAAAGACACCTGCAGACCCGCTTCACCACTTGTGAAGTGACTCCCCTGCAGGTGGGGAGCCGGGGGTACAAACTAGGATCTTTACACCAGTCCTTGCACTTTGCGCCACCTGCGCTATACCCACTATGCTACCGCCCGACTCCCAAAAATAATTTTAATTGATTTTTGTGTGTGGTATTTTAGGGGAAGAAAAGAGTTCTTATATTTATTAAGCTCCTATCATGAGCCAGATACTTCATTTAATCCTCACAATAACTCTGTCAAGTTGCTAAATATGATTTCCAATTTGTATGTGAAGAAAATGGAGTCTTAGGCTAGATGTTTATCTTGTTAGTGATTTGAAGCCTAAGTCTAATCATTACCAGAGAGTTTCTGTTTCTGCTTTCTGACTCCAATTTACATACAATGTTAGTTTAGGGGAAAATTTGTGGAGTTGTAACACATCCACTTTTTATTTACAATGTGTTAAATTAGGAGGGGTGAGCATTCACTCCCCTTTTTTTAAATCGTTTTTTTAATAAGTAGAATGAAATCAGAAAGATTTATAAAAGAACCCACATGATCAATAATTGATATTATACAGTTTACAGTTGCAGTTTTAACTGCCTGGAGATAAGCACCTGATCTGTAAATCTAAATAAATAGAACATATTGAATAAGATAAATTTAGAAGTGCAAATATTTTACCCACTGTTCAGCAATAACTGTCAGAAAACAATGACACAACAAAAAGTTTTGGCAACTTTATTTAAGCTAACAAACGAATTTTCACTCTGCAAAGTTATAAATTAATTTTAATAGGCTGATCCAGATGGTCCATTTGGAAAATGGATAGGCTGATCTGTTGAAAATTAAACTAAATTTATCTCTCTCATACTTCAAATTGAAGCAAGAGAGAGGATCGTGCCTATTAAGTCCAGCACATACAGATGGACCAGCGGGTCACACATGGGACTAATCTGATTCATTTTAAAAATAAATGCATACATTATTGAATCATTTTCTACTTGCAAGATCTGCTGTGTGCAGTTTTTGAGAGATTTAATGATGTTTTTCCACTGCCTTTTAGCAGATTTGCCTCATTCCCTCCACTTTAACAATCATTTTTGTTTTTCCTCCTAGTGCTCATAAGTGATTTTTCTAGTATCTGTTGTTCAGTGTTTAGATCTAAACTCTGGAGATTAGGTCATGAGGATACCCCCCTTCCCCCTCACCCTCCCCCTTTTCTTTTTTTGTAAAGGGTTTTTATCTCCATTCTCTTTGTGAAGAGCATGAACTCAATGTTCTTGGAAAGAGAAATGGCCTTTTGAAACAGGGAAGTAGGAGATCCTCCTGGGGCCCTCAGTCTTTTAGCTTCTGGGTGTTTTAACAGACCCATGAATGCAGATTTGTAAATTTATTGCAACGCCATCTGTTTTTTTGCTCCAACCAGATTACTGTTGGCTTGTGTCTGTCTATTGTGGTGGTCACTCCCTAGGAGTTTGCCCTCTCAATCTTAGGGAAGAGAGATGAATAGCAGGGGTCAATAGAAGTGGGTCACAGGGCAGCTGTCCAGAACTGCCCTGAACTTGATTACCCCACCACTAATTTTTTTTTAAGCCAGCCATTTATATATAAGCCATTTAAACTCCTTCTTTTCTCTGTTGCATATGACAATAATAAAGTGCCATTTGTTTTCCTCCACATCTTAGTCAGTTATACAAATGTCAAGGCTGACTTTTACCTAGTGTTGATGTAAGTAGAACTGTTATTAATACCTATTATTATCATGTAAACCAATTTCTTAACATTAGATTCTTTTGCAGATATTTCTAATGGAATTTCAAGGACTCTTTTGCCATTTGTTAAAACCTCAGCTATATCCTGACAAGTTTAGTTATTGTTTTCAACTAATTTATGGTCTTACCCATATTCCAAAGTAGAGTTTTATACCACTGTTGATAGGATATGACCATTGCATGTTCACTTGGAGAGCTACTTCATTATTAGAAGAGCTGAAAGAAGGGTTATCACTACAAATCTTACAGGCACTAAAAGAATAAGGTACTGTTATAAACAACTAGAAACAAACAAGAATTGGCAAGTTAGATGATATGGAGACATTACTTGAAAATTACAACTTCCAAAATCACCACAGAGTAAATCAACCTTGTCTCTCTTAAAGAAATTGAGTTATCAAAAGATCCATATGATTTTACTGATGAATTGATAATGTCAAAAATCAAAGAGATAAATAATACCAGTTTTACACAGTCTTTTGGAAAGTAGAGCAACTCCTGACTTGCATTATGAAGCAACCATGAGCCAAATTCCAAAACTATTACGAGACATTAGCAGAAAAAAAAAAAAAGAGAAAGTCAGGAGACCTTACTCCCTGTATCACCAAACCATTTGGCATATCTTATTTGCCATGTTATATACAGCATCAGAGGGCAAGAAAGCTGTGGGGGGGGGGGGGGAATAAAATCCTTTTAATTTTCTAAGTTTTAGAATAACCTTACCTCTTGGCATAGAGTGAAGTGTGAGTTTTGATTTAAAGATTGTACAAAATAACTACAGTTTGCTTTCTGTTTTTACTCCTAAAATGTGAAACCAAGGAAGCCATAGCAACTGTTTTCATAGCTTTTATTCATATTTGCAAACAAGGGCAAAGGCCTGGTAGGATACATGAAAGTACTCGTTACTTTTTGAAAATGTACCCTCACAACATGCAACTCCTTTACTTCACATTGGTGCTAATAGGATCTGTCATCCCTGCCTTTCTCTGTAATTGAGTAAATTGTGACCTCTGTCTAATCCTTCCCCACCCCCTATCCCTTTTGTGTATGTGTCCACTTACCATCCTGAGAACGTGGGCAGTGATAAATAAAGCATTGAGTAGAACTCTCTCAACTCTTTGAAAGCAGCATGATGCCAGCCCCTCTAGTTATATTTCTTTTAAGTGTTTACGTTTTTCTGTATTCTTTCTCTTGAGTAGCTGGAACCCTGGGGATGTAAAGCCATGAGAGAGGCCAAGAAGCTAACAAAGTAGCTGTCTCCCTTGTTAGCTTGTTCCTTTATTCTTTAAAAACAAGATAAAAACCATCTGGCTCAGGGCATTACATTTTCCTCCCCCATGCACCTCTATAGATGGAGACTTCACCTGCAGTGAGGGTTTACATTGATTAGGGAGGGAGCAGTAATTCAAGCTTCCATCCTCTTCAAGGATACTTTGCAGTCTTTAAAGGTGCTGACCCACTGAGTTAAACTGTCAAGGGAGGATAAAAAAGTGTCTTCATCCCAGGAGGTAACAGCTGCCAGGTTTTCAACACCTTGCACGCTGCTGGAAAAATGTCACAATTGTCAGCTGAAAGAAAAATGACTCTGTTGTCATCTTCTGTTAATGACTGAGCCTTATAAAAGGAATTACTTAAGCCTTTTAGAAGGAATGAGTAGTTGTTTGGGTTGCTTTTCAATCCCCCCACCCCCCCACTGCCCCCAATTCCTCTGTTGTTCTAAACCCTGCTTTGGAATTGACCCACACACAAAGAAAAAAAAAAAGTGAGAACTTAAAACAGCTCAGTATAAACATGGAAGTCTGATTGGCACAGCTCCTTTATACAGTTGGATAAGTCAGAGGAAAAAACATATCACTGACATAGAAAATGACATTACAGTGTGTATTAACAAAACAACAACAACAACAAAAAGTCATTCATAAGCCAGTGAACTGAGAGAAAACACTGTATTTCTGCTCTTTGGAGGACAATTTTTTTCAAGCAGCATCCAGATGGGTAAATACCACGACATTTCTGTTTTCAAGAGAGCCACTTCTTTTGTTTCTAAAAAAAATTTAAAAAGAAAAACCACAGAATGTACTTCTTTTAATAGTCCTCTAATGTTTGCATATCATGGCATTCCCTTCTTTCTGATTTGATTGATGAGGGGGAAAGGTTTAATGAAGTCCCTGATACCATGCAGGCAAGTTTTTTTTTTCCTATTTGTTTTAGGTTAGTCATTCTAATTGTATTGAGTAATTAGAAGGTACACACAGCCAAGGGAGCTTTGTTCTGATAATTGCTCAAGAAAACCCTGTTCCCTGTATGCCTTTGCTTTGTGTTAAGACATTTCTCCCCCTAGTGGAAATAGTAAGCACTTTGGCTTGGCAGTAGGCAAGGTGTAATTGCAATATGACAAACTATGCTTAAGGGACTATCTTGTAAATACTTTAGTTTGGCGTTTGGCATTATTTCATTATATATGTGTATTTTTTTCCACTATGAAACGCTCTACCCCTCTTTTTTTTTTTTCCTGAAGTGCTTTGGGCTTTGGGTGGAAAAATTGCCTGAGATGTTTATTAAAAAAAAAAAAAATCACAGTGCATCCTGGGTAATGCTTTGCAGCTTGACTTAATTTTAGTCATCTGTTTTAATTACCTATTTATAAAAATGCTTTTGCATTTGTAGACATTATTTAATACTTTGGAAGAAGCACCTCATTTGAAATAAATAAATAAATTGGACTATTTTAAATAGTACACGTAAAAAACTTTAAAGGTAATTAATGTAGGTCTCCTAAGTAAGACAAAAGTGGTCTTTCCAACTCTGATGAAGTGATTTGTTTATTTAACTTCCCAATTCGACTGAATCCTTCAGAGTCTAATAACTTAAAAAAAAATGGTTTGGCAATTTGTGTCTAGCTACAAAACCCTTCTTGAAAAAAAAAAGCAATTTAATAACCAGCTTTCTTAAAATTACTTTGAGGAAAGAAGACTGCATTGGGGGTTGATGTTTTGTTTTATTTTTATTTCAGTGTAATCATTCTTTGATAAATTGTGTAATCACTGACTTAGTAGAAAAAATATTATTGAACTCCTGGGTTGCAATGACCATAAAAAGTGTATTTTCATATAGAGAGTTGAGGCAATGTGAATCAATTATAAAGGAAACAGCTTATATGTTGGTCAAAGTCCATGTGGACCAGATTCATTTTGTGTTCAGTGCTTAATCTGTATACATGATAAAAAAGGAAAAAAGAAAACCTAACTAGCGGGGGGGGGGGGGGCATTGTGCCCAGTTGTATGAGTTCTTTAAAAAAAATTTTGCCCCTAAGAACAACGGGGAATGAGAAAACTAAGACACATCTTAGTACATCTACTGAAAGAGATTCAGTAGCATCAGTCTGGCATTTTTAAAGCCCAGTTTCAGTTTCCCTAGATGTGGCTTTGTAGTTTGCTTTTTCTATCCTATATTCTTGCTGGGGGCTTAATTTGATGTTACCATATATCTGAGGGTCCCTGTGTCCTCACTATACCCCCCCCCATCACTAGCCATTTTCATTATACTATATCTTGTATTGCTATAGGGCTGCTGAACAGATTTCTTAAGCAGCTTTTTGCAAGGTTAAAAGAATGCAGCCTGGTAACAAGTTTGTGTCATTTTAAATATATACCTTCTAGTAAATAAGGAGAAGTGTGGCAATCAATCCCTTTTAGTGTGTTATATGTTTCACCTGACAACTAAACCTTCTATTGATTAGCCATTACTTTGTTAGATAATCCTATGTCATTGAATCCATTGTAAAAAATTAAACTCTTTAAAATGTTTTACCCTAGCAGCAGTGTGAAAATTGAAAACTTGTTCAGAATTACAGCCTGCTTTCACAAAGAAGGTAGTTTTCAGCAAGGCATCTTACTGGTTTATGCTTATTTGCTTTATAAGCAATATAAAAATGTATTAAAGTACTCCACCGCAAAACTCACTGCCTTTAGTTCAGCAATGAAGCTACCTTTTCAAATTCTTCATGAGGACTGAACTAATGTTGCCTGTGGCTGTTTTGCTCAGTAACTGGATTTTACCCTGGAGGAGGGATGTCTTATAATAGGAAGGTAGTGAATGTAAAATATTGGCTTTTTAGCTGTTTTATTCCAGAGTTATCTAAAGACTATGATAAGTTGTAGTTTAGTAATCTATCCAAATTTCATGAGAGAGACAAGATCATATGCCCATTTTACAGATTGACTGTCTAGAAAATAAAAGGCTAAATATAGCCTTACTCTAGACACCCTCAGGCATAAGAACAAGTTTCCTGAATGTATTATATTCATTTCTGAAGGGAAAAAGGAAATTAGGAGGAAAATAACTTTTCTCTCTCCAGTAATACTGTTTTCAGAAAAAGAAAAAAAAAGAGAGTTCACCATTGTAATTAACTGGACGGGTCTCATAATACTTTTCATCTAAAATGCCATCTGTGTATATTCATATTTTACTGAAATTTTTTAAATTAAAGACTTATTTTAATGAATGAAACTTAAGACTACAGCACTGATCAGCTTAGTGGTGGCACCACTGACTGAACCTGGGGTCTTGGGCTTCAGGCATGCACATCCTGTTGAGCTATCTCCCTGGGTCTGTAATAAAAATGTCATAATAAATTACACAGATACTAATTATGTAAGTTAATTAAGTTTTATTAAGTCTGTACAACTGTTTAACTACCACCCAGTCAAGGTGCAGAATATTTTTATTGTTCAAAAATTTCCTTGATCTGTTTTGATTTTTCTAGAATTTCATGTAGTAAAGTTATACATTTTGGGGGCTCTGATTCAGCATACAATTGGGCTGTCAGAAAAGTCATGATGTGGGGGGGCAGGCAGTAGCACAGCAGGTTAAGCACACGTGGCTCAAAGCGCAAGGACCGGCCAAAGGATCCTGGTTCAAGCCCCTGGCTCCCCACCTGCAGGGGAGTCACTTCAGAAGCAGTGAAGCAAGTGAGTAGGTGTCTGTCTTTCTCTCCCCCTGTCTTCCCCTCCTCTCTCCATTTCTCTGTCCTATCCAACAATGACGACATCAGTAACTACAGCAATAAAACGAGGGCAGCAAAGGGGGAAATAAACAAATAAATAGTAAAAAAGAAACAGTCTTGATACATTTTTTGTTTTTCTGTGCAAAAATGTGTCATGACTTTTCCGACAACCCAGTATTTATGAAATTTATCTATTTTACTCTATAGCAGTAGTCTGTTATATTTATGGTGTAGTATATTCCATTGACTAGAGTTTCTTTTTATATTATTTATTTTTATTTTCCCTTGTGTTGCCCTTGTTGTTATTGTTGTTGTTGTCGTTGTTGGATAGGACAGAGAGAAATGGAGAGATATGGGGAAGACAGAGAAGGGGAAAGAAAGACACCTGCAGACCTGCTTCACCGCCTGTGAATGGATTCCCCTGCAGGTGGGGAGCCAGGGCTCGAACCAGGATCCTTAATGCTGGTTCTTGCGCTTCGCACCACGTGTGCTTAATCCACTGAGCTACCGCCCAACCCCCTATACTAGAGTTTCTTTTCTGTTCTTTTGACAGATACCTAAACTATTTCCAATTTTATGTATTTATTTAATTTTTAAAGATCTAGATAAGGCATTTTTTAATATTTTCGTTTATTTATTATTGGATAGAGACAGAAAGAAATGAAGGGGGCAAGGGAGACAGAGAGGGAGAGAGACAGAGACATCTGCAGCCCTTCTTCACCACTTGTGAAGTTTTCCTCTCGCAGGTGGGGACAAGGGACTTGGACGTGGGTCTTTGCACACTGTAATGTGTGCACTTAACCAGGTGCACCACCACCTGGCCCTTTCATTTTTATAAATGAAGTTTCTACAAATGTTTTCATCTAAAGCTTTTTTGATGAGCATGTAATCATTACTTTTTTATGTACTTAATGGCTATTCAGAAACTTTTTAAATTATTTAAGTTTTTGCAAGTTAACTTACATTGGCTATCTTACTGAGATATAGAACTAAAAAAATACTGAATTTATAATACTAGTTCTTTGTCAGATACATGTTCTGCATATTTTCTCTCAATTAACATCTTGTCAATTTACTAAGAGTGGGATTTATGAACAATTTCTACTTTTTGAATGAAATTCAGACTTTTCAATCCTTATCCAATGATAGAAGATAATCTAGGTTTCTTCCTGAATCTTTAAATCATCTCAAATCAATACACTCATATGCTGTGAAGTAGAGTTTGGGGTTCCTTATGTTCCCCTTACTTTTATTTATTGTGGCATCATTATTAAATAGATGTTTCTTTTCCCCATTGAATTAATTATATGGGAACTTTGTAAAAAAAAATAGTTGACTGCAGATGTAGGATATATAAATTCTTATTTCTGAACCTCTTGGAGAAAGTACTGATAACTTGTTACAGAGCAAAGGGTGACAGTAACTAAGACAATGACTGTCCCCAATTTCAAGTTCTTAAATGACATTAAGGACAAACCCAAGTTCCTCTCTTTTTATAGGTGTTTGTATCCTTGCATCACATAGTACAGTTTCTTTGCTTACTGTAGCTTTATATAATAAATCTTAAAATCTGGTAGTGTGGATGCCAAGCATTTTTTTAATATTATTTTGGCTGTGCTAGATACTTGACATTTCTATATAAATTTTAGAATTAACTTGACTATATTAAAATGAAGTGTGGGGGTTTTGATTTGAATTTTGTTGAAACTATCCATCTAAACTAACCTTTCAGTAATACTGAGTCTGTAAATATTTACTTGTTATTTAATTTTTTCTAAGAAGTGTTTTCTTTATAGCTTTCAGAGTACATTCTTGCACAGAGTGTAATTTTTCCATGCTTGTAAATTATTTTTATTCTCTACTTGTTTGGAGCTAGAGGCCTGGCAGTAGAGCACACATATTACAGTGTGCAAGTGCCCAGGTTCAAGCCCCCACTCCCTACCTGTAGGACAAAAGCTTCATGAATGGTGAAGCAGTACTATAGGTGTCTCTTTTCCTCTCTCCCTCTCTACTGCTCCCTTCCATATCAATTTCTTTCTGTCTTTATCCAATAAATAAAAACATATTAAAAATTGGTGCTAGAATATACAAATATAATTTATTTTTTGACTGTTGACTTTGTTTACTATCATTTGTTAATCAAGTCAATTTTTTTTTCATTTCCAATTTGAGGGATTTATTTACTTAAATGTTTATGGCCTCCAATATAATGTTGAAAGATATGGTTAGAGACCATCATTGCCTTGTTCCCAGTTTTAAAGGGAGAGTATTAAGTCTTTCACTATTTGCTATACTAGAAAAAGATATATATTGTTTTTTGATTGAGGATGTTTCCTTTCATTGCAAAGGTTTCTATCATGAATACTTAATTTTGCCAAGTGCTTAACTCCCCTTTTTCTATTAATGTGGACAGTTGCATTAATTAAGAATTTTTCTATTTGTGTTCATGGGAGATATTGATTTGTTGCTTTTAATTTCTGTCAGGTTTTAGAATTGGGACCATGCTGACAAGCTGGGCAATCTTCACATATGTTTTCTTTTTAAAAATGTTTGTTTATTAGAGAGAGGGAGAAAGAACCAGAGCATCACTCTGACATGTACAATATTGTCAATCAAACTTGGGACCTCATGCTTTATGATCAACACTCTATTCACAGTGCCACCTTCCCGGCTGCCTCATCTGTTTTCTTAAAGTGTCTTTGCATTCTGGTGTTATGCCTTCCTTAAAATTAATGGAATTCACCTCTGAAACTAGCCTAGAAGTTTTCTTTGTGGGAAGATTTTATAAATATTAAATTTATGTGGCCTGGTTTTAAATAACAATTTCACTTTCTTTAATAGCTAGAGAGATACTCAGACTTCCTGTGTTTTGTATTGTGCTGGTTTTGGTAATTTGTATGTTTTAAAAGTGTGTCCTATTTTATTCAACAAGTTGAAATCTATAGGATCCTTTATTACTCAGATTATTTCATTTTCAGCTCATTCAAACCCCTGTAGGCTGACATCTGTGTACCTTTTACTTGTCTGTCATACCTTGAATACTTCCAGGTTTGTCTTGTCTTTTCCTTATCCGATTCTATAATCAATCACTTCTCCAAGAAGATATGAAGAATGATATTTAGAAGCCACATTATGGATATTAGTTTTTATTAATTTAAAAAATATGTGTATGTATATACATTTAATTTTTTTTAACCATGAGCTCACACTGATACTAATTCCACCCCAACTAGACTTTGTTTTAGATGTCTCCCCTTTCATATAGTTCTCTTTTCTAATGTTAAGAAACCTGGCTTGAATTTTTTTTCCTTTCAGTACTTTAAAATAATGTTGCGGGGGTCAAGCAGTAGCTTAACGGGTTAAACACACGTGGTACAAAGCGCAGGGACCGGCAGAAGGATCCGGGTTAGAGTCCCAGCACCCTACCTGCGGGGGAGACACTTCACAGACGGTGAAGCAGGTCTACAGGTGTCTTTCTCTCCCCCTCTCTTTCTTCCTCTCCTCTCTCCATTTCTCTCTGTTCTATCCAACAGTGAATGACATCAACAATAACAATAATAACCACAACAAGGGCAGCAAAAGGGGGGAAAGATGGCTTCCAGGAGCAGTGGATTCATGGTGCAGGCTCTGAGCCCCAGCAATAACCCTGGAGGCAAAAAAATTAAAATTAAAATTAAAAAAATAATGTTGCTCCTTTGTCTTCTAGCCTTTTTTATTCATGGTGAAAGTCTACCATTGTTTAGATTGTTACTCCCAGATATAAAGCATTATGCATGCCCCTCATCTTCTACCACAACTTTTTTTTTTAGACTTTGTCTGCTATTGTTTTTCAGCAGTTTTGACTGTACCGAATCTAGCTTTTGTTTTCTCAATATTTAATGTTGCTAGGTTTGTTCATTTTAGATCAGTAAGCCAGTGGTTTTCACCAAATTTGAGACCTCTGAGAAGAATTGGTTTGCCCCTTGCTAGTTTCACGCCCCGCTTTCTCCCTGCCCCCTATGCTAAGGACGGGCAGAGTCCCAGCAGCAGTGGAGGAGAGAGGATGATGGAGAAAAGCACATGGTGTGGTGATTTGCCCGTTCGTGAATAAAGATTAAACTGCGTTCTCAGCCCAGCCGTGTGTCTCTGGTCATCTCTGTTACCCGCCCGTGAAGCCAGCCCGGATAAAACAACATATGGCGCCTACAACGTGGGACCGGACCTGCGCATCTCTCAGATAAGTGAAGACAATTTGGCTACCTATGACTATGGCCTTCTCTTCTGCTTGTGAAGAGATCTCCAAAGGCGTCTGCCCTTTCTTCATGAGACTGTTTTGCTGTTTCTGGAACATTAATCTCTGGACCACTCTGTGGTTTCTGCCCAACGCCAGCCTGCAGGAACCCAACGCCAGCCCGCATGAGCCGGCTTTCCGACGCGTGGCACGGGGCACTGGGTGTGGGCTCCCTCCATGCTGCTCGCCGCCGGGAGCAGGGCAGCAGATATAGGGCCATGGGGCAGGGCCGCGGCAGCCTATCCTGGCCGCCACCCCGGGGGCACCTCGACCCGTGCCTTCTGCACGGCTGGCCCGCCCGCCCTCATGCTATGAAGTCTGGACAGATCCCGGACCACCCAGAGACCGCGGGCTCCCTGCCGAAACTGGGGCCCCTGGCCAAGATCTCCAGCTTGGGTCTGAAGGCAGACAAGCTAAAATACGCAGAGATTCGTCCAGAGATCGCAACCTGCAATTCCTAGAAGTGAAGCTGCCCAAGAGGCCACCGCTGGACAACGCACTCCCAGAACGGCTAAGAGAGTATAGATCTAAATTCGTGTTTAAAATGACATGTCTTCGTAACAAAAGTTTCTCTCCTTATATATTGAAGACCATGTGTATGTGTGTGTTTAAAGTTTGGTAACATTAACTTTAAGGTTAAGAATATAACTTTAAGGCTAAATTCTTACCAGGCAAAGTTAAATGAAAAAGGTTTTTAACGTAATTCTCATAAAGATAAAATTAACTTACATTTAAAGTCTGAGGTAAAAATTAGTTAACAATCAATATATTTTAACTAAGTTGGTCTAAACAAAACCTGCACACACCTAGGGTGTGTCTCCATCTTAAATGGGTGTAACAAAAGGTTAAATAGACTTGTGGATATGTAAAACTCTCGATTACCTTCCCTATTAGAAATGGTAGATTACACAATGGCTATGCTAATGATACTCATGCCTGAGGTTTTCTTTCCTTGATTCTCATGTTTACCTTTTCACATTCTATTGTTTAAACTTTAACCAACCTTAAAATCATTCTAAAAAAGACTTCTAATTGTAATAGTTATCAATTGTGATAAACTTCTGACCTGCTACAAGTTTGTTTCATAGTAAATAAATTGCAGCTGTCAAGTTCTCTACAGAAAAGCAGAATTCCGGCAGCGGACCTTCCTCATACAACGCTCCACCCCCTGGCATTCTTCCATGGACATCTGCTTTTGACTGGCACTCCTATTGGACTCACTGGTACACCCTTAGACACTTTGCACAAAAGTACAAAAGTGCTGCTATATTTCTCAAACACTGACTGCAGCCAGCTGCCTTTGGGACTCTAGGCCGTTCCCCACCCCCATGCTATAAAATGCCTGTCGAGGCAAGTATGCCCCCCAGAGACAGGAAATGTTTTTTTTTTAAGCTGATAAAGTTTTGCCCACAGAGGCAAAAAAATGGCCCCCTCAGGCCCTCCCTTGGCAGCACACTGGTTCTTGTTACTTGCTTACACGTTTCTCCATGTTTGTGCCAGTTTCTTTTTTGAAAATGCCTGTACGATATAGGTTTCTGTTCAACCCACACCCCTGATACTGTGGTCATTTAGTTAAAAACAGAAGGGGGAATTGTTGGTATGTTCCCTTCCCCCCGACCTCTGAGAAGAATTGGTTTGCCCCTTGCTAGTTTCACACCCCACTTTCTCCCTGCCCCCTATGCTAAGGACAGGCAGAGTCCCAGCAGCAGCGGCAGAGAGAGGATGATGGAGAAAAGCACATGGTGTGGTGATTTGCCCGTTCGTGAATAAAGATTAAACTGCGTTCTCAGCCCAGCCGTGTGTCTCTGGTCATCTCTGTTACCCTCCCGTGAAGCCAGCCCGGATAAAACAACAGCCCTTGTTTCATTGTTGTTGTGATTATTAGTATTGATTATTGTTATTGATGTCATTATTGTTGGATAGGACAGAGAAAAAATGGAGAGGAAAGGGGAAGACAGAGAGGAGGAGAGAAAGATAAGACACCTGCAGACCTGCTTCACCACTTGTGAAGCGACCCCCTGCAGTTGGGGAGCCTGGGGGCTTGAACCGGGATCCTTACGCTGGTCTTTGCACTTCATGCCACATGAGTTTAACCCACTACCACTAGACCTCCTCATTTACATTTTTTAACATACTCATTATGGTTTGTTTCTTGAGAGCCCTTTTTTTTTTTTAATTTACTTATTCCCTTTTGTTGCCCTTGTTGTTTTATTGTTGTAGTTATTATTGTTGTCGTTGTTGGATAGGACAGAGAGAAATGGAGAGAGGAGGGGAAGACAGAGACGGGGAGAGAAAGATAGACACCTGCAGACCTGCTTCACCGCCTGTGAAGCGACTCCCCTGCAGGTGGGGAGCCTGGCTGGGGGCTCAAACCGGGATCCTTACACCAGTCCTTGAGCTTTGCACCGCGTGCTTAACCTGCTGCGCTACCGCCCGCCTCTTCTTTAGAGCCCTTTTATGTGTTGATTTTCACAACTAGATAATCTTCAGGATCATTTTCTTTTGATTTTGGTTTTTCTTTACTATGAACTCCATCTTTCAGTTTTCTAGGTGTTGCTTTCCTTTAGAATATGTGGATTTTCCTATTCATGTATGCAGTTTGGAAAGTAGCTGTGGATTTGAGGGAATTTATATGTATATTTTGATGGTTCTCCTCCCCTGTTCTTCCCTCCCATTTGGTGTTGTCTGTGATTTGTCTCCTCAATTTCCAGTCACTATGGCAGCGCTGGACTCCATCTTCTGTCATCTCAAGCCAATAGACTGTGGCTTTCTAATTGAATTTTAGTCACCCTGCACCAAGTGGACTGGCTGAGTATACCCTCAGGGAAAAAGCACAGAAAACCACAGATCTCACCCACTGTGATTCTCTTCTTTCAAGGTCAATTCACTCCTCCCCCTAGTTTCTGTGTATTTTTAGTCAATTCGTAATATCTTTAAATAGTTAGTTAAAAGTACCTTTAATTCTGTAGTTTATAATTACTATCTGCAGCAGGGTTAAGCCATTAAAAAGTCTCTACCATTATTAGGACTAAGAGCCGCTTGTTTATTATTTATTTTACTAGAACACTACTCAGCATGTATATGGTGGTGCCAAGAGATTGGAACTTGGGACCTCAGACACTCAGACCTGAGTATTTTGCACAGTCGTATTTTCTCCCTTGCCCTGTCTTGAAATTTTATTATATTCAGTAAATATCTTCATAACTCAGTAAATGTACTTCATAAATTTCTTTAAAAAACAGAAAGTTAGGATGATTTTTGTGCTGCCTATACATGTAAGTTGCAAATGTTTGTTGTTATTAGTAGTTGAAAAATAAATACTAGGTCCTAAACCCAAAACAGATAATATCAATAGTCCCTCTATACTAGTGTCAAATGATACAGTTTATTCTTTTAAAACATGTTTTGAAATAATTTCAACTTAAATGGTGTGAAAATAAGTAGATAATCTTTAATTTGTTTACAAGAAAGACAAGTTTACATTATTTTCTTGTTTTTTTAATTTAATTTTATTTTATTTTATTTAAGAAAGTATTAATTAACAAAACCATAGGGTAGGAGGGGTAAAATTCCACACAATTCCCACCACCCATTCTCCATATCCCACCCCCTCCCCTAATAGCTTTCCCATTCTCTATCCCTCTGGGAGCATGGACCCAGGGTCATTGTGGGTTGCAGAAGGTAGAAGGTCTGGCTTCTGTAATTGCTTCCCCGCTGAACATGGGCGTTGACTGGTCGGTCCATACTCCCAGTCTGCCTCTCTCTTTCCCTAGTAGGGTGGGTCTCTGGGGAAGCGGAGCTCCAGGACACATTGGTGGGGTCTTCAGTCCAGGGAAGCCTGGCTGGCATCCTGATGACATCTGGAACCTGGTGACTGAAAAGAGAGTTAACATACGAAGCCAAACAAGTTGTTGAGCAATCATGGACCCAACGCTTGGAATAGTGGAGAGGAAGTGTTAGGGGGATACTCACTGCAAACTCTAGTGTACTTCTGCTTTCAGGTATATATTTTGCAGTAGTTTACAGATACGTGTGAACATATGCTCTCTCTCACAGAAACTGGTGTATATCTAGGTTTTGGGACTTTGTTAGAAAGTGAACCACCTGAGATGGAATTAGAGTATACTATGAAAGGAAAGGTCTCACCCGAGTAATGAAGCTGAAGGGTTGTCATTCCAACGTGTAGTCTCTGGACACAGTCTGAAGTGAAGCATGTTGAGGTGGCAATCGTTGTGTTGATTAGGTTGTGATCGGCAGATGCAATATTATTTTATATGGATTGGGAGAGGCATATGGGAAAGTGGGCCCTATCCAATGGTTCCAGGACTGGGGGAAGTAGAGGCTCTATAGTGGAGATGTGAGGTTCCTGCTGTCTTAGGGTTCAAAAAGACAATCGATAGTTAATGTTATCATCACATTATTTGTTAATTGGGTTAACTTTGAAAAGTCCTTTTGTTAGGGTTTGCTGTACAGTACCCAGTATCTTATATATAGCTGTGCTATTGGTTGCTTCTGATCTACTTGGTCTAGGCTTTTGAGAGAGTCTGCATATCAATTACACTGCATATATTGAGAAAAGATTCAGTTTGTGTTTTGAAAAACTTCGAGACATACAATTGATTTTCCCCCTCTCATATTAATTAACTAGTGATTTATATGTCTACATTTTGCTAGGAGTGTACATAAACACCATTCCCACCACCAAAAGACTGTGACCCATCCCTCCCACCCATCCCACCCCCACTGGCCCAGGAAGCTGCATGTCTACCCCTCACCACAGGGTTATTACTTTGGTGCCCTACTTACAATTTGGTCAGGTCCTGCTTTTAGTTTCCCTTTCAGATCTTCTTCCTCAACTTCTGTTGATGAGTGGGGTCATCCCATACTCATCTTTATCTTTCTGACTTAGCTCACTTAACATAATTCCTTCTAGCTCTGTCCAAGATGGGTCAGAGAAGGTGGGTTCATTGTTCTTGATAGCTGCTTTTTTTTTTTTAATCTACCTATTCTCCTTCCACAGAGTAACAGTTCGTCCAAATTGAAATGCAAAAAGACTTTCAGGGGCTGGGGAGATAGCATAATGGTTATGCAAAGAGGCTTTCATGCCTAAGGCTCCAAGGTCAGGTTCAGTTCCCAGCAACATTATAAACCAGAGCTGAATAGTGCTCTAGTCAGTCTCTCTCTCTCTCTCTGTCTCTGTCTCTCTCATAAAGACTTTCATGCCTGAGGCTCAAAAGTTCAGTCTCCAGCACCACCAGCAGTACTCTGGTCTCTCACTCTTTGTCTGTCTCATTTAAATAAATAAATAAACAAACAAACAAACAAAACCTTTATTTAAAAGGGGGGCTGGCTGTGGCACCCTCAGTAAAACACACATTATGATGCACAAGGACCCAGGTTCAAGCCTTGCACCTCACTTTCAGGGGGAAAGCTCTCTCTCCCTCTCTGTCTCCCACTTCCCTCTCAGTTCATCTTTGTCTCTTTCTAAAAAATAAAGTAAAAATACAGAAAAAAGAAAAAAAAAGGTGGGGGGAGTCAGGCACTAGCACAGTGTGTTAAGCGCACATGGCACAAAAATGCTCAAGGACCAACTTAAGGATCCCAGTTCCATTCGAGCCCCCGGCTCCCCACCTGCAGGGGAGTCACTTCACAAGCATTGAAGCAGGTCTGCAGGTGTCTATCTTTCCCTAGCCCTCTCTGTCTTCCCCTCCTCTCTCAATTTCTTACTGTCCTATCCAACAATGACGACATCAATAGCAACAGTAACTACTACAACAATAAAACAACAAGGGTAACAAAAGGGAATGAATAAATAAATAATTGTTTTTTTAAAAAACTGGCTTAGGAGTCGGGCTGTAGCGCAGCGGGTTAAGCGCAGGTGGCGCAAAGCACAAGGACCGGCATAAGGATCCCGGTTCGAACCCCAGCTCCCCACCTGCAGGGGAGTCGCTTCACAGGCGGTGAAGCAGGTCTGCAGGTGTCTATCTTTCTCTCCTCCTCTCTGTCTTCCCCTCCTCTCTCCATTTCTCTCTGTCCTATCCAACAACAACAACAATAATAACTACAACAATAAAACAACAAGGGCAACAAAAGGGAATAAATAAAATAAATATTAAAATAAAAATTAAAAAAAAAAAACTGGCTTAAAAAGTCACCATTAGACTGACACAACTGTAAGGAAAAAAAGTTTGCCATAGACAAGACTAACTAATAGATGCTAAAAATTAGCAAGCATAAGATGAAGCAGAAACTATATTTACATAATCTCAAAGCCCCCCCCCAATGTATGTGGGAATTCCTAAGGAAAAAATAAGTGTACACTAAGTAGAAAATCTTAGAAGAGACATGACCCTAGTTTAGTGAGGAAAGTTAATATCTTTAGAAGTACTTGCCCAGTAGCGCAGCAGGTTAAGTGGATGTGGCACAAAGGGCAAGGACCCGTGTGAGGATCCCAGTTCAAGCCCCTGGCTCTCACCTGCAGGGGAGGTTGCTTCACAAGCGGTGAAGCAGGTCTGCAGGTGTCTAGCTTTTCCCCTCTCTATCTTCCCCTCCTCTCTCCATTTTCTCTCTGTCCTATCCAACAACAACAACAACAATAATAACTACAACAACAATAACGATAAGGGCAACAAAAAGAAAAATAAATATTAAAAATAATAAAAAAAAGAAGTACTTGCCAACTTACTTCCAGATTTGATGTATTGAGAGTGTCACATCACCTCTGTGATATCCTCCCCTATGGATGACCTCACTGTGATTATGAGAAAATACACAATAAATCTGGAGTTGGACACCAAAGTATAAACCCTGGGCTGAGGGTGAGGGTGGATGTTCAGCTTCGGAAGGTGGGGATGGGATCAGTCTTTTGGTGGTGGGAATGGTGTTTATGTACACTCCTATTAATTTGTAGCCATATAAATAACTATTTAATAAATTAATAATTTTTAATAAAAAAAAAGAAAATACACAATAAACCCAAATTAAGGGTGATCCTATAAATTAGCTAGTTAGTACTCTCTAGAAGTATCAGAGTCACAAGATAAAACAGGAATTGTCACAGATTACAGGAAACTGGGTATGTGACAACTAAATACAATGTAGGATTTTAGAGTAGATCCTAAGCAAACAAAAAAAAAAGAAAGAGAAGTAGTAGAACTCATGTAAGTTCTTGGTATTGTACCAAGTTAATTCCTTCTTCTTCTAGCGTTTGCCCTTCTTCCGTAGCCAGTCAATAGCGTCAGGTTGAAAGCTGTCAGGAGCTGCTTGTTGCTGGCTTTGAAAGTGACTGGGATCCATGTGGATTCAGTCGGCTAGGAAGGATCGTCAGTTTCTCCAATGAATGGGTACTCACGGGATGCACCACGAGAAGGTCGATCCAATGCATCCCAGTTAATTCCTTAGTCTTTATAAATGTTCTGAGGTTATGTAAGGCTGATAGAAAGAAAAACTGGTGAGAGGTTATTGCAAACTGTTTTGTAACTCTGAAGAGGGGATGGTTTGATATTGCCGGTTATAAAAGATGGTCCATGTCTTAAGACTCTTCTCTTTAATTTCACAGTTGCGCCATAATTCTCAAAGAGCCTTCCTGACCAGTAGCACTAACATCTACTGGAGTTTTGTTAAAATGCAAATTGTCAGAAATTAGGGATGTCATCTAGCCCTCTGTATTTTAACAAGACTTCCATATGATTCTGATGCATGTTCAAGTTTGAGAACCATTGTTTCTGTCATCAGTAAAGACTGAAAACTAAAAGTAAACATTATTACTATAATCTCCAGTTATTAATGTCTGTTTGTTCTGTAGTTTAACAGGCGGTCCTTTTTAGTTAATAGTTTCTTTTATTCTTAAGATGGAATTGTTTTAAATGCCTGTACTTGTTTTAGAAATGGTTCCTTACCTCCTCAAAATTCATTACCCCATCCATGCAACCACAGAAGCACCTATATAACCACCCACCACAATCTATTGTTAACTTCTGTTCTGAGTCCATAGTTGTCTTTGGTCTCTGCTTATTTTCTTCTTTATTTAAAACTCCACATACACCCCTGGGTGAGGTTCTATATGTTTTATGTAAGTCATTTTAATATTTCTTGGAGACCTAGCTTACTGGTAATAATTTCCTTTAGCTATTGCTTTTCTGAAATGTCTTTGTCCCTACTTCAAATCTGATTGATAACCTATCAATATACGAACAACTATGAGGCAAAAATCTCTTCCATCCAAAACTTAATAGTATATCCTCCCAGTCTTTTCTGGTCTTTAGAGTTTCTGTTGAAAAATCAACTGATAGTTATGGAATACCTCTTATAAATAGTGACTCTTTGCTTTTCTCTAACAGCCTTCAGAATCCTTTTTTTTGTATCCCTGTAATGCAAATATTCCTCTTGATTTTGCACCATTAATCCCATATTCATCTGTTACTAGTGCTTCTGTTTTGTTTTTGGTATAGTCAGCCTTCCTACAGATACTCCTCTCTGCTGTGATTTTCAGCTCAGTCACTATACTCTTCATTCTTCTAATCACTGTTAAGAATTTTTTGTATAATTTCTCTACATTTGTTATAGCAAATTTCTCCATAAATCTTCTCAGTGTGATGAATGTTCATAAGACCATTGCTGTGAAGTCTTCAGGATATTTGTACAGCTCTGTTGAATCTGGTGTTTGCTTCAAGTTGCTCTCTTTGTTCATCATTGAATGAAGGTGGTTTTCCCTGAAGCCTGGTCTGGTGCTGTGAAATCAAACAGGCAGGGAATCTGCCTGTGTTGTGAAAGTTTCTCTGTCCTCACCACCTGTGTTCTGCGCCTGTTTTCTTTTGTATTGTTAGTTGAGCTACACTCCAAGCTTGTTTCTATGCTCATTTTCCCATATTTGTTATAGTTCTCGTTGTGACAGGAGAAAGCAGGGCCTGTTAGTCCACTGCCATTTTAAACCAGTGGCTTTTTTAAACTGTGATAAAATACATTAACACAATTATCATCTTAGCCATATTTAAATATACATCTCAGTAGTGTTAAAGATAGTCATAGTATTGTATAATTGTTATCTCTGTCCATCTTTATAACTTTTCATTTTATATAACACATAAACATTTATAAAAAGTTCTGTACCCATTAAAAATTCCTCCTTAAAAATAGCTATTTATGGGAGTCGGGCTGTAGTACAGCGGGCTAAGCGCAGGTGGCGCAAAGCACAAAGACCGGCATAAGGATCCCGGTTCGAACCCTGGCTCCCCACCTGCAGGGGAGTCGCTTCACAGGCGGTGAAGCAGGTCTGCAGGTGTCTATCTTTCTCTCCTCCTCTCTGTCTTCCCCTCCCTCTCTCCATTTCTCTCTGTCCTATCCAACAACAACAACAACAATAATAACTACAACAATAAAACAACAAAGGCAACAAAAGGGAAAAAATAAATAAAATAAATATATTAAAAAATATATCTATTTATTTGTTTATTTGAGAAGAGGAGACTGAGAAAAAGAGCATCACTCTGGCACATGTCGTGCCAGGGATTGAATTTGGGACCTCAAGCTTGGGAGCTTTATCTACTGTACTACCACCTGGGCTGCGCCTCCTTCTTTCTAGACCCTAGAAACTATTACTTTGTTTGTCTCAATGATTTTGACTACAGTAAGTATTGCATATAAGTTGAACTATATAGTTTTTACCTTTTTTTCTGGGTTCGCTGATGTTCTAGTATATGCTAGAATGCCATTTCCTTTTTAAAGCTGTATATTACTCCATTGTATGTATATAGCACATTATGTTTATGCACAGATCCACTACACTAAATAATGCTGCTATGAACACAGTGTACAACCATTTCTTCAAGATTCTACCTTGAGTTCTTCAGGGCATATACACAGAGGCAAAATTACTGAATAATATGATATTTTAATTCTTTGAGGAGTCACCAGCATACTCTTTTTCTACAGTGGTTGTGTCCTTTTACACCCTGACAGTACATATTGGTTCCAGGTTCTCTACATTTTCACCAGTATGCGTGTTTGAGTATGTGTGTGTGCGCACTAACATATTAATGGGGGTATGAGGTGGTATCACATAGTTTGGTTACCATTTCCTTAAGTTACATTGAACACCTTTTCATGTGTACTGACCATATATTATCTTCTTTTGAGGGGTGTTTATTTAAGTACTTTGCCAATTTTTAAACGCCTAACACCTTCACCTTCCATACATATAATGAAGCCACAGCTATTACTGCATTTGTTCAAGGGCACAGAGGCTCTTGTGGGCTCTTTAATTTGGTTACTGTAAATATAGAATTTACACATAGGCTCTTTTGTGTGTTGGTTTTAAAAAGTAGCACAAAGTTTTAAAAATGTCTATAGCAGTATTAAAGTATTTAAACCTGTTTCAAAAATATTCTCTCTTCAGACTTATAACAGCTGTGCCCGACTCTGCTTGAACCAAGAAACAGTATGTCTAGCAGGAACTGCTATGAAGACTGAAAATTGTGTGGCCAAAGTAAGCAATGCTAGCCTTCAGTATATAGTACACCATTACTAAAACTCTGTTTTATCTGTAGACATCTTCATTCAGTATTGTTTCTAGAAAAAAAAACTGTTTCAGAGTTGTATGTACAATTTTTTTAATGTGACACCAGTCAACTCAGTACTTTGCAAATAAGTGAAACCTCTGTGAAGCTTGCACTTTAAAAAAAATTTTATTTATAAAATGGAAACACTGACAAGACCATAAGATAAGAGGGTACAATTCCACACAGTTCCCACCACTAGAACTCTGTATCCCATCCCCTCCCTTAAAAGCTTTCCTATTCTTTATGCCTCTGGGAGTATGGACCCAGGGTCATTATGGGATGCAGAAGGTGGAAGGTCTGCTTTCTGTAATTACTTCCCCGATGAACATGGGCGTTGGCAGGTCGGTCCATACTCCCAGCCGGTCTCTCTTTCCCTAGTGGGGCAGAGATTTGGGGAGGCAGTGCTCCAGGACACAAGGTGGGGTCCTCTGCCCAGGGAAGTCAGGTTAGCATCATGGCAGCATCTGGAACCTGGTGGCTGAAAAAGAGTTAAGATAATAAAGCAGAACCAATTGTTGACTAATCATGAACCTAAAGGCAAGAATATTGCAGATGAGGTTTGGGGTCACCATTTTGGAAAAAGCTAGTAGCTCTATTTTAGGTATATTCCAAAGGGCCCATGACTTTACTAGTTTTTGCCTGAGTCTGACAGCTAAAATGCAGGTGGACCCAAATTATTGTCTGGGGGATGATGTCATAGTTGGAAAAAGGACTAGAAAGCTGGATCAGGGAAGAGAGAGTAGCTCCCAAATATGGGAAAAGTATATAAATATTGTTAACTGTAAACCCCATCAATTTGATCTGGGTCCATATTCATCACAGGAGCCTATGTAACCTCTGCATCCCTGTAGGTCTGAGCTCTCATACTGTGGTCATGGCTAGGAACATTCTAGGCTGCACTAATTTCAGGACCCATCTTCCTCGAGTGGTAGAGTATATTGTCCAACCTCTCTTCGGAGAGTGGAATGGTCCCCCCTTTTTTTTTATTTAGAAAAATAGGAAGAGACTAAGAAGAGAGATACCTTAGTACCATTCCACCTGTTGTAGAACTTGGTATGCCGACCTAGTTCCAGATTTCTGGCACAAAGGCATAATTTCTTCTATGCCCTTAGGTAAGGAAATATTTACTTTCATGCATATTAAGGCACACATTATAAGGTGAACTATCTCCAGGCCCCAGGTTTTTTTTTTTTTTTTTTCATTGCTAGGGCTTCACTACTGTGGGCTGGCTTTTTTCAGATAGAAACAGAGAGTCAGACCAAGAGAGGAAAAGATACTACAGCACTAAGACTTACTGTGCAGTGAGGGCTGGATCCCAACCTGAGCTGAGTAGGTAACAAGCCAGGTGTGCACCATGTAGTCCATATTTATATATTTTTAAAAATTGCACCAAGATGAGCTTGAAAAAATACCTCACTTGGATAGTGTGCTGCTTTGCTATGTACACAAATCAAGTTCCAGCCCAACCCCTACCAGATTGAAGGAAATTGCTGCTGTGATCTGTTTCACACACAGTCTCTCTGCCTCTTTGCCTTCTCTGTATCTATCTAAAAATAACGATAACAGTAATTTTAAAAAAATTTAAATTGCAGTGAGCATCTTTTTATCTCATTTAGTTGCAACAAAATTGTTATTATATACTATGGTCACACATTAATATAATCCACATTTGTTGCTTTTTAATTTTTTATTGGATACAGACAGAGAGAAATTGTGAGGGGAGAGGGAGAGATAGAGACAGAAAAACATAGAGACACCTGCAGCCCTGCTTCACCACTTGTGAAGCTTCTCCTGTAGGTGGGGACCAAGGGCTTGAACCTGGATCCTTGCACATTGTAAGGTGGGCGCTTAACCAGGGGTGCCACCGCCTGGCCCCAACTTTTCAAAATATTTAACTCTATTTATTTATTTATTGGATAGAGACTTCCAGAAATAGAGAGGAAAGGGGAGCTAGAGAGGGAGAGACACAGAGCAACACTGCTTCACCATTTGCGAGCTTTCTTCCTGTATGTGGGGACTGGGGGCTTGAACCTGGATCCTTGCACATTGTAACATGTACACTGAACCAGGTGTTTCACCACCAGGCCCCTAAATTTTTTGCTTGATGTTAGGTATGGGCTGTCACAAATTACCAAGATTTGGTTAAGAAAATATGAAATTATTCTTATTAGCTCATTAATGGCTTTTTAAAATGTTAAGTATAAACTATTTCAAGGATTGTGAAATATCCTATAAAAATTCATTATTATAACTCAAATAATAGTGTTGTGGGTAGAGCACAGAATCTGACTGTATAAGGTCCCAAGTTCCATCCTCAGCACCATATATGCCAGAGCAATGCTCTGGTTCTGTGTCTTGTTAATAAATAAATCTTTGAATTTTTTTAACTAATAAAAATCAGTTATTATATATTTTGGGAGGTGGAGATTAAGATTTATTTTACTACATTTGAGAAAGAACTTTACATGAAGCAGAGGGAGAGGCCAGAACATCACTCTATTACATGCAGTGCTGAGGACTGAGCCAACAACATCAGGCAAGATAGTCCAATGCTCCACCAATTGAGACATCTCTCCAATTGCTGTATCACTATTCTTATTTATGGAGCATTGACTGACAGAAATAGGTTTTGATATGATTTGAGTGGACATCTATATTTAGCCATCTGTATAAGCTATCTCATCTAAAATGTGTCTTATCTATAACCTACATGTAAAAATAATGCTATGTGTTAGAGATCCTATTAACAACAACCCAAAATTTCTAATTATTCAGGAACTTTGACCAACAAAATTTAGATGCTAGTAGTTTGCTTATTCAAGGAGAAAATATGAACTTTGCTTCTAGACTTGCACACATACAAAATTAAAAACCAAAGGACAGCATTTTTCAAAATTATTTTCATAACATGCAGTAATATCTGGAACTACTTTATCAAATAAAAATATACAAAATACAATCACTGAAAATGATTCATATAAAATGTCAGGCTACAGTTAGATTTTACTCAAGTAAGTGTTGCTAAACTTCTAAAATATGAATATTATAATATATACATTTAGTCTTTTTGTCACAACCAACAAATACTAACTGGTCCTATTGTATGTAAAATATTTGTACATTGAGATGAAGGAACCAATTATTTGGTCTTATAAGGATAACATTTTTCCTTTTGGTCACTTTGCTCTCAGTTTTGTCACAAGTGGGTGACTTCTGGCTAAACACGGTAAAATCTTAGCGTGAACACTGATCCAAGGACAGGGTGGCGTTTTTAATGGGTTTTATTGAGTGCTGGCCAAGTGAGCATCTGTTCTTTTGTTTTCTGCATAGTTTATAAGCCAAAATCTCTAAGCAACATAGTTACATGTTAGTATGTGTCTGTGTGATAGATTCCCCCCACCCTCTACTTCAGTGGTATATGATTACAAATCTTCTGGCATCCGGCACAATGGCATGATTTTTTTCTATGCTCTTGAGTGAGGAAATAAGTTTGCTTATCAGTATGTTTCCTTTGCTCCCAGATGGTGACCCTCTTGTCCTATTTTATTTTAATGTTTATTTTAACATTACTCTGACACCTGTAATCTTTTCATTGTCTCCTTAAATACCCTCATTCAATAACTGCCTATTATTTCCTGTTGGAACCCACCTAGTTGTCCAGATCTGTTTATTGGCCCACATCCTGTCTTCTGGTTCATTGCTTCAGATTTGAGCTCAATAATCAGTTGGTCAGTGGCAAATAAAAATGTAACTGAGGAAAAAAAAATGTGACAGCCTCGAATGAAGTACCAATAATATAAAATACAGTGTTTTCTCTTTTTAATTTATATGTGTGTATATATGTATATATCATGATTTTTGTACAGTTTCTGTTGGTCTCACTGCTGACCTCTGTTAGCTTGTCCTAATTTTTTGCTTTTCACAATTAAAAAAAAATTTAACCTTTAAATAGTTTTATCTGCAAGACCTGATATAGCTGCAGTGGTTTTCTACTTGCTACAAGTATCTATTATGAAGTATATTGTGCTTCAAAGTGGCACTGAATGTCAATTCTCCTGTGAGGACACTAGAATATGGTGGAATCAATCATTTTGCTCTAGTTGAAAGCAGCTAGTTCAGACTAGTGACTTTGGGGGACGGGTAGTGGCACACCCTGTTGAGCACTAACCATATGCAAGTATCCAAGTTCAAGCCCCTGGTCTCCATCTGAAGAGGGGGGACGTTTCACAAGGAGTAAAGCCATGGTGCAAGTATCTGTCTCTCTCCTATATCTCTCCCACTCCTCTCAATTTCTCTTAGTCCTTATCCACCAAGAAAGAGGGAGGAAAGGAAAAATAAATGATTGCTGAGAGCAGTGGATTCATCATGCAGGCACTGAACTCCAGCAATGACCCCGGTGGCAATTTAAAAAAAAAAGTGACTTAGGGAGACATGGAGATGGTTCACCTGGTAGAGAACACACTTTACCATGCAAAAAGAATTAGGTTTGAGACTTTGAGCCTCTACCTACCACATGGGAGCACCATGCAAAACAGAACTTTGTGAGCAGAAAGCAGTACTGTACTGTGTCTGTTTCTTCTTCTCTTTACTTCTCTGTTCTTTACCTGGGAGGGCATCACACAGGCATAAATCATTGGCAGCAAAAAAAAAAAAAAAAGAATTACTTTGGTTTGAATGGAGGTACTAATTAGAATCTAAATTTTATATTGAATAATGTTATATGAGTTTTAGAGAAGACTCTAGTACCAGTTTTTTTCTTGACATAGTAATGCTACTTATCTGGATACCTCTAGTAGACTGTATGTAACTTTTCTTTGTCAGAAGTATTGAAAATAAATGTTTTATGATTGGTCTCTAAAGAAAAACTCATTAAATCCCTCTATTATTTTTATTATCTTTATTAATTTACTGGGTAGAGACAGCCAAAAATCAAGAGGGAAGAGAGTGATAGAGGAGAGAGACAGACACCTGCAACACTGCTTCACTACTTGGAAAGCTTTCCCCTTGCAGGTGGGAAAAGGACCAGGTTCTCAAATCCAGGTCCTTGCACATTGTAACATGTGCACTCAACCAGGTGTGTCACCACCCAGCCCTCCCCCCATTAATTGTCTTTAGTATAAAAGAAAAGAAACTTATAGGATAAGCCACTGCCAGCCTAGCTTAATAATAATTACATGAATCTCTTGAATAATGAAGTCTAAGAAAAATAATTTTCAAATAATATGGAGAAGGGCCAGCATGTGGCTTACCCAGTAGAGCCACATGCATTACTTATTCAGGCACTTGAACTCAATCCCCAGGCCATCACATGGGAGCGGCAGCAGAGGGCAAGCTTCATGAGTGGTACTGTGGTATCTCTTCTCTCCCTATTTCTATTTCCCTTTATCTTTGTCTCTCACCCTCCATTTATGAATATATATACCTTTAGAGTAGTCCGGGAGGTGGCACAGTGGATAAAGCATTGGATTCTCAACCATGAGGTCCGGAGTTCGATCCCCAGCAGCACATGTACCAGAGTAATGTCTGGTTCTTTCTCTCCTATCTCTCTCATGAATAAATAAATAAATTCTCTTTTTTATTGTTGTAGTTATTGTTGTTACTGATGTCATTGTTGTTGGATAGGACAGAGAGAAATGGAGACAGGAGGGGAAGACAGAGAGGGGGAAAGAAAGACAGATACATGCAGACCTGCTTCACCGCCTGTGAAACAACTCCCCTGCGGGTGTGGAGCCGGGGGTCGAACCGGGATCCTTGCACTTTGTGCCTTGTGCGCTTAACCCACAGAGCTACTGCCCAACTCCCAATAAATTCTTTTTTTTTTTAAGACCTTTAGAAATGGTGAAATTGTGCAGGCACCAAACCCTAGCAATAACAGTGCTTGCAAAAATAAATTAGATTTAGCAAGAGTGCTCATTTTACTAGCATATTTCAATACAGGTAATATTTGAAAGTATTGAAATGTTTCATTTTCTTCAAAAATCTTTGTTCTTACTAGTTACAACCCTGTAGTTCATGAGATTTATGTTTCAGCGTGATGAGCTACATATTTATTGTAGCTTTAAGTGGGTAGTCATTATTGACTACCAACTTAGTCTTTAAAATCAATAATCATGTTGTACCTAATTGTCAGTCTTGATTTTTTAATTGGTAAGGAAAACTAACTGGAAAAGTGAAAAGCATTCATTCTTTGTGATATTTTTGTTGATTGTATTTAAATACTACTGAAATGTTTAGTTTTGGGCTTTTTCCTAACATACACATAGTTATAGGTGAATGGATACATATGTACATACTTAGACATGTCTGCCGAGATTCCTACTCAGAGAGACATCCTGCCTCTTTATATTCAGCAAATAAACCCCCTTCAGTAGTCCTTTGTAGGTGTTTTGTATTATAGTTGGGTTTTTTGTTTGTTTTCTACTTGAGACTAATAATCTGTTTGCAACTGACTGAGACAGAAAAATGTGATGCTTCTTTCCACTCACTCCAGATTTTGATAGAAGACTTGTTTTATTTATTTCCAAAATTATATCCGCAGGAAACAAGCTGTTTAAATTCAGATTATGCTGAAGCAAAATGGTCCTGGTATGAGAAGCAACGTGCTGTTTTACGAGCACAGAGTCCCTTTTCTCATAACTGATTGATAGTAAATATTTTCCTGAAGAATTATTGCCAACCATGAACAGTGCAACTGTTTCACTTTTTTTCCGTGCTACTTGCTGTACCAGCCATTGTCGGTAATTAAGATCTACAATTCACAATGCAGACGTTTGCACTTCCTCTGGGTCTGTGCTATTTATAAGGCATTTCAGCTGTTCAGAGTTTCTTTGAGTTTTAAACTACATGTTAACAGGCTTCTTTAATATACTGCTTTACAAGTAACAAGTCAGATGGTCCGTTCTTCACACAGGTTCCTCCGTCACATCTAAACTAGCTTTGTAGAGAATATACTAAGATTTAACAATATCACTGAGGCAGATTGATATGATTGGAAAAACTGTAGAGTATAACATTTATGCATTAGGCTTAGAACTTAGAACTATTTCCAAAAGGCAGGAATAACATTCAGAATTAATACTTTTTCTTTAAATGTTGTATGAATTTAATGAATGTTAATAAAAGTTATGGAGGTTCTGAGAAATACTGATGAAGACTTTTCAAAGCTCACATTAAAGTAATAGAAGAATCAAGAACCCAGGTTTTAGGTAAGAGTTTGTATACTTGTCAGTGTACACACGTTAGAATACAAAACCTAGCTGTACATGATCTGGACATAGAATACCAAAGTGAGTCAGCAAATTGATTGCTATGTAATCTATTTCAGGAACCCTGAGTAATATATTCCACTGGACAAGAAAGTAGAAATAAGGAATCCTGAACTGTATTAACATTGGTAATATTAAGTCATTTTCAACTGTATTAACAGTTAATTAAAAAAATAATAAAGTCAAACTACAATGAAAATTTTCAGGAACTATGCATTAGAGTCAAAGCAACTACTTGTACTCTTACTACCTGCACTCATTGGTAAACATACAAGAAAAAGAAACAAACAAAAATGTCAACAAATCTGTTTAAAATTTTGCCCTGTGTGAGAATCTGACTGGCTCTTCAAGCCTGAAGTGAGCCTCACTGATTCTGCATGTTGGCTGCCAGCGTCTTCCAACAGAGCAGATCAGCAAATAAAGGCAGGATATGGGCTTTAGTGCTGTTTACTTGATGGCCCCTTGAATATACATAGAGGGCTTGTAACAAAAACCATTCCAAGGCAGTTTTGTTTGCCAAAGCCTGCTGTACTACAGAAGTATGGTGTTTTTATACACTTCTTTTCCCCCTCAGTGAACTCTTTATGAACCTTTTTGAAGATAGCAGCAGTTCAACTGTTGGGAACCACTGATAATCTGACTGAGGCACTTCAAGATGCTAGAACCTATTCACATCCCTATCTAGCCAGGGAGCTAATAAGATTAAGTTTGTCTGTGTGGACTGATCTAGATTAGCTTGAGATGAACCTAGTCAGTGCCTTCCTTAGTGAAAAAGGAAAGGTTTGGGAGATAGGAGTGAAAAAAGAAAGTTGTTCATCAAGATTTGACTGCAGTATTGCCTGCTGATGCATGTCGGATCACCCGCACTGAGAGATCACATGGCTTCTCCAAAAGTCAAACGATCAATTCGCCTCGTTTTGGCTCTGTACTTAATGCACAAACAGTGCGATCTGCGGGGCTGTAATTGCATTGTTAGGGCCAAGGAACAAGCCTGTGCCTTTTCAGCAGACAGCTGGCAGGGAGAGAGGCATGTTGTTAGGAAAGAGAGAGGCAAGGCAAATAAAATTACTGCTAACGCTCAGAGATCGGCAGGAGTCCTACTTGCCTAATCTTACCGGTGGGAGCAAGCGGCTGTTGTAATCCAATTATAGCAGCATAAGCAATTTGTTAGACACTCCGCATAATGTAACAATTTCCCAATAAACTCTGACTTGTAATAACGTCGGCAAGAGTCCGCATAAATCTGCCCGAATGGTGGGGGCTGGAGCATTCGGCTGGGGGCTTGTAATTGGCGCCATCAGCACGTTTTGCGGAGTGCAGTATGGTGCAGTCTTTTAGTGCAGGAATTTTAAGAAGAGCTCAACACACGATTCTTAGAAAAAGAAAAGTGGCCATTAAAAGAGGAGCAGCAAAAAGGGCATGCTCTTCACATTACCTAGGAGTCTTAATGTAGAGGAAAAAAAAAAAGCAGGAAGAAGCCATGTTTCCTTGTAATACTGAAGGGAGGAAAGGGACGAGTGAATGGATTCCTTTATTTAAAAAGCATCACTTTCTATTATTTATACTTTACTTCTCCAGCCCCCCAAAATGCTGTTCAGGCATTTTGTTTTTACAAATGTCCATAGCCCAGCAAGCCTGGAAATGGGAAGTTGAAATTTATTCTCCTTTAGATTTTAGCATTTTCTTTACAACAGGAAAATAGATTATTTTCTTTGTATCCAGGACAATCTTTTGGAGATATCGTATTGAATACCAAACCTTGCTGTAGAGTGCTGCCTTCTGCTTTAAGAAGCTATCCCTTTTTGAAGGATTTTAAACCCAGTTGTTTGTTTGCTTAGCTGACTTTATCACAGTTGTTATTTCCCAATTCTGAAATATTAGAACTAATGATATTTCTTGTTGAATCTTATGTTTACTCAAGAATATACTTTTTCTTATTTTAAAAGTATACCCGTATGATAGAGGAATAATTTTGATTACTAAGTTATAAAATTTCTGCTTTGGAAAAATATTTGTTGTTGTGTGGAACAAAATAGAACCTCTATTTATTGTTTGATGAATGTTTGTAGTCACAGAATAGAGTTTCTTATATATACAAAGTATGGAGGAGGTGACGAGTGCTCATAGATCTGAGTTAGTAGGCAGATTTTCATGCTGAGTATCTATTAAATGTTACCTACTTTCTTATGTCAACCCACTCTTTCATTGCAGCTAATTTGTGTTAAAACTGAGCTTCTGAAATAAGAACAGACTCTTCAAAATATCTTGTTGCTGTTGGTATTATTACAATATTTACCTTCAGTATAAACATTGCTTTCTAGAGAAGCAAATGCTGCCTTGTTTGACTGGAGCTACATCAATAAACTGCAGTGCCTCTAATAAAGCTACTCAGTGTCTGGGTTTAACTAATGGCTGATTTTCATGGCTTTGACAGTGAGCTGTGTGCGTTATTTTCTCCTGATATTGTAAAAATAATGAGAGCAAATTAGAACAATCAGTTTACACAGATAGCTCCTGATTGGAGGCGATGGGCAATATGGCAGCAGGTAATCCATCTTCGGGCTCCTGTCACATTAACTTCAGCAGTGTGAAAAGATCAGGTGGGGTAAGCAGGGATCCTGCCCAATCGGAACACTGAAATTAATGAGAAGAGCATTGTTCTGTGATCAACCTTTTAATTAGCAAGACTTGAAACGGAAGACATGATGAAGGCAGTACCACAGCTGCACAATGCCAGGCACAATTCCTAAAAACGAACTGGAGGAGCTATATCTTTAAATTTTACTTTTTTTTTCTGTATGCATTGTTTTTTTCATTCTGATGTCTGTTGTTTTAAGAAATAACACGTACTTTTCCAAAGTAACACTATATATTTGATTGTATTAATGTTCTATTCTATATAGGCTATAATTCTATCAGGATCATTTAGAATTTTGATCACTACCACATTTTCTTTGGCATTGTGCTCTGAGTTTTTAAAATCAGATATACTAAGAAATGAACTTTAAAAAAATCTGTCTTGAAAGAATCCCCGCCCCATCTCTTTAGTTTTCATTCCAAAGCGCGTGAGAGTTTTCTGCTTTAGAGCACTTCTGCTACTGGGAGTTAACAGAAAAGCAAAGTCCAGGCAGTAAGCTATAGCATATTTCTGTTGTGTTCCTTTCCTGGTTCTGCTTATTAGGAAATTTTCTGGTCTCCTCTTTTTCCCCGCTGCCCCTATGACATTGAGTTCTCCAAGTTCATAGTTGTGCTACTTATATAACTGAGAATTGAATATGGGGGCAGGGGGCAAGAACATAATGGTTATTCAAGACAAAGCCTGAGGCTCTGAAGTCACAGGTTCAATTCCTCCACCATCATAAGCCAGAGCTGAGCAGTACTCTGTTCTCTCGCTATATCTTTCTCTCTGTATCTCTCGCTCATTAAAATAAAATTTAAAAATTAAAGAAAGAGAAAGCTTTTTTAAAATCATTTTTGGGGGGGAGTCGGGAGGTAGCGGGGAGGGTTCAGCAAACACGTGGTGCGAAGCACAACGACCTGCGACCTGCGTAAGGATCGGGGATGGAGCCCTGGGCTCCCCACCTGCAGGAGAGTCGCTTCACAAGCAGTAAAACAGGTCTGCAGGTGTCTTTCTCTCCCCCTCTCTGTCTTCCCTCCTCTCTCCATTTCTCTCTGTCCTATCCAACAATGACAACATCAATAACAACAAGAATAATAACTACAATAAAATAATAAGGGCAACAAAAGAGAATAAATAATCTTTTGAAAAATTTATATTTATTTTCCCTTTTGTTGCCCTTGTTTTTTATTGTTGTTGTAGTTATTATTGTTGTTGTTGTTATTGATGTTGTCTTTGTTAGATAGGACAGAGAGAAATGGAGAGAGGAGGGGAAGACAGAGGGGGGGAAAGATAGACACCTGCAGACTTGCTTCACTGCCTGTGATGTGACTCCCCTGCAGGTGGGGAGCCAGGGGCTAGAACCAGGATCCTTAAGTCAGTCCTTGCGCTTCGCGCCACGTGGGCTTAATGTGCTGCGCTACCGCCTGACTCCCAATACTAAATCTTATTTCAAAATTTTTTATTATTTATTTTCCCTTTTGTTGCCCGTGTTGTTTTATTCTTTTTGTAGTTATTATTTGTTGTTGATGTCATCATTGTTGTATAGGACAGAGATAAATGGAGAGAGGAGGGGAAGATGAGGTGGGGAAGAAAGACACCTGCAGACCTGCTTCACCACCTGTGAAGTGACGCCCCTGCAGTTGGGGAGCTGGGGGCTCAAACCTGAATCCTTACACCGGTCCCTGTGCTACCGCCAGACCCCTGAAAGCTTTTTTTTTCTTAAGAAAAAAACTGAATATCAATGAAACATGATGTTTATAGGAGAAAGACAGAATGAAAATCTGTACAATAGTTGTGAATAAAGGCTGATGCACCTGTTTAAAGTTTAGTTATATTACAATTGTAACATTAGTAATCTTCCCTGTATGATTAGAAAATGTGGCATAAGACTGTGGAAAACATTATGAGCCAAAGTTAATTTGTCAATTCAGTGCCTGTTTTTCTGGTTCTTCTTTGGTAGACTTTGGGACAGTATATGGGACCATCAGGATTTGCAGTGTCTTGGTCCCTTTTACCTTAAGTTTCTTGGCAATTTACTATAAAAGCAAATATAACATAAGCCTTGTAAGTGAACTTAGATATCTTCAAAAGATATAGATATATCACTTCAACTAGCATCTGATAAGCGTAGGCATTTATTTGAAGTATTAATATATAAAGTAGCTTATCAGGTACACCTCTGAGTACAGAATTAGGAGGAAAAAGCAACATTTAGTATGAAATATTCAGATAAGTGTAAAGTGCTCTTATCATAGTTCATAGGACTTTTTGTTAATAACTAAAGATTCTAGCTCTGCAATTCTCAGTCACTGTATTTTCAGAGTGTAAGTTACTGATACTACATCTTCATACAAAACTCATAGCACAAAGGCATGTTATCTCCCCTGCTATCCACCTCCCCTCCTAACCCCAGAAAATATTTAGATTGTTCTAAATATTTCTGTCAGGGGAAATATATGTCTAAATAGTTCTGTCAGGAACTTGATTTTATTTTCATCTTTTTTCTTTACTAATAACTAACTTTTCCTGAAAATATTCATTTCGATGTATATGTGTCAGTGTTTTAGCATTGGCAACATAATATAAGTCTCTACGACTTCCCCTGACACTTTAAAAGAATAGTGCTACTGTGAATATTAATATTTTATAGCTCGCTTGTTAGAATTTTGCATGATACTTTTCTGCCTTCCTTAGTCTGGAAAAGAGATTTTCTTTTTTCTTACAGTTTTTATAGGTTTTTGTGGCTATTCATTTTCCACTCTCCTGGTTTACAGTTTCAGAAAGCCTAGGCTCAGAAACTTTCCATGAGTAAATATGTTCTTAGTCATATGGTGTAAATAGATCACTTACAAAGCTTGTGAAACCTGAGCCTTTCTTTTGAACCTTTTAGTACCCGTGAGATCAGGATCCATATATGTAAACTTTTATTTCTGTATCGTGACTTCAGCTTGTATAGCAAACCAACTATGAATTTAAATGACTATTCAACTTGATGCTTTTACCAAAAAAAAATAGGCTTTTACCAAAAATAATAAAATAAAAAAATAAAGATAGATTGATTGATTGATTTCTCTATATTTCCCATGATTCTGGAATTCCATCTGACTTTATGATGTTGCCAGTACTTATTCTTGTTAAAGTTATTTTCCATTACAACTTTTGTTTCTTAAAATCATCTAAAGTAGATGTCCCTTTTTTGAATCCACACTTTTTGTTTCAACTGGTAATTAAAAAAAAAAAATCTAACTGGCTGAATAACCCATAAACTCTCTTCTAATTTCTTAACAGAAGTAGTTATCAAGTTGTCTTAAATTCCACTAATCCCAGGAGTAGGGCGGTAGCACAGCAGGTTAAGCGCAGGTGGTGCAAAGCACAAGGACCAGCGTAAGGATCATGATTCGAGCCCCGACTCCCCACCTGCAGGGGAGTAGCTTTGCAAACGGTGAAGCGGTCTGCAGGTGCCTCTCTTTCTCTTCCCCTCCTCTCTCCTTTTCTCTCTGTCCTATACAACAACAATGACATCAACAACAACAATAATAACTACAACAATAAGACAAGGGCAACAAAAGGGAATAAATAAATAAATAATTTTTTTTTTTAATTCCAAATTTCATCAGTAAGGTTCACTTTAGAGGAAAGGCTATTGGTTTAATCATTTGGAGTCCCTCCAGCACACACCCTTATTAAAATTATTAAGTTTGGAACCTATTGAATCTGAGGCTTTTGCAGTCTTTTCTACATCTACATCTCCCAAATGTTAGCTTTTCAAAGGCCCGTATGTAAGGAAAAAAAATTTAAACCTTTATTTTTTTAAATGATCTTTATTTATTATTGAATAGAGACAGTCAGAATTTGAGAGGGAAGCGGTGACAGGGAGAGAAACAAAGAGACACCTACAACAGTGCTTCACCACTTGTGAAGCTTTCCCCCTGTAGATGGGGTCTGAGGTCTTGAACCTGGATCCATATGCATTGTAACATGTACAGTCAGTGAACCAGTTGCACCACTGCAAGGCCTCCTGTAAGGAAAAATTTTAAATGTCCATTCTTTCTCCTGTTTCCTTAGGATGAAAGACTACTCCCCACCCCAATAAGAAGGGAGAAGATAAATTAATATATATTTTAAACCCCTGTATTTAGGTATGCTATTACCTATTTCAGTTCTTGTATAAACCTGATGAAATAGATGTCTTAACTTCTGTTTTACAGTTTAATAGTATGAAGCTTAGAGAAGTTAGACTTTTTCCCAAGTTTTCATTTCTCCATCTTGTAGAGTCAAGTTTTTTCTTTTTAAGAAAAAAATTTATTTGAACCTTGGTTTACAATATTATATGATTTTAGGAATATAGTTTCACACATACATAGACTTATGAAACTCACAACACCCACTTCCAAAGTTCCTGTGCCGTTACACTAAGCAAGCCCTCCACTTAGCCCCCCCCCTTTGTCATCCTTGTTCTGACCAATAACCATCATAGTTTTGTCAGAATTTGAGTCAGTTTGGTTATTATAGTTTTTTTTCAAGGTCTCTTGAAAACCTCCAGTTCCATCCATTTTGTCCCAAAGGATACAATATCATCTTTTTTATTGCAAAGTAGTGTTCCATGGAATATATATATATATATATATATCTCCTCTATCTTCTTTACCCAGTCATCTGTTGATGGGCAATTAGGCTGCTCCTACTCTTTGGCTACTGTGTCTGCAGCTAAGAACATAGCTGTTGTGTTCCTTGTTCTATTCTAATGCTGATCATCTCATTAAAAGCTAGAATTCTTTTACTCCTTCTTTTCATGTGGGACTCATCTCAGCAATTCTTTCAAGGCAGGTATGGTATTGGCAAATTCCTTCAGTTTCTGAATGTTTGAAAATATCTTTATTTCTTCCTCATATTTGAAGGATAATCGAGCAGGATACAGAGTTCATGGCTGACAACTCTTATCTTTTAATATTTTGAATATGCCACTCCACTCCCTCCTTGCCTGATGGTTCTGCCCCTGTATGTGACTTTATTCCTTTCCCTAGAACTTTGTAATATTTTTTCCTTTTCCCTGGTTTTGGATAGTTTTACAATGAAGTGTCTTGGTGTATGTCTTTTTGAATTCAAAAATTTAGGTGGATTTCTATATTTTGAACATTGCTAACGTGTGGAGATTTTTCTGCTAAAATTTCTTTGAATATGTTCTGTACTCCTATCTGACTCTCTTCGTCTCAGGGATCCCAATAACTTGAATATACATCTTTGTGACGGAGTCTGATATTTCATTGAGCATTGCTTCACTTTTTCCTAATCCTTTCCTCTTAAAGAGTTTTAAATTCACAGAGTGGTAGTTAATATTCTCTCTTCCACCTGATTAAGTCTACTTCCAAGGCCTCTTACCTCAACCTGAACTACATTCTAAGTGTCTTTTAAGCCGTGCAGTTCTGTTTGGAGTTTTTTTGTTTGGTTGGTTGGTTTTTTTCCTTTGCCTCTATTTTCTTTATTTTTTTTAAAATTATTTTTATTTATTGGATAGAGACAGGCAGAAATTGAGAGGGAAAGGGTGGCGCCCTTTGATAGCTCAGCTGGTAGAGCGGAGGACTATAGACGGAGAGGGAAGGGGGAAATAGAGAGGGAGAGGTACAGAGACACATGCAGCCCCGCTTCACCATTTGTGAAGCTTTCCCCCTGCAGGTGGGGACTGGGGGCTCAAACCTGAGTCCTTGTGCATTTTAACATGTACTTTTTTTTTTTTCCTGTACTTTGTTTGTAAAACGATCGCTGAGCTTTTGAACCTTAACTTTAGTTTCTTGAAGTAATTTCATAATGAGTTTTCTGAATTCTATTGTCATTTTTTCTAGTTCTGTGCTGTCTTGTGGTTTGGGTTTTCTTTTTTTTTTTTTAATATATTTTTTAAAGATTTTATTTATTTATGAGAAAGATAGGAGGAGAGAGAAAGAACCAGACATCACTCTGGCACATGTGCTGCTGGGGATGGAACTCTGGGACCTCATGGTTGAGAATCCAAAGCTTTACCACTGCGGCCACCTCCAGGACCACGTGGTTTGGGTTTTCTATCATTGCTCAGTTTCCCCATTTAGTGTGGCTTTCGTTGTTGTGCCAGCAGGAGACACTGTGGGAACGGTGTTTGATTTCCCTGTTTCTTTATCTTGATGGGGGAGGGAGTATTTTATCCTGAGTCACCAGGCTAGGTCAGTGTCCCTAATGTCAATATAGGGCCTCACTGCTGCTATTCCAGCCTCTGTGAGACAACAGCATTGTGACTAAAAAGTCACAAGTCAGTTATAAATTGGTGAGCTTTTAGGTGCTTTTTTTTCCCTTTAACAGTTCTTTTTTGTTTAAACTCAGACCCAGAAGTGGTGCCCCTCATTCGCCAATCTCCCAATTTGGTGCAAGCCATCCCTGAACATCAGTTTTTAGTCCTGGGAATCACTTCCTCACCCCTTTTCTGTCCACAAACCTCTTGTGTCTGTACTCACCTGTGGCATAGGTGACTTTCTTTCTTCTCTTCCCTCCCCCCTCCCTTCCCCTTTCCTCTCTTTGTCATCGTCTTCTTCTTCTTCCCCTCCCCCTCCTCCTCCTCCCCCTCCCCTCCCCCTCCCCCTCCCCCTCCCCCTCCTCCCCCTCCCCTCCCCCTTCTCCCCCTCCCCCTCCCCTCCCCCTCCTCCTCCTCCCCCTCCCCTTCCCCTCCCCCCTCCTCCTCCTCCTCCTCCTTCTTCTTCTTCTCTCTCTCTCTTTCTCAACAGTTGTTTCTTAACTCAGATCTAGAAGTTGTGTGCTTCAGCTGTCACTCTCCCAGTTTGGTGCCAGCTGTCCCTGAGTACGGCCTTTTAACCCTGGGAATCTCTCCCTCACCCTTTTTCTGTCCATGAGCCACAGGTGTCTATACTCACCTGAGGTTTGGTGAGTTTCTGAAGAAATCCTGGTTGTATTTTCTTGAATTTTCAGGTAATTATTATTGCTTTTCCTAGTTGATGGAGGAAAACAAGAAGAGTCTGCTGATATTTTATCTCAGGTTGATCCTACCAGGCATGAGCCTACCTATTTTTTAAATGTATATTTTATTAGTGACTTACAAGATTATAATACCATACCACTGCCACCACCAATATTCTGTGCCCCCACCCACCTCCAATAGTACCACTGTAGTTCTCCCAAGATCATAGATATGGGTTGACTATAGATAAATATTTTTTCTTTTTCTGAGTTAATGTGTTTCAATTCCCTATATTCATATATATATATATATAATTTTAATTTATAAAAAGGAAACACTGACAAAAACCATAGGATGAGAGGGGTACAACTCCACACAATTCCCACCATCAGAACAATTCCCTATGTTCTATAAGATCATCCTATTGTTGCCTTTCACTACCTTATTGACTTCACTAATTATAATTAGTCTCATCCATTTAATCTCAAAGGACACAGTAGTCTTTTTAACTGCTAACTAGTATTCTATTGAATTTATGTCCTCTGACTTTTATTTACTTTTTTTGTATTTATAAGACTGAAATTAGTGCTTTTTATTTCATTGTTAAAAGCTTTTTAAAGGGAGTCAGGCGGTAGCGCGGTGGGTTAAGTGCAGGTGGCACCAACCACAAGGACCAGCGTAAGGATCCCCGTTCGAGCCCCTGGCTCCCCACCTGCAGGGGAGTCGCTTCACAGGTGGTGAAGCAGGTCTGCAGGTGTCGTTCTTTCTCTCTACCTCTCTGTCTTCTCCTTCTCTCTCCATTTTTCTCTGTTCTATCCAACAACAACGACATCAATAACAACAACAATAATAACTACAACAATAAAACAAGGGAAACAAAAGGGAATAAATAAAATAAATATTAAAAAATTCTCATGGGGGGGGTCAGGCTGTAGCGCAGCGGGTTAAGCGCATGTGGCGCAAAGAGCAAGGATCAGTGGAAGAATCCTGGTTTGAGCCCCCGGCTCCCCACCTGCAGGGTAGTCGCTTCACAGGCGGTGAGGAAGGTCTGCAGGTGTCTATCTTTCTCTCTCCCTCTCTGTCTTCCCCTCCTCTCTCCATTTCTCTCTGTCCTATCTAACAACGACAACATCAATAACAACGATAATAATGACCACAACAATGGTAAAACAACCAGGGTAACAAAAGGGAAAGAATGGCCTCCAGGAGCAGTGGATTCGTGGTGCAGGCACCGAGCCCTGGCAATAACCCTGGAGGCAAAAAAAAAAATTCTCATAGGGTTTAAAAATATAGGGGACCCCCAATATTTTAAACTTTTAATCAGGAAAAAGAAGAGGCATGCACGTGAGAAACTTGTGGGCCATTTATTACCTACTTTTTTTTTTTTTTATAAAATGGAAATATTGATAAGACCATAAGATAAAAGAATACAATTCCACACAATTCCCACCACCAGAACTCTGTATTCCATCCTCTCCCTTGAAAGCTTCCCTGTTCTTTATCCCTCTGGGAGTATGGACCTAGGGTCATTATGGGATGCAGAAGGTGGAAGGTCTGCTCTCTATAATTACTTCCCTGATGAACATGGGCATTGGCAGGTCGGTCCATACTCCCAGCCGGTCTCTCTTTCCCTAGTGGGGCAAAGATTTGGGGAGGCAGTGCTCCAAGACTCATTGGTGGGACCATCTGCCCAGGGAAGTCAGGTTAGCATCATGGCAGCATCTGGAACCTGGTGGCTGAAAAAGAGTTAAGATAATAAAGCAGAACCAATTGTTGACTAATCATGAACCTAAAGGCAAGAATATTGCAGATGAGGTTTGGGGTCACCATTTTGGAAAAAGCTAGTAGCTCTATTTTAGGTATATTCCAAAGGGTCCATGACTTTACTAGTTTTTGCCTGAGTCTGACAGCTAAAATGCAGGTGGACCCAAATTATTGTCTGGGGGATGGTGTTACAGTTGGAAAAAGGACTAGAAAATTGGATCAGAGAGTAGCTCCCAAATATGGGAAAAGTATATAAATATTGTTAACTGTAAACCCCATCAATTTGATCTGGGTCCATATTCATCACAGGAGCCTATGTAACCTCTGCATCCCTGTAGGTCTGAGCTCTCATACTGTGGTCATGGCTAGGAACATTCTAGGCTGCACTAATTTCAGGACCCATCTTCCTCGAGTGGTAGAGTATGTTGTCCATCCTCCCTTCGTAAAATGGGACAGTCTCTACCATTGAGGGCAAGGTTCTATAGGGACCCACAGAGGGGTATACTACGATGTTCCTGATGGAGAGGACCAGTGACAGTGGTGAGAGGGATCTGTTAGAAGTCTGTTGTGGTCTGGGAGGTGGCGCAGTGGATAAAGCACTGAATCCTCAACCATGAGGTCCCAAGTTCAATCCCCAGAAGCACATGTACCAGAGTAGTGTCTGGTTATCTCTCTCTCTCTCCTCCTATCATTCTCATGAATAAATAAATAAAATTGTTAAAAAAAAAAAAAAAAAAAAGAAGTCTGTTAGGCCCCTCATATCTGTATGGGAATCCCAGGCCTCCCTGACTAGGGCCCTAGGTGATGGGGTGATGGTAGTGACCAAAGAGCCATCATTAAAGTATATCATCCTTTTGCCCTTATCCAGCTTCTGTAGTCCTTACTTTGTCTGACAAGGTTAGCCTTGGGGTGATTGAGGGAAGTGAAATAGGTAGTAAGTGAGGAGGGATCTAGGTCTAAGTATAAACTATTTGATTAGGTACTTTATGGTTTTTGTTTTTTTTAGGTCTTTCTACTTGCTTGGTACATTTATTGACTCTGCAAACTACTATGCAATTTTGCTTTTATTTCCTTCTAACTTGTCTTTTTTAATTTTTCCCTTTTGTTGCTCTTGTTGTTGTTATTATTGTTGTTATTGCTGTTATTGTTGGATAGGACAGAGAGAAATCGAGAGAGATGGGGAAGACAGAGCGGGGGAGAGAAAGATAGACACCTGCAGACCTGCTTCACCGCCTGTGTGGCTTTCTGCCATGTGGACTTAACCCACTGTGCCACCACCTAGCTCTCTCCCCTAACTTACAGATACATGTACATATGCTGTATCTCATGGGCCCTGGTCTATATCTAGGTTTTGAGGCTTTGTTAAGAAGTACACCACCCAAAATGGAATTAAGAAGTCCTATGAGCTAGGAAAGATCTCACCAAAGTAACGAAGCTGGAGGGTTGTCATTCCATGCCTGACGACTCTGGACACAGTCCAAAGTGAAACATGTCAAGGTGGTATTGATTTGGTTGAGATTAGTATAGCCTAATTTTTACATTGGGTTCCTTGGAGTGTTTTTGTTACTGCTGCTGAGTTTTATGATTTCTTTATATATTTTATAAATAAATCCTTTGTCAAACATGCAGTGTTTCCCCCATTTTCTAGGTTGAGTAAATTTTTAACTCAAATCTAACTATACTCAAGTACTATATTTAGAAGACTGTTCTGGATTATCTGGTCAGTATTTATTTATTTATTTAGAGATCAAAGCACTCCTCAGCTCTGACATAAAGTGACAGATGCTGGATTTAAACCTGTTAACTCAGGTGTGCATGTTGTGGACTCTTAACAAACTGAGCTTATCTCTCTGGCCCTGTACTGTGTAAACTTAAGATATTTTAAGTAATTTAGTAATAACTATCTACCTTATAAAGTAGGTCTTTAAAGGATCTAACATGATTAATGGTTCCAGATTCTATTGCTTAACATTTAAAATGAGTTGGAACAGTTATGAGTCCAGTATTTAAGGTGATGATTTATAACTTAGTAATTGTTTTACAAAAACAAACTCTTAGGTTATAAGAACAAACTGATAGTTACCAGAGAGGAAAAAAAAGAGAGAGATGAATTAAGTAAAGGGAATCAGTTATATGGTGATGGATGGAAACTGGACTTTTAATGGCAATCATAGTATAGTATATAAAAATATGAATTTTAACGCTGGACACCTAAAAACTTTATAATGTTATAAACTAGTATTACTTCAGTAATTTTATATTTTAAAAGTTGTTTTGTAACACAAATCTCATCCTGTTGACTATATCAGAATTAATGGTATAAGCATATATTGGTAGTTCTTTTACACCAAAAAATTTTTTTCCAGTTAAACTTGATAATTAATTTTGCAAATTAAAAAAATTCTTTAAGGCTTCAAAGACTAGACTCTGATTACATTTCAGTAAATATTTTATAATTGAGGGCCAGGTGGTGGCACACCTGGTTAAGCACACATACTACAGTGTGCAAGGATGCAGGTTCAAGCCCCTGGTCCCCACCTGCAGAGGGAAAGCTTCACAAGTGGTGAAGCTGGCCTGCAGGTGTCTCTTTGTCTCTCTCCCTCTCAATTTCTCTCTGTCTCTATCCAATAATAAATAAATAATATTTTTAAAAACTTTATAATTCTATGTTTCTAGATATCCAGAGAGTATGAAAAAAAGGTGAGGTTATCTCAATTGATAGTTATACCTTGAAATCTTCTATTTTGAACAAGAAAGAAAAGATTTGTGATAGAATTGAGTTACTAAGAAGAAAGAGGTTTTGTATTACACAAATAAAAACAAAAATGAAAGTGAGAGAGATGCCTGGATATTTTTTAATGAAAAGGATAGTTTTTGATAATTGAGGTTGACATAAAATTCATGCTCAGACATGTAAAAAATATGTAAGAGCTGTTTGTTCATTTGGGACACTAAAACCATGAAAAACAGCAATATTGAAATAGATTGAATGTGAATTATGTTTTATACCTCACTTCAGGTATCACTTCTTTAACTTTACTTACATTTACTTGGAATATCTGGTAGCATAAGAAATTTCATTGCAATGTTTTGTTTTGTTTTGCTTTGCTTTGCTTTTAACCTTGGAGCAAGCCAAAAGGGAAATATTTAGAGATAACCATGTTTAAAAAGAAATGGTTCCTACAGTGTTAACTATGGAGTGTGTAGCGTGACTCTGTAATGGAATATCATAGCAGGGGGTATAATACTGTAAATAAGATGAATATGCCACTTGTGGATTAATGGGCAACCTAAAGAGTGGCTTTATTTACATCTATGTATGAGGTTCACTTTCAGTTTGTGTATTTTCTTTTACTATAATTGTAGTACTTATAAGCCTGACATTTTAATTAGCAAAAGCTAAAAAAAAAAAAACAGTTTCTTTGAATCTTAAGTTTTTTGTAGGATTAATTGGGTATAATCTTGGAATTAAAAATTTACAGATTGAATTGTCTTTTTTAATATTTATTTATTCCCTTTTGTTGCCCTTGTTGTTTTATTGTTATAGTTATTGATGTCTTTGTTGTTGGATAGGACAGAGAGAAATGGAGAGAGGAGGGGAAGACAGAGAGGGAGAGAGAAAGATAGACACCTGTTTCACCGCTTGTGAAGTGACTCCCCTGCAGGTGGGGAGCTAGGGGCTCAAACCGGGATCCTTACTCCAGTCTTTGCACTTTGCTCCACCTGCGCTTAACCCGCTGTGCTACCGCCCAACTCCCTGAAGTTTCTTTCATTTTTCTCTTCAGGAGAAGAGGTGAAATCTGACATTAAGTACAAACAATATGAGTTTTTTTTTATAGTTTGTTATTAGCAGTGAGTAGGTGTAGATACTGCATGCTGTCTGTGTGCACCATATCCAGATGATATAAATTGCATTTGCAGTGATAGTTTTATAGATATGGTATGTTTTCCAAAGTCTTGAGTGCTAGGTACCATCATCCTGAATGTGCCTACCCTGGGACATTATAGAAGCCACTATCTCATTATAAAATATGAGAAATGCTGTGAGTAAATTCAAAGTGAGACCTTTGCATAACTTTTTAGGTCAGCTGTTTAAGTTGCCAATTAATGCTGCTTTTAGTATTCCGAAAACTTTGGAAATTTGAGATTTACATTATTTACTCCTTGATTCCGTCCACCCCAACTGAAAGTGTATAATGCAGATTACTTTTAAAAAAGGGTGTGTGTGACTGGACTGTGCCACAACGGGGTAAGTGCACATGTCGTGAAGTGCATGGACCAGTTGGAGCCCCATCTCCCCAGATGCTGGAGGGTCACTTCACAGGTGGTAAAACAGGTCTGCAGGTGTATGTCTTTCTCTGCCCCTCTCTGTCTTCCCCTCCTCTCTCCATTTCTCTCTGTCTTATCCAATAATGACAACAATAACAACAACAACAACAATAAACAACAAATGCAACAAAAGGTAAAAAACAGCCTCCAGGAGCAGTGGATTCATAGTGCAGGCACCTAGTCCCAGTGATAACCCCAGAGGTTTAAAAAAAAAAAAAAGTTAACTGGATGTTAGAGTAATAGTTTTTGAATAAGCCTAATTTTTTTAATAGAGCTAATTTTCACTTGCAGAAGGTAGATTCTCAAATTACAGTGTTGTCTTTTTATTACTGATTAACTTCTAAACAAAAAAATGTAAAATATATATGTGTATATACACATATAAGGGGCTAGGTGGTGGCTCAACTGCTTGAGTGCACATGTTACACACATATATGCACTTAATGTGTATAAATAGTGTGGCAGTGGTGATTGGACCCAGGAGCTGCGCGTGTGTGTGTGTGTGTGTGTGTGTGTGTGTGTGTATTGCAATGCCAACCCTCCAGCCTCCAAAGTTTATTCTGTGTGTGTGTATTTAAATCTATCTTTTTAATATTGTTATTAACTTACTTTGGAAAGAGAAACTGAGAGGGAGAAGGAGAGAGATACCTATAGCACTGCTTTACTGCTCATGAAGCTTTCCTCCTGCATGTGGGAACCAGAGGCTTGAACTTGGGTCCTTTTGCACTATAGTGTGTGTGCTCAACCAGGTGCATGACCACCCAGCCCCACTTGTTATATTTTTATAGGGGTGGAGTGGAGACACTAATGTGTCTCCATAACTGGATCTCCCTCCTCCCCCAGTGCTGTCCATAGTGTTCCCTTTTAATGTTCTGGATCAAACCCAGCGCCTCATGCATAATAAGGTGTGCATTTTACCAACTGAGCTATCTCTCAGCCCTGAAAAATATGTATCTTATTTAATAATACATATTTAAAGTAGAGACACAGAGAGAAAGAGATTGAGACCTGAAGCATACTTTTAAAAAATAATTTTTTTAGCTTTATTTTATTAGGAGATAGAGAGGAAGAGAGAGACACCTGCAGCACTCCTTCACCAAACTTGTGAGGCTTTCCCCCTGCAGGTGGGGATCTGGGTTCTTGTGCATGACAATACGTGTACTTAAACAGGTGTGCCACCACCCATCCCCCTGAAGCATACTTCAATGTGGTGGGTGCCAGGCTTGAACCAGAGTCGCACATGTGGCAAAGCAGTACACTATACAAGTGAGCTATTCCACCAGCCTAACTCACACACACCGTGTATGTATGTATGTATATATATTAAAGTAGTAAAATTCAGATATTGTGTCATCAAATTTTCTAGCCTTTTTGCACTATTGTTTATTGACTGTTTATAGTGTGCCAGACACAAGGCTAAAGGTTTTGTATATAATCTCACTTAAATCTCATATCTCACTTAAACCTCCCATCAATCTCATTAGGCCTACCACCCCATTGTACCTAAAATTAAACTAAGATTCAGATAAAGCAGTTTGCAAAAGGCTGGAATTTGAACCCAGACTGCCTAAATCATGGCGTTATGTTTCCAACCCCTGTATTTTGTGAATTTTGGTTCACAGAAATTAGGGTAAATGTAGCAGGTGGAGGGGATTATCTAAAAACTTTTGTTAAATGTTAACAATTTACAAATAAGTAGCCAGGATTTAGAAAACATGGAGGTGTGCAAATTGATTATATAAAACTCTGGCACAGTAATATATTTAGTATGTATTCTGCTTGTGTACTTACAGTATTTTTACTTTTATCATCTCATATGAGGTGAGAAAAATTAAAAAATACCTCAATTAGCAACCACAAAAAATAGTAGTTAATTGAACCTTGTAATCTTCTCTTGCTGTCTATTAGACTTTCCCTTTTAGACATTGATTGTGTGTAATAAAACTATTGCTTAATTAATGCCATGGTTCTGGAGCCTTTGGGTGATACAGAAGAGTGAAGTTGAGAAACCAAGAGGCAGCATCAAATAGTTACATTGTTGTGTTAATTTAGCCCTGTCATTCTTATTCTAGTTGATGATATATGGCTCCCATCAGATAGTAGGTAAATTGAGAGAGAAGTCAGTTTTATCTGAGGAAAAACACAACTCATGATTGAGACATTGTACAGATTAATGAATTACTTTTTTAGACAATATTTCATCCTGGCTTGAGCTGCCCTTGGAATGAATATGGTGGTAGTGTTAATGTCACCAGAAGACATAATAGGCAAAACCAAACTAAATAGGGACTTGATGTTATGACTTTGTGGTAGATACAGGACAGATTACAGACTGAGGTCCACACTAAACCATTATATTGTCTCTTACAGAAGAGTGCTCAAATGTGTTTTTGTGGTTTGAGTGTGTGTGTGTGTGTGTGTGTGTGTGGTCGAGGAGATGGCACAGAGGAAAGAGTGCTCAAATGTAACCAGAGCATGAGAGAGGAATTTGTACCAATTTATACTAATCTCCATTTAAAATTAGGGGGGGGAAAGGTGCAAAACATTACCTTAGAAATTGCTGAAGTTTTCTTTAATTGCAGACATACTTTTTGAGGTATCTATGTTTTATAAAGATTGATCAGAAAATTTTTTTCATATTAAAACTCAAAAAGATTGTTTCTTAGTTTTAGAATGCAGAATAATGAATACATAATAACAGTCACCAAAATAAATTTTACTTTAAAAATAACTCTACATTCTCTTCTTAATTCTCTTACTCACCCTCCCTGAACCAAGGAAGTTAATTTATTAGCTGATTTTTTATGTTAATTTTAACAAGAATGTTAAAAGATTTGTTTCTTTATAGAGTGGGGGAAATTTGAAATCCAATAATGAAAAAAATGAACACTTTTATTTCTGGCTGTATTCCCAGATGGTTATATGAATATAATCATTGAACTTTTAGAGTGTTCTCAAATTTTATCCAGATTGCAAAGGATTACAACATCAAATTTAAATTATATTTTCTGGCAATATCCAACATGAGCTAAAACATTGCTGAGTAGAAGCACTGATACCATAATTTCCAATGACTAAAGTGTGAGTAGAAAAGTCAGCTTAGTTTACAAACATGGTAAAAGAATAGAGGCTTCAATTTGACTAGGTCTCTATTGTCCAGGGGGTTATTCAATGCTAATAAATACTTGTTTTAGAATAGATGGAACTGGGTTAAGTGTTTACAACCAACCCTTTGTCTTCTCTACCAAGGAACTCCTAACACTGACCTACTCTGCTCTTAGGTGGCACTCTAGGTAAAGTGGTTATGCAGTAATGAAGAGAAAAATAGATGAAGACCAGAAAAGTGGGTTAGTAGGAATGGCTTGATAGTGTGTTTCTTTGTTGGTGGAACATAATGTTGCCACAAATCATGAATAAATATTCTGAATTCTCTAATACAGCAGTTATAATCTTTTTAAGTCCCCTTCCTAAGTAGAGATTTCTCCCAGCTCCCTATATTGTGAACTTCACAAAACTGGCTTAGGAAGCCTATTAATTATTTATATCATAGCAACAATTAAAGCAAATTAAAAATAAAAATCACCATATTGCATTTAACCATGGGCAGCAACAAACTGTGTCAGCTCTGTAAGGGCCTGTGATGTTTCCTTAGTTAAAAATGCTAGAGGGAGCTCTAACCTCATTCAGAGTGGTTGCATATGGGAACAGTTACGTATATGTAGCCATGGGATAGCAAGTGGAAAGGCTAAGGCTATTCTGTGACAAAAATTTAACTTTTATATTAGAATTCTCTGTTTCCTTACAGAAACTGAGGGTCAGCGATATATATCTGCAAATAAATAGGACCTTATTTCTTCTTGACTCATCGCATTATAATTGAATTATATGTACTGGATACCCTGAATTTGAATCAGTGAATTTTCACAAAGTGAACAGATCTGTGAACAACCCCCAGGGATTTTTTTAAAGAACTTTTTTTTTTTTCCCCTCCAGGGTTATTGCTGGGCTCGGTGCCTGCACCATGAATCCACCACTCCTGGAGACCATTTTTTCCCCTTTTTTGTTGCCCTTGTTGTTGTAGCTTCATTGTGGTTATTATTATTGCCATTGTTGATGTTGTTCGTTGTTGGATAGGACAGAGAGAAATGGAGAGAGGAGGGGAAGACAGAAAGGGGGAGAGAAAGATAGACACCTGCAGACCTGCTTCACTGCCTGTGAAGCAACTCCCCTGCAGGTAGGGAGCCGGGGCTCGAACCGGGATCCTTCCGCCGGTCCCTGCGCTTTGTGCCACATGCGCTTAACCCACTGAGCCACTGCCTGACCCCCTTTGAAGAACATTTCTAAAAGCCCACTACTGCCTTCTTGCTATTCCCCTACCAAAGGAGGGTCATTTGCCACTCTTCTAATATCATACATTTGATTACACAAGATTTTGAACCTCATATAAATTGAATTATTTAGTATATATTACTATCTGACTCAACATAATATTTTGGAGAGTCATATTGCTATGTATGCTTATACTTATTCCAATTGATGTGATTTTTGTTATTAAAAACATACAAAATTTATCTAAATATTTTACTGTAAATAAACATTTGGGTTACTTTAAGGTTTTGATAATTATATAAATTATATTCTGGGAGTTGGGCGGTAGCGCAGGGTGTTAAGCACTGGTGGCTTAAAGTGCAAGGACCGACATAAGGATTCTAGTTCGATCCCCCAGCTCCCCACCTGCAGGAGTGCCTATCTTTCTCTTCCCCCTTTCTGCCTTCCCCTCCTCTCTCCATTTCTCTCTTTGCTATCCAACAACGACATCAATAATTACAACAATAAAACAACAAGGGCAACAAAAAAGGGAGTAAGTAAATATTAAGGGGAATCCGCTGGTAGCTCAGTGAGTTAAGCACACGTGGGGGCAAAGCGCAAGAACCAATGTAAGGATCCCAGTTTGAGCCCTTGGCTCCCCACCTGCAGGGGAGTCGCTTCACAAGTGGTGAAGCAGGTCTGCAGGTGTCTTTCTCTCCCTCTCTCTGTCTTCCCCTCCTCTCTCCATTTCTCTCTGTCCTATCCAATAACGAAGACAGACAACAATAATCACTACAAAAATAAAACAAGGGCAACAAAAAGGGAATAAAATAAATATTTAAAAAATAAATACATATTTTAAAAAATCTTTTAAAACATATTCTTAAATATATGCAATGAGAACATGTGTCTTTTTTTAACTTATTTATTTATTTATTTTAAAAAGGAGACATTAACAATACTGTAGGATAGGAGGGGTACAATGCCACACAATTCCCACCACCAGATCTCTATATCCCATCCCCTCCCTTGATAGCTTTCCTATTCTTTATCCCTCTGGGAGTATGGACTCAGGATCATTGTGGGTTGCAGAAGGTGGAAGGTCTGGCTTCTGTAATTGCTTCCCTGCTGAATGTGGGTGTTGACTGGTTGATGCATATTCCCAGTCTGCCTCTCTCTTTCCCTAGTAGGGTGGGTCTCTGGGGAAGCGGAGCTCCAGGACACCACTGGTAGGGTCGTCTTTCCAGGGAAATCTGGTCAGCATCATGCTGGCATCTGGAACCTGGTGGCTGAAAAGAGAGTTAACATACAAAGCCAAACAAATTGTTGCACAATTATGGACCTAAAGGCTAGAATAGTGCAGATGAAGTGTTGGGGGGTACTCACTGCAGACTATTGTGTACTTCTGCTTTCAGGTATATATTTTGCCCTAGTTTATGGATACATGTGAACACATGCGCTGTCTCAGGGGACCTGGTCTATATCTAGGTTTTGGGACTGTTAGGAAGTGAACCACCTGGAATAGAATTAGAGAATCCTATGAAAAGAACAGTCTCACCCATGTAATGAAGCTGAAGGGTTGTCATTCCACACCTGAAGTCTTTGGACACAGTCTGAAGTGAAGCATGCTGAGGTGGCATTCGTTGCATTGATTAGGTTGTGATCGGCAGATGCAATATTATTTGATATGAATTGAGAGAATGCAGGAAAGTGAGCCCCACCCTACGGTTTCAGGACTGGGGGAAATATAGGTTCTATAGTGGAAATGTGAGGTTCCTGCTGTCTTAGGGTTCAAGAAGACAATGGATAGTTATTGTTATCATCACATTATTTGGTAATTGGGTTAACTTTGAAATGTCCCTTTGTTAGGATTTGCTGTACAATACCCAACATCTTGTATATAGCTGTTCCACCGGCTGCTTCTGTTCTCCCTGGTCTAGGCTTTTGAGAGAGTCCACATATCAAAGACTTAGCCTATGTATTAAAAAGACTCAGTCTGTGTTTTAAAAGTTCTAGACATATGATCAATTTTTCCCCTCATATCAATTAAATAGTGATTTATATGACTACAATTTAATAGGAGTGTACATAGACACCATTCCCACCACCAAAAGACTGTGTCCCCGCACACCCACCCACCCGCCACCCCGGGAAGCCAAATGTCCACCTTCCCCCTCACCACAGAGTTTTTACTTTGGTGCCCTACTCTAGATTTAGTCAGATTCTGCTTTTAGTTTCCCTTTCTGTTCTTCTTTCTCAGCTTCTGTTGATGAGTGGGATCATCCCATACTCATCTTTATCTTTCTGACTTAGTTCGCTTAACATAATTCTTCTAGCTCCATCCAAGATGGGTCAGAGAAGGTGGGTTCATTGTTCTTAATAGCTGCATAGTATTCCATTGTGTGTATATATACCACAGCTTTCTAAGGCACTCATCTGTTGTTGGGCTCTTGGGTTCCTTCCAGATTTTAGCTGTTATGAATTGTGCTGCTATAAACATAGGAGTACACATATCTTTTTGGTTGGGTGTTATGGAGTCCTTGCTTGGGGAGTATCCCCAGGAGAGGAATTATTGGGTCATATGGAAGGTCCATGTCTAGCCTTGTGAGAGTTCTCTGGACTGCTCTCCAGAGAGGCTGAACCAATTTACATTCCCACCAGCAGTGCAGAAGGGTTTCTCTGTCCCCACAGCCTCTCCAGCATTTGTTGCTGCTGTCTTTTTTGGTGTATGCCATTCTCACTGGAGTGAGGCGGTATCTCAATGTTTTATTTGTATTTCTCTGACAATCAGCGACCTGGAACAATTTTTCATATGTTTGTTAGCCTTTTGGATCTCCTCTGAGGTGAACGTTTTGTTCATATCCTCTGCCATTTTTGGATGGGGTCATTTGCTTTTTTGGTGCTAAGTTTGCTGAGCTCTTTGTATATTTTAGTGATTAGTCTCTTGTCTGATGTATGGCATGTGAAGATCTCCCATTCTGTGAGGGGTCTCATTGTTTGTGCGATAGTTTCTTTGGCTGTGCAGAAGCATTTCAATTTGATGTAGTCCCACTGGTTTGTTTCTGCTTTAGTCTTCCCTGCAATTGGGTTTGTTTCATCAAATATGTCCTTGAGGTTTAGGTTGGAAAGTGTTCCACCAATGTTTTCCTCTAAGTATTTGATAGTTTCTGGTGTAACATCGAGGTCCTTGATCCATTGGAGTTGATTTTTGTTTCTGGTGAGATAAGGTGGTTCAGTTTCATTCTTCTGCATGTTACAACCCAGTTTTCCCAGCACCATTTATTGAAGAGAGCCTCCTTCTTCCATTTAATACTTTGGGCCCCCTTATCAAAGATTAGATGTCCATAGGTGTGTGTGTGTAGGTACATGTGTCTTATTGGGTGTATAACTCAGAGTGGAAGTTGAATTGAAGGGATACCAACTTATACTTTTTTAATTAATTAATTAATTTATATATTCCCTTTTGTTGCCCTTCTTTTATTGTTGTTTTATTGTAGTTATTATTATTGTTATTGATGTCATTGTTGTTGGATAGGACAGAGAAATGGAGAGAGGAGGGGAAGACAGAAAGGGGGAGAGAAAAATAGACACCTGCAGACCTCTTTCACCACCTGTGAAGTGATTCCACTGCAAATGGAAAGCAGGGGGCTCGAACTGGTATCCTTATGCCACTCCTTGCGCTTTGCGATACATGCACTTAACCCGCTGCGCTACGACCCAACTCCCTCCAATTTATGCTCTTACCAGAGAGTTTTACTGTTCCTTTTCCTCATAACATTCTGGTTCTGTCTAGCAGTATCACACTGTGGTTTTGCTTTCATTGTGCTTTAAAAAATCCATAAAAACAAATCTACTGGGAGTCGGCGGTAGCACAGTAGGTTACACAAAATGCAAAAAAGCACAAGGATCGGCGTGAGGATCCAGGTTCGAGCCCTGCCTCCCCACCTGCAGGGGAATCGCTTCACAAGCAGTGAAGCAGGTCTGCAAGAGTATTTCTCTTCCCCTCTCTGTCTTCCCCTCCTCTTTCCATTTCTCTCTGTCCTATCCAACAACAGTGACATCAACAACAATAATAATAACTACAATAAAACAAGGGCAACAAAAGGGAATAAATAAATATTAAAAAATAAATATGCTATGCTAAAAAAACAAATTTACTATGTTTATAAACTGTATTTTTAAGGTTTATTTATATCTTTTCATGAGAGGGATACCAGAACACTGCTTAGCTCTAGCATATGGCAGGTAGGTCCAGGGATAGAACCTGGCACCTCCAAGCCTTAGAAGTGCAAGTCTGGTGTGCGTCTGCTGCATTTCTCTTAGGTTCTAAACTTAACAGCTTAAAATATATAGTACTGAAATGTTGAATATTTTCCCATTACTATTAAATTGGGCTTGTAATTCAGATTTCTCATAGCACTTAAAATTGAGAGGATCTTGTTTGTTTCTGTGTGTGAGGTGTGTTTGTTTGCTTGTTTGTTTTTGGCCCAGGAGATGGCACAATGACTAATATACTGGATTTGGAAACATGAGATTTCAGGCTTAATCTCAAGCATGGCAAATGCCAGAGTGATGCTCTGTTCTCTCGCTAATAAACAAATAAATATTTTTTTGGTCAAGTGAGCATCATTTTGTATGTTGATTGACCATTAAAAACTGATGTGCCTGTTCAAGTCTTTTGCTCATTTTCCTTGAAGGTGTATATATTTTCTTTTTAAAAAATATTTATTTATTTATTCCCTTTTGTTGCCCTTATTTTTTATTGTTGTAGTTATTATTGTTGTTGTTGTATATTTTCTTAATGATCCTTAGGAGTGAGGTGGTAGCTCAGTGGGTTGAGTGTACATAGCGAGCAAAGCACAAGGACAGGCACAAGGGTTTTTTTTTTTTTTTTAAGTCTTGGATACAAGTCCTTTGGTTACAAGTATTACCTCCTAATTTGCCTTTGTGTTCTTTCATTGATAGAGGTACTTAACATGATCTATAATCTTTGCATTTTATACTTAGAATGTTTATATTCTTAAGAAATTTGTGCCTACCTCAGTGTCATGAAGGAAAGTCTCTTATTCTTTTCCTCTAAAAGTTTTGTTTTACTTTTCAAACCATTTAATTTTTGCATGTGATATTATTAGATTGCTTACTCTCATAAAAATATAGAAATTAAAAATTGTGCCAGAAAGGTGATTCTGCAGTGAGATGGGGAGTACTGAGGCCCTGCGATTACTAGTTGACCCAGACTCCCACTGGACTTCATTGTTTCCTTTGTCATAGATGTGTATGATCATTTATGTAAAACTCTTTGTGATCTCTTGAACTCTAATAGTAAATCCTTCAACTTTGTTATGTTCAATACTACCTTAGTTATTCTTGGCTATTTGCATTTCCATGAAAACATTAGAATCAACTTGCCAATAGTTATCATCTATGTGAAATTATTATCTCCTTGTATAATATATATACTTAGAATTAAGCACAATATATTTGTTTAAATGAGATAACTTTGCACACACAAAAATTCCTGGACCTGCAGGTTTTTTTGTTTTGTTTGTTTGTTTTTTTATCTATTTTCCCTTTTGTTGCCCTTGTTTTTTTTTATTGTTGTTGTAGTTATTGTTGTTGTTATTGATGTTGTCGGCGTTAGATAGGACAGAGAGAAATGGAGAGAGGAGGGGAAGACAGAGAGGAGGAGAGAGACACCTGCGGACCTGCTTCACTGCTTGTGAAGTGACTCCTACAGGCAGGGGGCTCGAGCCGGGATCTTTAAGCCGGTCCTTGTGCTTCATGCCACGTGCTTTTAACCGCTATGCTACTGCCTGACTCCCGGACCTGTAGTTTTCTCTGCTTCTGCTTCACCCAGAGTCCTTCAGCCTGATTCCACTGAACTACTCTTAAAATATAAATACAGGGAGTCGGGCGGTAGCGCAGCGGACGGATTAAGCGCACGTGGCGCCAAGCGCAAGGACCAGCGTAAAAATTCGGGTTCCAGCCCCTGGCTCCCCACCTGCAGGGAAGTCACTTCACAGGCGGTCTGCAGGTGTCTTTCTTTCTCTCCCCCTCTGTCTTCCCCTCCTCTCTCCATTTCTCTCTGTCCTATCCAACAACAACTAGAGCAACAATAAAAAGACAACAAGGGCAACAAAAGAGAAAATAAATAAATAAATAATTTTAAATATATATATAAAAATTACAGTGGTCTGGGAGGTGGCACAGTGGATAAGGCATTGGACTCTCAAGCATGAGGTCCTGAGTTCAATCCCTGGTGCACATGTATCAGAGTGAGGTCTGATTCTTTCTCTCCTCTTATCTTTCTAATAGATAAAAAATCTTTGATATATATATATATATAAATTATAGATTGAAGCTTATTTTCTTTGCACTTCAGTCCCCAATCGTATCAGCTAATGGTAACCAGGCAAGTGAGCATATTTCAAAATATCCCAGTTCAGAAACATATATTCCAACTAACCACTCTCCTTTCTAAGACATTTGATATGGAATTTCAGTTTTAGAGTTTGATGAGTAAGTCCCTCATACAACCTGAGAACAGTTTCTACTTACTAGCACACAGTAATAGTTAAACTTTTAAGAGTGTATGTACGTGGTCCAGGAGGTGGCACAGTGGCTAAGTCACTAGACTCTTAAGCATGAGGTCCTGAGTTCAATCCCCAGCAGCACATGTACCAGAACGATGTCTGTTTTTTCCCCCTCTCTCTTCCTGTCTTCAGTGTTAATAAATAAATAAATAAATAAATGTATGTACTAGGTAGTATGTTTAGCACTTAATACATAATTTGTTATTTTTTTAACAGGAAAAGATGGCATTATTCTCTTTGCAGGCTAAAAAAATTTTTTTTTCTATTTGAGGTCTAAGCCCATCATGTATGTGAGGGAATCCCAGACTCCCTGACTAGGGCCCCAGATGATAGAGTGGCCTGATAGTGACTAAAGAGTCATCATTAAAGTATGCCAGTATCTTGCCCTTATTCAGCTTTTGCAGTCCTTGCTTTGATAAGGTTAGCTTTGGAGTGACTGAGGGAATAGTAATAGGAAGTAGGTGAGAAAGGTATCTAGGTCTAAGTAGAAACTATTTCATTAGGTACTTTATGGTGTCTTTTTATGTCTTTCTACTTGTTTGCTGCAAATATTGACTCACTGCAGACTATTGGGCACTTTTGCTTTAAGATATACATTTCCCCCTAACTTATGGATATATGTATACACATGCCCTATCTCATGGGACCTGGTCTAAATTCTAGGTATTGGGGCTTTGTTAGGAACTGAACCACCCAAAACGGAATTGAGAACTCCTATAAGAAAGGGAAGGTCTCACCCAAGTAATGAGGCTGGGTACAGGTATAATCAAGGGAAAAATGGTACATATTCTTTTTTAAATTTTTATATTAAAAATTCATATTCTTTTTTAAATTTTCATTTATAAAATGGAAAACACTGACAAGACCATAGGATAAGAGGGGTACAATTCCACACAATTCCCAGTCAATTTACAGTCAAGAATATTTATATACTTTTCCTATATTTGGGAGCTATTCTCTTCCCAGACAATAGCTTGGGTCCACCTCCATAGCAGATGTCAGGCTCAGGCAAAAAACTAGTAAAGTCATGGGCCCTTTGGAATATACCTAAAATAGACCTACTAGCTGCAAACTATGGTGCATTTTTGCTTTAAGGTACATATTTTCCCCTAATTTACGGATATATGTGTACATATGCCCTATCTCATGAGACCCCAAATCTTCATCTTCAGTATTCTAGCCTTTAGGTTCGTGATTAGTCAACAATTTGTCCTGCTTTATATCTTAACTCTTTTTCAGCCACCAGGTTCCAGATGCTACCATGATGCTAACCTGACTTCCCTGGGCAGATGATCCCACCAATGAGTCTTGGAGCACTGCCTCCCCAAATTCTTGCCTCACTAGGGAAAGAAAGAGACAGGTTGGGAGTATGAATCAACCTGCCAACACCCATGTTAAGCGGGGAAGCAATTACAGAAAGCAGACCTTCCACCTTCTGCACCCCACAATGATCCTGAGTCCATACTCCCAGAGGGATAAAGAATAGGAAAGCTATCAGGGGAGGGGATGGGATACGGAGTTCTGGTGGTGGGAATTGTGTGGAATTGTACCCCTCTTATCCTATGGTCTTGTCAGTGTTTTCCATTTTATAAATGAAAATTTTAAAAAGAATATGAATTTTTAATATAAAAATTTAAAAAAGAATATGTACCATTTTTCCCTTGATTATACCTGTACCCATTTTTAACCCTCACTGGAAGGAAGGAAGGGAGGAAGGAAAGAAAGAAGAAAGCCTGACATCTGCTATGGAGGTGGACCCAAGCTATTGTCTGGGGAGATGATGTCATGGCTGGATCAGGGAAGAGAATAGCTCCCAAATATGGGAAAAAATCCCAGTCTCATTACTCGGGTGAGACCTTTCCTTTCTTACGGAAGTTCTCAATTCCGTTTTGGGTGGTTCAGTTCCTAACAAAGCCCCACCCAACCCCCCTATGATACATTTTACATGTAGGTCCACTATAGGAAAACTTCAGGAGGCTGGGCAGTAGCGCAGTGGGTTAAGTGCACATGGCACTAAGCGCAAGGATCGGTGTTAAGGATCCTGATTTGAGCCCTCGACTCCCCACTTGCTGGGGGGTCACTTTACAAGCAGTGAAGTAGGTCTGCAAGTGTCTCTCTTTCTCTCCCCATCTCTGTCTTCCCCTCCTCTCTCGATTTCTCTCTGTCCTATCAGGCAACAACAGCAATAACAATAACAATAACAATAAGGGCAACAAAAAAAATGGCCTCCAGGAGCAGTGGATTCATAGTGCAGGCACCAAGCCCCAGTGGTAACCCTGAAGGCCAAGAAAAAAAAAAAAAGGAATATAATAGGATAGAATTCCCCACACAGAAATCACAATACTCCACACCAGGTTAGGTGGTTGAGTATGAATTTTATTTAAGCCTACTCAGCTGAGGGTCCAGGCCAGGCAAAACTCATGCAGGAGCTACCCAAGGACTGAATGCCTAAGCACAGTCACAAGCATCTTTTTATACTTTTTGCAGCATATGCCAGCATTGGTTATATACAGTATTTTGCACAGTTTCCGGGACTTGACTTGTTTACCTGGTCTGGTTAATTTTAACCATGTTATTGTTCCAGTACCTGACTACCATCCAGGTTGGTCTCAACTATGCTAGCAATTTCTTGATTATACCTGTACCATTTTTCCCTTGATTATACCTGTACCCATTTTTAACCCTCACTGGAAGGAAGAAAGGAAAGAAGAAAGAGGGAAGGAAGGAGAAGACTTTATAATGATTTCTTTCTTTTCTTTTTCTTTTTTTTTTTATGCCTCCAGGGTTATTGCTGGGGCTGCACCAGGAATCCACTGCTCCTAGAGGCTATTTTTTCCCCTTTTGTTGCCCTTGTTGTTTTATCATTATTGTGGTTATTATTATTGTTATTGATGTTGGTGTTGGATAAGACAGAGAGAAATTGAGGGAGGAGAGGAAGACAAAGGGGGAGAGAAAGACAGACACCTACAGACCTGCTTTACCACCTGTGAAGTGACCCCCTTGCAGGTGGGGAGTCAGGTACTCAAACTGGGATCCTTACGCCAGTCCTTGAGCTTCACGCCATGTGCGCTTAACCCACTGTGCTACCCTCTGACCCCCATGATTTATTTCCAAAGCATCAAATATTTTTATTTATTTATTTATTTATAAAAAAGAAACACTGACAAAACCATAGGATAAGAGGGGTACAACTCCACACAATTCCCACCACCAGAACTCCGTATCCCATCGCCTCCCCTGATAGTTTTCCTATTCTTTAACCCTCTGGGAATATGGACCCGAGGTCATTGGGTTGCAGAAGATGGAAGGTCTGGCTTCTATAATTCTTTCCCCGCTGAACATGGGCATTGACAGGTCGATCGATACTCCCAGTCTGCCTCTCTCTTTCCTTAGTAGGGTTGGGCTCTGTGGAAGCGGAGCTCCAGGACACATTGGTGGGGTTGTCTTTCCAGGGAAGTCTGTTCGGCATCCTGCTGGCATCTGGAACCTGGTAGCTGATAAGAGAGTTAACATACAAGGCCAAACAAATTGTTGATCAATCATGAACTTAAAGGCTGGAATAGTGCTGATGAAGAGTTGGGGGGTATTACATTTTGTAGATAGCTAGTAGGCATATTTTAGTTATAATCCAAAGGGCCTGTTGCTATACTAGTTTTTTTTTCTTTTTTCCCTGTGCCTGAAATCTGATATGAAGGTGGATCCAAGTTACTATCTGGGGAGATGATGTCATGGCTTGAAAAGGAACAGAAAGCTGGATCAGGGAAGAGAGTAAGCTCCCTAATATGGGAAAGGGGTCTAAATATTGTTGACTATAAACTCCATTGATTTGATTTGGTCTGGGGCCCATATTCGGCTTAGGAGCCTATGTGGCCACTGCATCCCTGTAGATCTGAGCTCACATTCTGTGGTCATGAGTAGGAACATTTCAAGCTGCCCCAATATCAGGACCCATCTTCCTCAGGTGTAGCATAGAGTATGTTGTCCAGCCTCCTTTCGGAGGATGGAACATTCTCTACCATTGTTGATCCAAGTTGAGGGCAAGGTCCTATGGGGGCCCACAAAGGGGTCTATTTTGTTGTTCCTGATAGAGATGACTGGTAACAAGGGGAGAGGGATTTATTTGAGGTCTAGGCCCATCGTGTCTGTTTGGGAATCTCAGGACTCTACGAATAGGGCCCCAGCTGATGGTGTCGCCAGATAGTTACTAAAGAGTCATCATTAAAGTATGCCAGTCTCTTGCCCTTATTCAGCTTTTGCAGTCCTTGCTTTGATAAGGTTAGCTTTGGAGTGAGTGAGATAATTGTAATAGGAAGTAGGTGAGGAGGGTATCTAAGTCTAATTAGATAGTATTTCATTAGGAACTTTATACTGACTCACTGCAGACTATTGTGTACTTTTGCTTTCAGCTATATATTTTGCCCTAATTTATGGGTACATGTGAACATATGTTCTATCTCATGGGACCTGGTCTACATCTAGATTTTGGGACTTGGTTAGGAAGTGAACCACCTGGAATGGAATTAGAGAATCCTATGAAAGGAAAGGTCTCACCCGAGTAATGAGGGTGAAGGTTTGACATCCCACGCCTGATGTCTCTGGACACAGTCTGAAGTGAAACATGCTGAGGTGGTACTCGTTGCGTTGATTAGGTTGGGATCAGCGGATGCAATATCATTTGATATGAATTGAGAGAAGCATGCTGGAAAGTGAACCCCACTCTGGATGTTACAGGACTGGGGGAAATATAGGCTCTATTGAGGAAGTGGGAGGTTCCTGCTATCTTAGGGTTAAGAAGACAATAGATAGTTATTGCTATAATCACATTATTTGGCAATTGGGTTAAGTTTGAAAAATCCCTTTGTTAGGATTTGCTGTATCATACACAACGTCACCATAATTGATGTCCTTTGACATTATTTGTATATAGCTGTGTCATCGGTTGCTTCTGTTCTCTCTGGTCTAGGCTTTTGACAGAGTCAACATATCAAAGACTCAGCCAACTTTTCCCCTCTTGTATTAAGTAGTGATTTATATGACTACAAATTAATAGGAGTGTACATAAACACTATTCCCACCACCAAAAGACTGTGTCCCATCCCATCTACCGCCCCCACCCCACCCCAGGTAGCCAAGCATCCACCCTCACCCTCACCCCAGGGTTTTTACTCTGGTGCCCTACTCCAAATTCAGTCAAATCCTGCTTTTAGTTTCCCTTTCTGTTCTTTCTCAACTTCTGTTTATGAGTGGGATCATCCCATATTCATCTTTATCTTTCTGACTCACTTAACATAATTCCTTCTAACTGCATCCAAGATGGGTCAGAGAAGGTGGGTTCATTGTTCTTAATAGCTGCATCAAAGCATCAAATCTTAATATGTTTTCCTTAAGCAGTAAATAAAAATAGAGTAACTTCAAAGTGTTTTTCACAGAAAAAAATAGTGGAAAAAATTACTACCCTGTGGTTTTATGTTTATGCTGCTTCATGTTATCTTTAGCCAGACCCAGGTAAAGTAAAAAGACTGGGTAGTTGGGGGGCCGGGTGGGCAGTAGTGTAGCAGGTTAAGCACACATGGTGTCAAGCACAAGGACTAGCGTAAAGATCCCTGTTTGAGCCCCTGCCTCCCCACCTGCTGGGCATTTGCTTAACAAGCAGTGAAGCAGATCTGCAGGTGTCTGTCTTTCTCTCCCTATCTCTGTCTTCCCCTCTTCTCTCGATTTCTCTCTGTCCTATCCCAACAATGACAGCAATAACAACAATGATAAGCAGCAAGGGAAACAAAAGGGAAAAGATAGCCTCCAGAAGCAGTGGATTTGTAGTGCAGGCACCAAGCCCTAGCGATAACCCTGGAGGCAAAAAATAAAAATAAATAAAAAGACTTAGACAAAATATTTTTAAGTCTGGGTACTAAACCAGGAAATACCTTCTTAGAAGCCATTGAAAAGTCAAGTTGAGATTGAGTGGGGGTGGAGTTGTGATAAAGGTGGAGTGTGTGTGTGTGTGTGTGGGGGGGGGGTTCCTGTTTCTAAATCAAGTTTATAAACACTATAGAAGTCACTACTTTCCTGGTTTTTGTTTGTTTGGTTTTTGTTTTTGAAAGAAACCAGAGTTCCATTCTACTGGTTTATACTGAATCAACCCCAGGGCCTCACAAAGGAAAGGCAGGCATTTACCATTAGCCATCACCCCAGTCCTATTTATCCCACCTCCACTTCCAACAAATGTACACATAAAATCCCTGATGAGAGTTTTTTAATTGCGAAAAGGAGATTTTTGCATATATGTGAATTTCTGATTCATTCTTTCTCTAGGAACACCAAAAACCAGCATTTTGTGAACCTGGTTTATTTGGTAAAGAGGCTAGGTACTGATGAAAACTGGAATTTTTAGTTTAGTTTCTGTATTCCATTTTTTGCTGATTAGCAAAACAAAGTATGGAGGCTAAAGGATGCAAAATATACACTGTCTTATAGGATATTAGTGCTTTAGTAGAAAACAGTAAGGTTAATTTTAAAAATTAGAGTAGCGCATTGAGTATTGTGTTGCCATTCTAATAATCTCCTTTCTGTTCTTTTCTCACTAAAATTGAGTGTTAAAGGAATATGTCTTGGCAGTTGCTCTACAGGATTTAAAATGAAAAAAAAAAATCAATATGCTAATATCTTTCATTCCATATTGTACAGCATGTTTCAGGGTCTTTTGTGCTTTCCTATAATTCTTAAATTTTAGGACAAAATTAACCTTATGCCAACCTTTATTTCTTTTGAAAGTTCAGATTTATCTTGATTTTTAAATCTTTGCACAGGAATATTATTTTGTTGCATAAAAATATTGTAATTACTCTAGAAAGTAGTCTATTAATGATTGCCAAGTTAGAATACTGTTAAAGTGCAATGATAGTAACATCCTTGTTGGTGAGAGGGGAGATTCCAGATATGTCCACAGTACAAGGCAGTAAGTACTCTGCCCAACAATGCCTACTCCTTACACTCATTTGGATTAAACATTTTATTTATCCAGTATGTTTTAGCTGTTGCTACATAGATGTAACGGGCTTATGTCAATAATCTCTGTCCCTCAGAGTTTAAAATCTAGTTGGAAAGAATTTTTGAAGCAGAGTGTATTTTATAAAATATTAAGCTAATTATAATCAACAACCATGTACATTATGGTTCTTTCTAATTAAAAGCACAACTAATGCCCTTATTGTGTGTCAGGTACTCTTTCAAATGTGTGTGTGTGTGTGTGTGTGTGTGTGTGTATGTTTTCAATGTGCAACAAGGGAATCAAGGCCTTAAGCATGCATGGCACTGCTGAGTCACCCCCTGAGCCCAATTTTTTCCTTCTTTATTTAGAAAAAAAAACAGTAGGAAAGAGGGGTTGGGTGGAAGAGACCGACTGACTCTCTACCAGGTGAGCCCTCTCTCAGCACTTAATTTTTTTTTCTCTTAATATTGACTTGTCTTGGCAAGTACTATAAGAATCACCTTGTGGGGTTGGGTGGTAGCGCAGCAGGTTAAGCGCACATGGGGCAAAGTGCAAGGACCATCGTAAGGATCCTGGTTCGAGCCCCCGGCTCCCCACCTTCAGGGGAATCACTTCACAGGTGGTGTAGCAGGTCTGCAGGTGTCTGTCTTTCTCTCCCCCTCTCTGTCTTCCCCTCCTCTCTCCATTTTTCTCTGTCCTGTCCAACAACAAATGACATCAACAACAATAATAACCACAACAAGGCTACAACAACAAGGGCAACAAAAGGGGGGAAAATGTCCTCCAGGAGCAGTGGATTCATGGTGCAGGCACTGAGCCCCAGCAATAACCCTGGAGGCAAAAAAAAAAAAAGATCACCTTGTTATAGATGAAGAAATTCTGTCAGAGAAACAAACGTTAAGTAACTTATGGAAGATCATGCATTATTAAATGGTAGAGCTGGAATAGAATCAGTATCAAATCCTCATTTTTTTTTTTACAGTATTCTGTTACAAAAATTTCCTCAGAGTGGGGGCTGGGCTGTAGCACAGTGGGTTAAGTGCACATGGTGCAAAGTGCAAGGACCAGGGGAAATATCCTGGCTCGAACCTGCAGGGGGGTGACTTCACAAGCAGCGAAGCAGGTCTGCAGATGTCTGTTTTCCTCTCCCCTCTCTGTTTTCCCCTCCTCTCTAGATTTCTCTGTCCTATCAACAACAATAACAGTAACCACAAGGGTAACAAAAGTGGGGAAAAAATTGCCTCGAGGACCAATGGATTTGCAGTGCAGGCTGGAGCCCCAGTGATAACCCTGGAGGCAAAATAAATACATTTCCTCAGAGTGACATTTGAACTGACTTCAATGTGGTACCCGTGGTCTTGGTGTTCATGTAAACTGCTTTTTGCTATAGAAAATGCCCATCTGCGTAAGGATCCCGGTCAAGCCCCCGGCTCCCCTCCTGCAGGGCAGTCGCTTCACAAACGGTAAAGCAGGTCTACAGGTCCTCTCTGTTTCTCTCTGTCCTATCCAACAACAACAACAATAATAACTACAAAAATAAAACAAGGGCAACAAAAGGGAGTAAATAAGTAAATAAATGGTTTTTTTTTAAAAAGAAAATATCCATATTTACAAAGTAAACTTGGTCTTTATATTTAATCTTAATCACTTATGTTGAATTTCAATTATTATTAAGAGGAGGAAAGGCCAAAATTTTGAGAAAAATTATACTTTATGTTAACAACTGCATCTTGAAACTTAATCGGAACTCTAATTTTTGTGAATCTGAGCAAGTTATTTTGGTCACCTCTTCTAAAAAAGCAGATGCTGCATCCAAACTAAGCTTCTCCTGGATAAATTAAGAAAATAATTACCCGAGTATTCCAGAGAGAAATGTCTTTAGTCCCTTGATGCACCAAGGGTTATTAAAGTTTTACCTGCAGATAACCAAGACTTCCAGAAGTTACAAGTCATTTACTTCATTCACTGCAGCTAAGAGAGGCCTTTGCTGCTGCCTCATAGGATTATTTCTTGCTGCATTTAACATGCATTAACAAGCATTTGGGAAGAGTTGGATTTCTTCTAGAAAGCTGAGTTGGCTTCTTGAGATCCTATCCCCTCAAATCTTGCATTTTTGAATTCAAGTTTTAGATACAGCTTCTCAAAGGTTTTCTTTAGGGACAAGTTCATCCCAAGTAATTGTGATCTTTTTATTGGACACAGAAATGTTAGTATTAGAACAATAAGAGGGCCATGTTGTCTTCTTCTTCTTCTTTATTTAAAATTGCATTTTTCTTTTTTAAATTAATTTAGTTTATGACTGAGAGACCACAGCATCACTCTGACACATGCATGAGGGTGGGGAAGTTTGAACCTGGGGTCTCAGGTTTGCAAAGCATGTGCTCTACCCACTGGACCACCTCCCCTGCTACTAAAATTGTATTTTTGTGTGCTTTTAATTGTATTTTAAGAATATTTATATCTTCTCTTAGAACCAGTGCTTCCACCACTCCCTGTTTTTATGGTACAACTTAGTTGTCTGATATTAAAATAAAAGGATGCAGGGGTCAGGCGGTGGCGCAGTGGGTTAAGCGCACGTGGTCCAAAGCGCAGGGACTGGCGTAAGGATCCCAGTTCGAGCCCCCAGCTCCCCACCTCCAAGGAAGTCGCTTTACAGGCGGTGAAGCAGGTCTGCAGGTGTCTATCTTTCTCTCCCCCTGTCTGTCTTCCCCTCCTCTCTCCATTTCTCTCTGTCCTATCCAACAACGAACAACAACCACAACAAGGCTACAACAACAAGGGCAACAAAAAGGGGGGGGGGAAATGGCCTCCAGGAGCAGTGGATTCATGGTGCAGGCACTGAGCCCAGCAATAACCCTGGAGGGAAAAATAAAATAAAATAAAATAAAATAAAATAAAAGGATGCTCTGAGTGGAAAGGTGGGGGCAAGACTCGGAGCTTAAACTTTATCCATCACCAAAATTTCATTTTGGTAATATTAACATTATTTAACATCCAGATGAGCATCCTCTGTCTGAAAGAGCAATCAGAGTGCACACAGTTAAACTTTATTACTTTCTGCCTGAAATGTTTAGTGGTTTAAAAAATATTTTTTCATCTCCTCTCCCTCTTGATGTTATATTGTGTGGAAGAGGACTTGTTTGCCCAACAAGCATGTTGCTTTTCTTGGAGCAGATGAGAGTGAGATTGCTGGGCTATTTTCAGTGGGATATATTATTTCCCCCTCATCTCTCATCAGCTCACCTCTACTCCCTAGTTAACCTACTTACTTATCTCCCTGTCTCTTCCATACTCCTTTGTCATCTCTTTATTCTTGGTTACTCTTCCTTATTCTTTCCAATCTCTCAGCTACTCTGCCCCAGCCCCCACTTTCTCCTTTCTCTATCCCTCCTCATTTTTATCATTCCTCTCCGTCCTTCTAGTCCTCTTTCATACCATAGCAGCCCTCATCTGCTTCCCTTTCTTTTTCTCCATTCTTCCACCCCTTCCTTCTCCTCTTCTCCTTTTCTCCCCCCTCCTTTCTAGTCACAGTCACCTTTAATTTTATATCATCCAGAATCAGATCTTCCCTTCTCTAAGATGTTCAACAAATGAAATACATTTTCCCCATTATGATTAATTTGGTCCTGTGGACAAAGCATCTTCTAGGTGACATGGAAATGCCCCCCACATCAAGTAATTCACCGATGATAATTTAAAAACCATAAAGACATATGCCTATTAAAATGTGAACATTGCATATTTGTTGATCTTTATTTCTTCCAAAATGTGTGTATTATAAATGCTCTTTGTTTAAAAGTTTTAATCTGTTCTTTGCTTGACCTCAGTGACTCTTACTTAACAAAAGGCAAAACAAAATGAGGACTCAAATTTGATCATTTAGTGAATATGAATCTGGTTTTCTCTTTTAATGTTTAGTTTTCAGAATCTTTCAAAATGGTGGACCTTTGGATTGCAGCAGGAAGCTATTAGCCCTCTGATAGCACATAAAAGATGTTAAATACAAATAGGGTTAAAACTCCAAGTCCTACAAAACCTTTTCTGCCTTTCTCTACTCTTCCTAGAATGTAGCTCATGTTATGTTTTTTGTAATGTCCGTATAAGGTAAGGGTGCTCAGTGTGACAGACTCAACAGTTAAGGTACAGATTTGTTTTCAGCCTCATTATCCGTCTTGGGGACCAAGGGTGACTAGCATTGATGAATTGCAATTCTGCTGTTGTCTACTCATTGTGGTACTTTGTTGTCTGTTGGTACTGTTGGTTGTAAAAATGTATAAACAATTTATGGTATGCTGGCCATGACACCAACTATCCCACAGTTAAATATTAAAATTCCAAGTTTAGATGCTTTTGGCCAAAACAAAACAAAAAGAAAAAACTTTCATACAATTTCCTTCTCACTTGTCTAGCTCAGGTGTGGAAGATGAATGTCAGACTACAGAAGATAATCTAAACCAAAGCATTTTCAAGCTATAGTGTACTCAATTCAGAAAGGGTTAAATTGTGTAGTTAGTGAATGGTTTTCTAGCTGCAGGGGCTTTTGAAAAGAGATCTAGGAATTCTCTATTTAATTGAATTCTTTGGGCATGCACTTACGGTCATTGAAAAAAATTGAGTGAGCAAAATTCTCCTGTTTACAACTGAATATACAGTTCATATAGTGTTAGAAGTCAAGATTTTTTAAAAAGATTTTGTTCTGATTTATGCTAATCAGATATTTTACATTATAAATATATTTTGAGAGATTGTACAATATATTTGCTCCTTTACTCTACCCTTTTCCCTGATTTTTTTTCCTTCTTCTTCTCCTTCTCCATTCATTTCCCCAAGTCTGCATCACTGGTGTGTTTTCTCATTTGTCCCCATCTTGTGAGCAAAGTTTTAACTGTATGTAGAAAGTTAACTGCCTGGAGTCTTTTAAATATAAGTAACACGCAACCAGTAATAAGCTGTCGGTTGTTTTTTTGCTGCCTGCAAAGAAACATAAACACAGCGCTCATTTCTGGCAGGTTTTTACTGTCAGAGTTTCTCCTATTATATTTATCTTACAATTTGCCAGGGGGTGAAGTTATTAAGTTTTAGCAGCAGCCATCGATCAAGTTCACAAGTTAACACGATAAAGGCTCTGTGCCGCTCCGATCGGGGGAAATGATGATCCTCACTCGGTAATTAACTAAATGAGAAAGTTAAATCTTACTTGAGAGCTGGGAGAGATGAAAGAGAGGTGTTTGTCAGTTTCTCAGTGGAAATTAGAAGCAGTTTTCTGCAATTCCCTAAGCTGCTGCTCTGTCATATTTTACATAAGCACTGGGAAAACGTCTTGTAATTAGTGCTGTCATGGAGGATTTTTTTTTTTTTTTAGCTGAAGGATGTTGGAATAATTCATTAGATTATCAAGAAAGGCTTGTGTCCTGAAATGATTAGCACAGTGAAATTTAAACCATTAACGATAACAAGTTTAGAGCTTGCTGCAGTGCAGAGGCACCCAGGGTATGTCTGTGCCTATTTCAATCATTTCTTATAATTAAACATTATGTCCTTTTTTCCCCCCCAATCGCTGAGACCCATCCAAAACTCCTTTTAAGGTGGCACTGTCTACATCAGTGGGTTTGCTAGCCTTGGAGGTGTGTGTAGTTAGTAGCTATAATAATGCAGCAGTAAATTAAACTGCTGTGAGTTTCTTGGTTTAGAACAAAAGAACCTATCACCCTGGAAGCCATAAAGTCATATAAAGCAAATCACTACAGAAAGAAGCAAGAGCCTCAGTTTTGAAATCTAAAAATGTTAACTATTTCTGATTCTTTAAATCCCTGAGAAATTGAGAAATAACCAAAACAACTTTGGGTTCTGGTAAATTTTTATTTGAATTTTTCTATCAATGTGTAAATAGAAGTAGAAAGATTAGCAAGGATCCAATCTTTAAATAATAATATATGCTGGGAAATTTGAGAGTTCATTTCCCAGTGATTTTTATTTAAAAAATTGATTGCAGGCATTTTCTTATTGGTTATTATGAACTTTACTTTGGCTGACAAATCTGTCCCTTCCTCTCTTCTATGTTCACTAATCAGATCTGACATATTTATGAGTTTGCCTAATATGTAATCATATTTAGTAGAGGCTGTTAAAATATTAATACAGTGATCCCACTGAGAAATGTGATATTTACTTCTGTTTAAATGTATGCCCCACCTTATATATATAGCCACCATTTTCTTTTCATTTGTACACTTGCTCCATAAACATATAATGGAATATGTTGTTGATCATTGTAAATTTTGAGTTATAAAGTTTTTTTTAAGATTTTATTTATTTATGAGAAAGGAGGAAAGAGAAAGAACCAGACATCACTCTGGCACATGTGCTGCCGGGGATTTAACTCAGGACCTCATGCTTGAAAGTCCAAAGCTTTATCACTGCGCCACCTCCCAGACCACAAGTTATAAAGTTTTAAGTTACCATCCCATTTGTGAGTGTTATCATCTACTTTGCACGTTCAATTGATGACCAGATTCTGTCAGTTTCTCTTGAAATCCCATTGTTAATAGATGACCAAGCATTGGTGGGCTCTACCCATTCTAGATTTCTTTTTCTTTTCTACTCTGAATCTTTGGAAGTCTGCCTGCTACCACCAGCTCCTCCCTTAGGTGTGCTCACTTGTCTTATCTCCTAATTTGAATCAAACCACACAAATCCATTTCCTCAAGTTCAACCAAACAATACTTACTTTAAAAAAAAAAATTGATTGGGTGGCAGGAATTGTGTGGAGTTGTACCCCCCCCCCCATCCTATGATTTTGTTAATGTCTCCTTTCTTTAAAAAAAAAAATTATTTTTACAAAGAAATCCAGAAAAAAAAAATCAGTGTTTTTAGAGTCTTATTTAATAGAAACCCAGCAATAGCCAGCACAGCAAATAGTAGACATTTTTATAAAACTTCTTCCTTCTTCCTCTCAGAACTCTTGAATGTTGGACTTTGTTTTTCCTGGCTATAGAAACAAGAACTCTAGGGAGTCGGGCTGTAGCGCAGCGGGTTAAGCGCAGGTGGCGCAAAGCACAAGGACCGCCAGAAGGATCCCGGTTCGAACCCTGGCTCCCCACCTGCAGGGGAGTCGCTTCACAGGCGGTGAAGCAGGTCTGCAGGTGTCTATCTTTCTCTCCTCCTCTCTGTCTTCCCCTCCTCTCTCCATTTCTCTCTGTCCTATCCAATAACTACAACCAATAAAAAAAACAACAACAACAACAAGGGCAACAAAAGGGAATAAATAAATAAAATAAATATTAAAAAAAAAAGAAACAAGGACTCTGGCTCTACCCCTATTCAGATTAATGTACCAGATTAAATATTTGAAGGGCCAATCCCTACTGAAGAAGTAAGTCATTGTATTAAAATAAATATATAACATAAACTTATAATTCTTTTTTTCGATGTGATGGTGGGGTTTGAATCCAGAATCTCATGAATGTGCTCTACTACTTGGTTATCTGTCCAGACCAATCTTTTATTTATGTGCGTGTGCGTGCATAGGTGGAGGGTGGCATGAAGGTGGGAGATGCAAAACAGTGGAATTCTCTTTGGTACTTTTGCATACCAGGGGTCAAACCCAGAACCTTATGCATCCAAGGCAGGCACTCTACCACGGGACCAACCACCTTCCTCACCCCTAGACTTATTCTTTTATTTTTCTTTTTTTCTTCCAGGGTTATTGTTGGGGCTGTGTGCCTACACCACAAATCCACTGCTCCTGGCAGCCATCTTTTTTCCATTTATTGTTGTTGAATAGGACAGAAAGAAATTGAGAAAGGAGAGGAAGACAGAGAGGGAAAGAGAAAAACACCTGCAGACCTGCTTCACTTACAAAGCGATCCCCCTGCAGGTGAAAAGTGGGGTGGGGGGCCTTGAACCTGCTGGATTCTTGCACTTCATACTATGTGCACTTAACCCGGTGCACTTCTGCTCAGCCCCCAGACTTAATCATCCTCAGCAGGTCCTTGCTTCTTCCTCTTTGTGTAAATTACTCTAAGCACTTCCTCTTCTAATTTTAGCTGTGACTCACCTCTTGCCTGGATTATTTTATCTTCTTTCCTTCTTATTCTTACAACTTGTTTTTGTTTTCCTTTTCCTACCTCTTCAGCCCTTTCTCTGTAGCATCTAATGTAAATGTTTCTAAAGCATAGATCAGATCATGTAAGTATAACATTATCTGAAGTAGTCAAGTATAGACTACTTCAAAACCTGTGGGGTGCAGAATGACAGAGGGCTCTTTTCATATGTAGGATGAAACTCAAACTCTTTACTATGGTCCAGAGACCCGCTATGACCTGGCCATGAGCCACCCGCCTCTCAGGTAATTCACATTGTGCTGTGCAGCTATACCCGCCTTTTTTTCACTGAATACATACCATTAACTTGTTCTTCCTTTTGTCTGGAAGACTTTCCCCCTAGATCGTCACAGGACTCTAGTCATTAGCTGTCTGCTGAAATGCCACCCCCTTCAGCACCATTTTGTGACCACTTTAAAGTAGCACTATTCACCCCCTTTATAATACCTTCTTTACAATCCTTACTGATTTCTGAAAATAACACTTTTATTATGTATTCTCTCTCTACTACCCCTTAGAGAAGATAAAAGAACTTTGTGGCCTGTTCACCATAGTTGCCATAGCACCTGGAAATGACCCCAGCACAGAGTTGTCACTCCGTGGATGGTTACGAGTTCAGATCCACACTTACTCAGAAGTCTTGATCTAACACCTCTTGCCTGTTTTATTCTTACATATAAAACATCATCTTAATCATTATGTCCCCTCTCCCCTACCATAAATATTAGTGACAGAATGTTTCCTCAGAGTCCTTCTTAAAACCAAGCTGATTCTTTAACTATCCTTTGTGTTTCTTGAGTTATAAAGATTATTCATGTAGTCTTTGTACCCCAATTCCAAATGGTATTCTACATCAGGTATATTTTTCTTGTTTGTGATGCTGAGTCCAACATATGCACAATTCCATTGCTCCCAGGTCAAAGTTTTCCTTCATTATTTTGGGGAAGCAGGCGGAAGACACACAGAAAGAAAAAGATCACACTATTATACCACAATCCATGGTATTATCCTAGGTGCCCTGGTACCTTCCATGTGGTGTCAGGGCTTGAACCCAGAGCCTCACACTTGGTAAGGTATGCAGTGTCCTGATTGAGCTCTCTCCCAATACCTATATCAGGAATATTTTTCTTTCTCTGCTTACCACACCATTCCTTACAGTTAAAGCAAGATCTGCTTTCACACTAGAAATATGCCATATTACCACTATGTTCAGTCAGTCCATGCTTTAACTTCCAACCAGAACACAAAATCTATATTGCAAAGTCAGCACACTTTATATACTTTATAATATACAGTGGTGGAGGTTAGGCAAGCTAGTGCCTGAAAATGTATTTTCTTCACCCTGGAACAGATAGCAGCTTCAGAGAAATTCATGGCAATTTTGACGTGTGTGTATTATGTTTTTGTTTGGTTTTGGGGTTTTTTTGTGTGTGGGGGGGGTGCAGGGATAAGTGTCAGCACTTAGCATTTGAGGAACAGAGTAGAGACAGTTGTATAAATGCTTAACTACTTTCATTTTGTGTGCGTGTCACCTGATAGTCTCTTTTTTCTTTTGGAGATAACTTTCACTATAAACAGCAAAGCAGAAGACGACTTGCATAGGGCAGCAAAAAGTTAGTGTTACCATTAGACTGAAGCTATTTGTCAACTCCCAGACATGTGAGCTGTGGTGATTTGAGTCATCAGGCTTTTGTGGGAAAGCCAGATCAATTCTATCGCCACTAGTAACCATTATCGTCTCCTCCCATACACTTAATATACAACCTTTTCATTTTTTTAATAATTTAACTTTTTCACTGGTGGATTTTCAGAGGTTCTCAGATTGAAATTTTGCTGCATTTACTCTAGATATTAGTTGAAAAATCTGTATGGGATAGTGACAGAAGGAAGAGGCAAAGACCTGTATCTCCAGAGTTCTCTGCAAATGTAATACCTTAGTTACAAAAGAAATTAGTACTTCAGTAATATTTACCCTGTTGAATACTCTATTCTTAGTTTTTAAATCATTTTTATTAATACAACTTACATAAAATAAAATACACCCACTTAAATTTATAGTTCATTATGCTTGCCCATTAAAAAGATGACATTGTGCCCTTTGGGACAAAATTAATGGAATTTGAGGGTTGTGCTGAGTGAAATAAGGAAGTGAAAGATAAGTAGAATCATAAATTATGTACTGTTTTGTGCCTGGTTCTTTTGTTCAACCTTTTTGTGAAATTCATCTTTTTTGTGTACGTATTTCCCCCCACTAATTGAAAATGGAGCTTATCTACTTGATATGATTTAGAAGGTTATATTGGGGTCTGGGAATAGGGGAAAAAAACATACAAATTAATATTAATAACATTCCCAGACCCAAAAATAAGCCTACCATACCAAATTATACCAACAAGGAACCTTTTACTTTTGCACAGTGGGGGGGAAGCCTATGTCTATAATTCATTTCTTTAATTGCTGAGTATTATTTTGTTGCATAAAAATATCATAATTTATTTATCAGTACAACTCTTTAATTTTTTTATTTGTGATTACTAGTAAGCTACAAGATTGTAAGATTACAGTGCATAATTCCACATCACACTCACCAGCAAAGTTCTATGTCCTCACCCTCCTACCTCCCAAAGTCAACCACCATAGTTCCCATGAGTCTTAGAAACAAACAGCTTGCTTGCTTCTATTTTTTTTCTTAATGGTCATGTATATCAGTTTTCTAGATTCCACATATGAGTAAAAGAACACCTGATAGTTGTCCTCCAGCTCTTTGCTTTTTGTGCTAAGCATAATTACCCCAGTTCCATCCATTTTGTCCCAAAGAACACAGTATCTTTATTTTTATTGCAGAGTAGTATTCCATGAAATATATATCCCATAACTTCTTAAGCTAGTCATCTGTTGATGGGCATTTAGGCTGCTTTCACTCATTAGCTATTGTGAATAATGCAGCTGTGAACATAGGGGTGCATGTGTCCCTGTGAATTAGTGTTTAAGTGTCCTTGGATAAATGCCTAAGAGTGATATCACTGGATCATAAGGTAATTCCATTTATATGTGTTTAAGGACTCTCCATACAGTCTTCCAAAGGGGCTGTATCGGTTTGCATTCCCTCCAGCAGTGCTGTAGAGTTCCTTTTTCTCCACAACCTCGTGAACATCTGACACACCCTGATTTGTTGATGGAGCCATTCTCTCAGGTGTGAGATGGTATCTCAGTGTAGTTTTCATTTGCATTTATCTAATGATAAGTGAAGTGAAGCATTTCTTTATGTATCTGTGGGCCATGTGTAGCTCTTCTTTAGAAAACCGTCTGAGGGGCCGAGTGGTGGCACACCTGGTTAAGCACACATGTTATAATGTGCAAGTACCTGGGTTCAAGCCGCAGTCCCCACCTGCAGGGGGAAAGCTTTGCAAGTAGTGAAGCAGAGCTGTCTCTCTCTTCCCCTTCTCTCTTGATTTCTGGCTGTCTCTATCTAATAAATAAAGAAAATTTTTTAAAAATTAACTCTTTAGTTTTTTGGCCCACTTTTTTATTGGGTTATTTTTGCTTCTTTGGTATATCTGTACCAATTTTGTATAGATGTTTGATATCAGTTGCTTATTGGATACATGATGTGCAAATATATCCTCCCATTTACTGGGTTGCCTATCAGTATAACTCGTGATGGACACTGGGATTCATTCAGTTATGAACTATTATAAATAAAGCAGCTGTGAACATTTATGTACAAGTCTTTATATGGAAATGTGTTTTTGCTTTGGAGAAGTAAATGCTAAAAAGTAGAATTGCTAGGTCATATGTTATATAGATGCTCAGTTTTTATAAGAAACTGTCAACCTGTTTTCCCCAGTGGTTGGACCATTAAACATCATGCCCATAATATACTGGAGATTCAGTTGTTATTCATTCTTGCCAGTATTTGACATGGTCAATCCTTTTTTTTTTTAAAGCAATTCTAGCAAATGTATAGTAATGCCTCATTGTGCTTTTAGTTTTTCCCCAGTGACTGGTAATATTGAACATTTTTTGTTGTTGTTGTTTTGAACATTTTTTTCATGTACTTATTGACCATCCATGGATTTTTATTTATGAAGTGTTTATTTAAACACTGTTAAAAATGGGTCAATTAAGCTCTAAGAGTTTTAAAAACAACTGGTTCAGTTCCCTTGCATTTCTATACAAATTATAGACTCACTATATCGGGGCAGGGGAGATAGCATAATGGTTATGCAAAAAACTTGTGGCTCTGAAGTCCCAGGTTCAATGCACTACAGTACCAAAAGCCAGAGTTGAGTAGTGTTCTGGCTAAAAATAAACAAAATGAGATTTAAAATTTTAAAAAACAATCATATCAATTTACCTGCTGGAATTTTTTAAGATATTGTATTGATACTATAGATCAATAGGAAAGAATGAGATTAATAGTATTGAGTTCAGTTTATGAGCATACTGTAATTTCCATCTATTTGCCTTTTAAAATTTTCCTCATTGGTTTTCACTTAACAGACATTACACATATGTTCTTAAACTTTCCTATGATGTGGCTTTTAAGGTTACTGTAAATTATATGGTCAGTTTGTTTGTTTACTGCTGCCAGGGCTTCACTGTGGTTTCTGTGCCTGCACAATTCCACTTTTCCCAGTGGATTTTTTTTTTTCAGATAGAGGGTGAGAGGCAAGAGTAGGACAGGCACCACAGCACCACTTCACCACTTGTAAAGTTTCTCTTTTGCTCGGTGTTTCCATGTGGTGGCTGGGAGCTCAAACCTCGGTTCTCATGAATGGCAGAGTATGTGCTCTACTAAGTGAGCTATATCTCCTTATCTCCATAGTCAAGTTTTTTTTTGAAATGTATTTTTAAAAATAAATTTAAATAAATATAATAGTTAACCCTGGGCATAAGGGGCAGTGACATCAAACAAATTACAAAAGAAATTTACTAAAAGAGATGAAAAGACTATGTCCTTGTCATTCTCCTGAGATTCTTCTTTCTTTGCCTGAACCATCTTGTTCTTTTTTCATATATTTATTAATTTATTTATTCCTTTTTGTTGCCCTTGTTTTATTTTTGTAGTTATTATTGTTTTTGATGTCACCATTGTTGGGTAAACAGAGAGAAATGGAGAGAGATGGGGAAGACAGAGAAGGGGAGAGAAAGACACCTGCAGACCTGCTTCACCGCCTGTGAAGCAACTCCACTGCAGGTGGGGAGCTGGGGGCTCGAACCGGGATCCTTACACTGGTCCTTGCGCTTTGCGCCACCTGTGCTTAACCTGCTGCACTACCACCCGACTCCCCACCTTCTTGTTCTTAGCTAGGGCAGCAGTGGTAGAGGGGTAGGACTTCCTGTTGGTACACAGGAGGTTCCCAATGTGGGCAACAGCTAGGGCCTTTGGACACAAGCCTGGCCAGAGAAGTGTGATATTTGTACCAACTCTTTTAATGAGGATGCTAATACTGACCATCGTGACCAGTACCTCCTCATTGTGCAGGGTGAGATTCCAGTAGACACAGGTGAGCTTTGATACAGAGACCACTGACCTAGTGGGCAAGTACTAGGTGGAGTACTTCCAGGCATGGCATTACACCTTCTGTTCTTATTTAGAGACTTACTTTGTTTTATTGAGCTACAAAGAGAGGGAGGGAGGAGAAGGGCCAGAGTAGCACTCTGGCACAGGCAGTGTCAGGGGTCAAACTCAAGACCTCATGCTTTCAAGCCCAAAGCTTTACCTCATAGGCCACAATATACTTCATTTTATAGTAGTCAAATGGTTTAAGTCCCATTATGAATTGACCATTGACTATATGAAACAGTTTTGACTGATATTTAGCTGCTACAGTAGCTAAAGATAACCAACTTTGTGTAAATATATAGACGGTTGTATCTATTTGTAGTCTGGAAGGGAACTGAGAGATAGCTCATCCAATAGAGTGCACACTTTACAAACATGGTTGGGAACTCAGGTTCCCTGGGCACCACATGGAAGCAACTGCACAGGGGAAGCTTCACAAGCTGTGGGAGAGTACTGTGATATCTCCTCTCCTTCTGTGTAACATCTTCTAGCTAAAAAGGAAAGAAAGAAAGAAAGAAAGAAAGAAAGAAAGAAAGAAAGAAAGAAAGAAAGAGAACAAGAAAGATAACCAACAGGAGTAGTAGAATCATACAGATGCAGAATCCAGCAATAACTGTGGTAGCAAAATAATTAAACAAATAAAATAGTCTAATACTGATCAAGACATGATGTACCATAATTATATAAACACCTGGTTTCTGGTTTAAGCAAAATAATTTCATTGAATTGATGAATATTCTTCTCTGTTACTGTCATTTCCTCTAGTCTTTAACCAGAACAAAATATTTTGGGTAGCAGTCATGTCCAGTTCATTTCCACCCTTAAAAGACAAAAGACACATATAAAAGGTGATAGAGTAGGATATTTTAGTTGTTAGGATGAGAAGTGGCATTTTGGTCAAGCTTGTAAACCCACCTATTTGTTAGCTCTGTAAATCTTACTCCATATTTCACAATTTTCCTCTTCTGAGATGCAAACAAATAACCTACACAAAAAGCAGCCCCGGGTCCCCCGAGGCCTGTGTCCAACAAGGTGCTTATTAGTAATTTTTTGGTCTGTATCATAGACAACAGTGGCATTTATGCTGGGAGACACCCAGCTACATATATTTGCTGCTTACAAAGGTGTCAATTCTTTCTGTGTAAATAGAATGACTAATATCATTCTTGAAAGTATGACATGTTCACATGTGGATCTGGAAGTATTCATAAAGAGCATGTAGGGTTTAACATTTAAAAATTAAGGCAATCTTGTACCTTAAATAGAAAAGTTGTCCAAATTTGAGAGTTTTATGACATACTAAATATGTCCAGGTAGGTATGAATACTGCATGGGTCAGCCACCAAACAGAGGTCACCTCAGGCAAATATGCTGAGATCTCATCACGTTACTTTGAAAAGTACCTAGTTTTACCTCCCTGTGGTCCTATAAAGAAAACCAACTCTTCAGAGAAGCAAGTTTCAGTGATTTCTGAGTATTCTACTGTTGCCTAGATTCAAAATTCGGTGTGACACTATCTCTAGCCTTATATACAAGTTCAGTTGACTCTAAATAGTACAAAATTAATGTCCCAGTTGTCTGATTGAATCCATTTTTTTTTCACCACCTCTGTAGCCCCTCTCTAGGCTAAAGGTCTCTTTTAAGCACTACGGTGAAATAAACTCTTAAGCCTCTTATTTCCATTCATGTACCCTACAGTCTACCATCAACATAGCAGTGACCCTTTTAAAAACTGTTGGATCAGGACGTGAAGATTGCTCACTCAGTAGGACACTTGTCTCATCATATCTGAAGCCCAAGTAAACCACAGCACCCTGGGAAGCTCCACAGATGATAGAGCTATACTGGGGTGTCTCTGTCTCATCTGAATGAAAAAGCTACTTGTGAGCAGTGAAGCTGCACACATGACATACAATTCCATGTTGATCAAAAAAATAATAATTCAGGTCACATCACTTCCATGCTTCTAAGTTCTACTCTCTGTGTTACATCAATCTCATTCTTCAGACTTTCTTCCCCAGCAATCTAGCCTGAATGCTTTATATCCTGGCTCAGGAATATTTGAATAAAAAAGAAGCTGACTAGCCTCAAAGATCCCAGATTGTCACTTTTTTCATATTCTGTAACAGAATGTCTCATTCCCTTGTTTCCTTGGTTACAGTTCAGATGTCATCTCTTTAGAAAAGTTATCTCTGACCTTTTAACTTAAGTAACTGTTGTTCATTCACTGCTATATAACAAGCTACTGCAAATTTAGCAGATCAGAAGGACAAATTTCAGTAGGTCAGAAGTCTGGCATAGCCACAGTACCAAAGTACCACAGTAAAATAAAAGTTCCTGATGATAGAAACTATTATTGTTGTTCAATGTTGTTATTTCTAGTACCTGGGACAGTGTTTGGCACAATATATTAAATTAACCTATTAACGTGAAAGACTTTCTAGCATACAGTTTTGATGATAGATGGGATGGACTTGGGGGTGGGGGAGAAGAGTAGATTGAGTATATAAATGTTACTTAAGTTTTCTCTTCAGTGGTAGCAAAGATACAAATTACTAATTGACCTTTCTTTGCATGGAAGATTTCTTATTTGACTGTTAGAAAATAAGTTGTAAGGCCTTGTATAAATTTTCAGTAACTGGTGAATAAAAGAAAAAATAATAGCATGCTTCAGCTTCTGGTTTTCATCTGTACATCTCCAAATAACGTTCTTCTGTGGACTTTTGGAAATGAATGCTTAGTCAACTGGTAATCTTTATGATTTACCAACTCACTGTGATATTTTAGTGACTTTCCATGTAATTACTATTCACAAATGTCCAATTACTAGTAGAAAAATAGAGTGGGCTCCATCATATAGACAGATATAATATACCAGACCATAAAATTATATATGCCCCTCATTTTCAGTACTTAACTGTTTTATGTTTCTTTTAATCCACTCTTTCTACAGACAAAACTTGCCAATGGCACTTCCAGTATGATTGTGCCCAAGCAACGGAAGCTCTCAGCAAGCTATGAGAAGGAAAAAGAATTGTGTGTCAAATATTTTGAGCAGTGGTCAGAGTCCGATCAAGTGGAATTTGTGGAACATCTTATATCCCAAATGTGTCATTACCAACATGGCCACATAAACTCCTATCTTAAACCTATGTTGCAAAGGGATTTCATAACTGCTCTACCAGGTATGTCTGTGGGTATTTGTAAGCCATTAACGTGCCTGAAAAATATCTTATACTAGTAATGGTACTACATCTTCAGCTCTACAGCTTTTTTTTTTTTTTAAGCATTTATTGGCAAGGCCAGGTGGTGGCACACATGGTTGAGCACACATTGTTGAATGTACATATTACTTTGTTCAAGGACTCGGGTTCAAACCCCTATTCTCTTTTTTATTTTATTTTATTTATTTATTATAGGCTAAAAATAGAGAGAAATTGAGAGAGAAGAGGGAAATAGAGAGGGAGAGAGACAGAGAAATACCTGCAGCCCTGCTTCACCACTTGTGAAGCTTTCCTCCTGCAGGTGGGGACCAGGGGCTTGAACCTGGGTCCTTGCTTACTGTAATGTGTGCACTCAACCAGGTGCACCACCACCTGGCCCTGTAAACCCCTGTCTTTCTCTCTCCCTCCCTTTCTACCTCCTCCTCCCCTCTCAGTTTTTCTCTGTCCTATCAAGTAATAAAAAGGAGTAGAATGGAGAGGAGAGGGGAGGACAAAATGGCCTCCAGGAGCAGTGAATTCATAGTGCTGGCACCAAACCCCAGCAATAACCCTGGTGGCAATAAAAAATAATTATAATAATAAAAATAAAAGTACTTATTGACTTGATTTTTACCAAGTCTGCGTTCTTTAATCATAATGTCGTGGGGGTATAAAAGTGAAAACCAAACTCAGGATATAAAGACTTCTAGTTTTTCTGTCTCTCATATCTCCTGAACTTCTTGTCTATTCATTATATTTTTACCCATATATGGATCCAAATTATGTCTTTTCTGTGGAGCTGGGGAGATAGCATAATCTTTATGCAAAAATGCTTTCATGTGTGAGGCACCAAAGATCTCAGATTCAATCTCCAGCACCACCATAAGTCAGAGCTCAGCATTGCTCTTCTGAAAAAAAAAAAAAAAAAAACATTTCCATGGGATTTATGTAGTTTGTGTGTCTACTACATTGTGACTTCTTTATATTAACTTATATATTTGGACTTATTTTTTTTTTAATATCTTCTATATTTACTTTTATTTTAATGAGAGAGGGGGAGGGGGAGGGAGGAGGGAGAGAGAGAGAGAGAGAGAGAGAGAGAGAGAGTCCCCAGAGTATATAGCTCAGCTTGTTTCCAGGGTTATCGCTGGGCCTCCATGTCTGCACTGTGAATCCACTACTCACTGCTCCTGGCGACCATCTCCATTTTGGGTTTTTTGTTTTTGTTTGTGTGTGTGGTTTTTTGTTAATAAGATAGAAATTGAGAAAGGAGGGAGAAGACAGAGAAGGGGAGAAAAAGATAGACACCTTCTGACCTGCTTCACCACTTGTGCAGGTGGGGAGCTGGAGGCTTGAACTGGGATCCTTGAGCCGGTCCTTGCGCTTTGTACTATGTACACTTAACCCATTGCACTGCTGCCCAACCCCCGTGTACTTGGATTTCTTAGGAGACTTATCAACAGACTTTTAAGCTGTAGGCATTAATAAGAAACATTTTAATTGAATATTTTGTAAGAGTATCTCAACAACTTTGATGTGTCATTAAATAAGGTTCCTGGTTCAAGCCCCCAGCTCCCCAACTGCAGGGGAGTCACTTCACAGGTGGTGAAGCAGGTCTACAGGTGTCTATCTTTCTCTCCCCCTCTCTGTCTTGCCCTCCTCTCTCCACTTCTCTCTGTCCTATCCAACAATGACAACATCAACAACAACAACAATAATAACTACAACAACAATAAAAAATAAGAGCAACAAAAGGGAAAATAAATATATATATATGTAAATATATATATGGTAAAGTTTAGACTTTACAGTCCCACTGTGCTTTTTAACTGAATAACTATTGTAAACTAAATATTTGTGTGTATATGTATGTGTTTATATATTTACATATATACATATTGGTATATACTTATATATACTCACACACTGATATATATACTCAAATTGAAATGCACATGTACTTAAAATACTTCTGGAGGAAAGTGTTGGAGACTACTGAATGCTTGGTGTTATTCTTGCTCTCCATATGTATTAATTCAGAGGAAATTATATCACAAAAATTTATGGTTCTGGGGGACAGGTGGTAGCAAAGTAGGTTAAGCACACACGGCATGAAGCGCAAGGACCCTGGTTCCAGCCCCCGGCTCCCCTCCTGTAGGGGGGTTGCTTCACAAGTGGAGAAGCAGGTCTGCAGATATTTGTCTTTCTCTCCCCCTCTTTGTCTTCCCCTCCTTTCTCAATTTCTCTCTATCCTATCCAACAACAACAATAATAATAGCAACAATGATAAATAACAAGGGCAATAAAAGGGAAAAAATAGCCTCCAGGAGCAGTGGATTCATAGTTCAGGCATGAAGCCCCAGCAATAACCTGGAGGCAAAAAGAAAAATATATGGTTCTCATCTATTAAAGGCTTGTTTTGAGAGAGATGTTGGGCTATCAAAAAAGTCACAGTGTATTTTTCTATGCAGAAATACATCATGAGGGACCAGGTGATGGTGCACCTGGTTAAATGCTCACATTACAGTACACAAGGAACCAGGTTCAAGCCCCTGGTCCTCACCTGTAGGGGGAAAGCTTCATGAGTGATGAAGCAATGCTGCAGGTATCTATCTCTCTCTGTCTCTCTCCCTCTCTATCTCTCCTTCCCCTCTCAATTTCTCTCAGTCTCTATCCAAAAATAAATAAATAAAAATAAGAAAATAATTTTTAAAATAGTTTTTTAAAAATGCATCATGGGGACGGCAATTACACAGTGGATTAAGTACACATAGTGCGAAGCGCAAGGACCTTCCCAGTGATCCTGGTTTGAGCCCCCAGCTTCCCACCTACAGGGGGATCGCTTCACAAGTGTTGAAGCAGGTCTGCAAGTGTCTTTCTCTCCCCCTCTCTGTCTTCCCCATCTCTCCTATCCAACAACAATAACAATTAACAATAACAGCAACAATGGAAGAAAAAGACTTCCAGGAGCAATGGATTCATAGTGCAGGCAGGGAGCCCCAGTGATAACTCTGGAAGCAAAAAAAAAAAAAGCATCATGATTTTTCTGACAACCCAATAGTGCAAAGACAAGTGAATTTCAACTAAGTTATTTATTATTGACAGTTTTTGTTTTGTCAGTTCATGTTCCTTGGCTATACGAATCATAGGAAATTTCCCAAACCTTACTATATAGAGAGAACTACTACTACTGTGCTATTTCCGTCTTGGCTTGTAGGCTTGTAGGTTTTTTCTAGGTATATATGTGTATTTCCCTCTAAAGCTATGATCATTGATGTTTATGACATATATTTTTCTTACTGTATTCTCAAATGTATTTTCCTAAGTTTGATCTTTTACCAAAGTATGGTTTTTTGTATTATGTATTAATTACAGTGTTAAAGCACATTATTTAACTCCTTTATTCAACATTTAGGTCATTTTAAATATTTTTTCTATTATAAATTACTGTTGTGGTGAAAATTCTTACTCATCAGCTCTTTAGGACACCCTGTGTGGGGGAAGAGATGGGATTGCTACATTAGATTAATCATGTTTTTGAATATTTATTCATTAGGAGAGAATAACGCAGAGCATTGCTCTAGCATATGCAGGATCACACATGGGGCCTTACACATGCAAATTCGGTACTCAACTGTTGAACCACCTCCCCAGCCACTAAAAAATGATGAATATTTTTAGATTTCTTTTTATTTATTCTCTTTTGTTTTCTTGTTATTTTATTATTGTTATTGTTGTCATCATTGTTGGATAGGACAGAGAGAAATCGAGAGAGAGAGAGAGAGAGAGAGAGAGAGAGGCCCCAACACCAAAGCACCACTCTCTCTAGCATCCCCTGAGTCTCCCTCCACCTTTCATTTAGTGCTGGGAATCAAGCTCCATGCTTCACACATGGTAAGAAAAGTGCTATTCCCACTGAGCCATCTCCCAGGCCCTCTTTTGTTGTTGTTTTTAAGATGCATTTCTTTTATGAGAGAGAAATCTACATTGGCATAGTTAGTGCTAAGGGTAGAACCTCTGACTTCACATTTGTTAAGTCCTGTGCACTACTTGCTGAGCTACCTCCCTGGCTGCTAGAAATACCATTTTTTAAGCTGAATTTGTACCTATATCTTTTGTTAAACATATTTCTGCCTCCTCTTTATTTGTTGGATTTTGTTTTAGCCATAGTCAGTTTCCTTTTGAGAGCAATATGTGTATATCTCATTATCACAGTCTCCCCAAACACTAAAACATGCTACCATCTCACGCATGTACCACTACGAAAATTGAGCAGTTGAATAGACCTGTTTATCTTCTGCCTAATAGTGATCCCTGGTGTGTTTGTGCTGGCCACCTGATAAGATATTAAGTCATCGGTCTAACACTTTATGTAGACATTTTAAATTATATACCTGTACCATGTGGCTACATTCAGTAAACCAACTACAACACTACCTGTAATCCATTAATGTAATGGGTTTGCTTGGAGTGTTAGGTGAAATTACTTCCAAAGACTTATTATAAGGACAGAGTGAAAGATCAGGAGCAATTTGATGGCAGCCATTAAAAAACACAGGAAACTTCTGATATGTGTAGAAAGTTTCAGTATACAGATGCAAGAATTGTACTGCTTCTTGCATAAAGAACTAATTATTAGATATTTAATTGGCTTATAGTCATGTTCTTTTAATAAGAATTAGGTGATGGATGCCTCCATCTGTTTATGCTTAAATATGAACATGTGACGCCAGCCAAACAAGATCCATTTAATGCATCCTTCCCCAAATCTGCTGAAAAACATAACTGATATTCATACAATCTTTATAATGAAAATAATGTTTAAATACATTTGAATTGTTGTTAATGGAGTCCATGTGTGTCTTCATATGATTCAGGGTGAAGGCACAAAGTTAATGTGGTATTCTCTTTCCTGTTTGTTAAGTTTGTGCCTTAAGTAGTTAGGATATAAAGAAATCTTTACCTACTGATTATGTCTTTAATTGGTATGTAACCTGTAAAGAGAAGTAACTTTGAATGTTTTTGTCTTGCTTGTGAGTTAGAATAGCAGCTAAAGGGTTTTTTAGTGTGATCATTGTGTTTTATAGATTCTGTTCCTCCGAGACCTAAGTACAGATTTGGGTGGTGAAGATTTTAAGTGGAAACCCATCCACTTTACACAGTATAAGAGTCTACCCTACCGTTTTTCTCTGTATATCCTATAAAAATCCTATAAAATAGTCTCTGAAATTCTAACCAAGTTACTATTGGTCTGGGATTTTTTCATTTTTGGTCAACCGTCATTTAGGCTTTATGGCAGCAACTATTCTTATATACAGTTTTTTTTAAACATCTGAAATTAAACTCATCCTTGAACTTAAATATACCTCTCTGTCTTTCCTCTTGAGATGTTCCTACCAATCTGTATTTTCTTCTCTTTTTCTGCATGCCCCAAAATTCCATAACCCAGCACATTCTGACTTAGTGCCTATCCCCTAGTACATTTAAAGGATATTTCTTTTACTGAACAGCTTTGAACTGTAGCAGTAATAGAAACGGAATGAGAAATGGACCTAATATAGAGATTTGGGGGGATCTGAATCACAGAGTTTGAGATGCCATCCATAGAACATCCCCTAGTGCTGAAATCCATATAGATAAGTGTGAATTGTTTTCTGGAATCTTTTTATTTTTAATGTCTTGGGGGTGGGGGTTGATAGTTGTTAGCGTTAACTTTCTTATCTAAAAGAAGATGGAAAATAATCTTCATTTCTGTAACCTTATGGAAAAATTATTGACACTCATTTTACCCAAGTGTCTGAAAAAGAAAGTGGACCACACTGGGGACAGTGATGTGCTTTTATAGGATAAATACTATAGGATTTTATAGGATAAATACTATAGGATTTTATAGGATAAATACTATAGGATTTTATAGGATAAATACTAAAGGATTTGTTGTCTAAGAATCACTCGCCACCACCTATGCTCTTTTTCTCTGCCTCTTGTCACCAAAAGCTCGGGGTCTGGATCACATTGCTGAAAATATTTTATCATATCTGGATGCCAAATCATTATGTGCTGCTGAACTTGTGTGCAAGGAATGGTACCGAGTGACATCTGATGGCATGTTATGGAAGAAGCTCATTGAAAGAATGGTCAGAACAGACTCTCTGTGGAGAGGACTGGCAGAACGAAGAGGGTGGTGAGCATTTTGTCTTTCTTGCTTTTGTAGAGCTTCAGAATCATTGGAATATTGTTGGAGCCCAGTGAGACCATTAGTATAGTTATTGTATTGAATTATAACAACAACAACAAAATACTTGTTTGTGTGCTTGGCAGTTATTCTTTTGGCTATTCAGAAATAGCATAATAATATGTTGATGCCATTTGTTTAAAAAAAAAAAAAAAGGAAAGAAAAAAAAAAGAAAAAGTAGCCAGTCCTCCCATTTAAAGCATTCTGTTCTCTGGGTATAAACTGACAGTCTGAAAACAGGACCAATATGCAATTTATAAGGCAAATAGATGACTTCAAATCATCCAGAAGCTATCAGATTGAGTTGCCTCTAAAACAATTCGGAAGAAATAATTATTCATTCTTTTCAGATTTCTTGCCCCTACCCCATGCCTACAGTGTTTTACCATCGTTATAATCAAAATTACTTTTATGCTCAACTAAAATAAGAACCCTAACCATCAGAAAATGTTAAAAATAGAATTTAGTGTAAATCATTATCTCTTCCTGAGACTCTTGTACTTTCTTAAGACTTTGCTGCTTAATCCGGAATGCCATAAAGCATTATCTATCAATACTTAGCAACCTAGGAGATGTCATCCATCTTGCTGTTCTTTTAAAATAGTGGTACCATTTTATTAGAATGTCTAAAAATTGTTTTCTATATATAATTTATCTCATAAGCTATCTCTAGAATGTCTAGAAATTCAGGTGTGACTATTTCATGAAACAGCCATATTTTAGTTGGTAGATAACATAACATACCAACAGGCAGTTAACTATATTAGTTGTGACTGGTGCACCATAAAAAGGTGCAAGACAATTACTAATGAAGGATTCCCTTTACTTAGCAATTTTCATTAATAGGTATATTTCTCTCTTGTACATATTTGAAATGCATTACCATAATAAAAATAACAAGGGGGTGGGTGGTGGCACACATGTTATAATGTGCTAAGTCCCAGGTTCAAGTCCTGCTCTCTACCTGCAGGGGGAAAGCTTTGTTAGTGATAAAGCAGTGTTGCAGGTGTCTCTGTCTCTCTCCATCTCTACTTCCCCCTACCCTCTCAGTTTCTAGCTATCTCTATCCAAAATAAGGAAAATAATTTTAAAAACAAATTAACCATAACAATATTATTCCAAGTATTTCAAGAGATTTTTGTCACTCTGATAATAAGAAGGATCTTTAAATTTTTCTCTCAAATTCAAATAAAGAAAGCCTAACCAGGCAATTCTTTGGCCATATAATATTATAGCACATACATATAATGAAAAACTATTTCTGTCTCCCAAACATGTCTTCTGATTGTCACTTATTTTATACTTCAAAAATAAAATCTTTGTAGTATATAATAAAGCAAATAGATATAGAGCTACATAGAATTCAAGTCTATCATTCTGCAAAGAGTACCAGGACCAACCAACCAACTAGCCTTAGAAATAAGAATAGGCAGGGGCTGGGCGGTAGTGCACCAGGTTAAGCTCATATAGTGTGAAGTGCAAGGATCCAGTTCAAGACTCCGGCTCCCCACCTGAAGGGGGGTCATTTTGCAAGCAGTGATGCAGGTCTGCAGGTATCTATCTCTCTTCCCCCTCTCAATTTCTCTCTGTCCAATGCAACAATAACAACAGCAGCAACCCAACAATAATAGCAACAACAACGATGGAAAAAGTGAACCCCAAGAGCAGTGGATTCTTAGTACAGGTACCAAGCCTTAGTTATAACCCTGGAGGCAAAAAAAAAAAAGAAGAAGAAGAAAGGAAGGGAGGGGGGAGGGAGGAAGAGAAAGAAAGAAAGAAAGAAAGAAAGAAAGAAAGAAAGAAAGAAAGAAAGAAAGAAAGAAAGAGAAAGAAAGAGAAAAGGAGGGGTGGGCAGTAGCGCAGCAGATTAAGTGCACATGGCATGGGTGGAATGATCCAGTTCTAGTCCCGGCTCCTCACCTGCAGGGGGGCTGCTTCACAAGCAGTGAAGCAGGTCTGCAGGTGTCTTTCTCTTCCCCTCACTGTCTTCCCGTCCTCTCTTTATTTCTCTTTGTCCTATCTAACGACAGCAATAACAACAACAAGGGCAATAAAAGGGAAAAAATAGCCTCCAGGAGCAGTGGATTCATAGTGCAGGCACTGAGCCCCAGCAGTAACCCTGAAGATAAATAAATAAGTAAATAATAAAAACAAAAAAGAAAAGAAATAAGAGTAGGCAATTGCTTACATGGGGATCTAGGAGTAATCCTCTATCCTTCAGGGGAAAGAGGAGGGAAAAGGAAAGAGAGAGAAGAAGGAAGGAAGGCAGGAAGGAAGGAAGGAAGGAAGGGAGGGAGGGGAGGGGAGGGGAGGGGAAGGGAAGGGAAGGGAAGGGAAGGGGAAGGGAAGGGAAGGGAAGGGAAGGGAAAGGAAAGGAAAGGAAAGGAAAGGAAAGGAAAGGAAAGGAAAGGAAAGGAAAGGAAAGGAAAGGAAAGGAAAGGAAAGGAAAGGAAAGGGGAAAGGAAAGGGGAAAGGAAAGGGGAAAGGAAAGGGAAGGGAAGGGAAGGAAAGGAAAGGAAAAAGGAGAGGAGAGGGGAGGGGAAGGGGAGGGGAGGGGAGGGGAGGGGAGGAGAAGAGAGGAGAGGAGAGGAGAGGAGAGAGAGGAGAAAGAAATGAAAGGGGAAGGGGAAGGGAAAAGGAAAGGGAAAGGTGTTGTTTTAACCGGGGCTGGCTTCACGGGTGGGTAACAGAGACGACCAGAGACACACGGCTGAGCTGAGAATGCAGTTTAATCTTTATTCACGAGCGGGCAATGTGCTCCTCCATCTTTCTCCTCCGGCAGAGAGGGACTCCTAAACTAATCACCACACAGATGTGTCCTGCATCCTTCTCCTCTGGCGGCTGCGGCAGGAACTCAGGAAGTATGTAGGATAGGGGGCGGGGAGAAGGGAGTAGCGCAAAAACTAGCAAGGGCTAAACCAAATCTCCCAGTGGGGGAGAGTGAGACGAAACCAATGTGAAGCATAGCAACAATTCCCCCTTTTCTTTTTAACTAAATGACCATAGTATCAGGAGTGTGGGGTGAACAGAAACCTATATCGTTCAGGCATTTTTAAAAAAGAATCTGGCACAAACATGGAGTAACATGTAAGTGAGCAACAAGAACCAGTGTGCTGCCAAGGGAAGGCCTGAGGGGGGCGTTTTTGCCTCTGTGGGCAAAGCTTTATCAGCTAAAAAACATTTCTTGCCTCTGGGGGCTTCTTTTGCCTCTGGGGGGCATTACTTACCTCGACGGGCATTACCTAGCATGGGGCCGTATGGCCTAGAGTCCCAAGGCAGCTGGCTGCAGTAAGTCTTTGAGAAACCCAGCAGCATAAAGGGAAGCTAGTTTTGTGCAAAGTGTCCAAGAGGTGTACCAGTGAATCCAATAGAAGTGCCAGTTCAAAGCAGATGTCCACCGAAGAATTGCTAGGGGGTGAATTGTTGTACATCTGTCTTGATGGGGAATGTCAGCCATTGGAATTCTGCTTTTCTATAGAGAACTTGACCACTGCAATTAACTTACTATGAAACAAAACTTGTAGCAGGTTAGAAGTTTACCACAATTGATAACTCTATTACAATTGGAAGTCTTTTTTAGTATGATTTTAAGGTTGTTTAAAGTTTAAAAAATAAAATGTGGAAAGGTAAAAAGAAGATCCAAGGGAAAAAAAAAAACCTAAGGCATGAGAATCATTAGCATAACCATTGTGCAGTCTACCATTTCTAATTGAGAAGGATTTGAGAATTTTACATATCAACAAGTCTATTTAACCTTTTGTTACACCCATTGAAAATGGAGACACACCCTAGGTGTGTGCAGGTTTTTTTTTAGACTAACTTAGTTAAAATATATTGATTTTTAACTAAGTTTTAACTCAGACTTTAAATGTAAGTTAATTTTACCTTTATGAGAACTATGTTGAAAACCTTTTTCATTTAACTCTGTCTGGTAAGAATATAGCCTTAAAGTTACATTTTTAACCTTAAAGTTAATGTTTACCAAACTTTAAGCACACACGTAAACATGATCTTCAATACACAAGGAGAAAAACTTTTGTTATGAAGACATGTCATTTTAAACACGAGTTTAGATCTATACTGTCTTAGCCGTTCGGGGAGTGCATTGTCCAGCGGTGGCTTCTTGGGCAACTTCAGCTCCAGGAATTGTAGGTAGCGATCTCTGCAGGAATCTCTGTGTATTCTAGCTTTTCTGACTTCAGAGCCAAGTTGGGGATCTCGGCCAGGGGGCCCAGTTTCGGTAGGGAGCCCGCGGTCTCTGGGTGGTCCGGGATCTGTCCAGACTTCATAGCAGGAGGGTGGGCGGGCCAGCCATGCAGAAGGCGGGGGCCGAGGTGCCCCGGGGTGGCGGTCAGGATGGGCTGCAGCCCTGCCCGCCATGCCTGCTGCCCTTCTCTTGGTGGCCAAGCAGCGTGGGGGGAGCCCACACCCAATGCCCCGTGCCACGCGGCAGAAAGCCGGCTCATGCGGGCTGGCATTGGGCTCCTGCGGGCTGGTGTTGGGCAGAAACCACAGAGTAGTCCAGAGATAAATGTTCCAGAAACAGCGAAACAGTCTCATGAAGAAAGGGCAGAGGCCTTTGGAGATCTCTTCACAAGCAGAAGAGAAGGCCATAGTGCATAGGTAGCCAAATTGTCACTTATCTGGGGGATGGGCAGGTCACGTCCCACGTTGTAGGCGCCATATGTTGTTTTAACCGGGCTGGCTTCACGGGCGGGTAACAGAGTCGACCAGAGACACACGGCTGAGCTGAGAACGCAGTTTAATCTTTATTCATGAGCAGGCAATGTGCTCCTCCATCTTTCTCCTCCGGCGGCAGAGAGGGACTCCTAAACTAATCACCACACAGATGTGTCCTGCATCCTTCTCCTCTGGCGGCTGCGGCAGGAACTCAGGAAGTATGTAGGATAGGGGGCGGGGAGAAGGGAGTAGCGCAAAAACTAGCAAGGGCTAAACCAAATCTCCCGGCGGGGGAGAGTGAGGCGAAACCAATGTGAAGCATAGCAACAGAAGGGGAAAGGAAAGGGTCTTCCATATAACTACTGAACTGAAATTCTAGCTACAGAGTTTCATTCCCACAGCTATAAGGATTTTGTTTCCTGTTAAAATGCATTTTGTTCCCATTAGGACTGTAAATGACAGTAAATCTTTATCAGGCATTGGAAGTTCACAAAGTCTCATTTTGAAGGTGAGGAGAACAAATAGATGAGCAGATCTTGGGAATGCCAGAAATAAGCATAGGTTCCCCATTTTTCCTTAGGGTTAGTATTTAGGGACAAAATCTGTTGTTAGTTAAAGAGAAACTATAAGATAATTGAAAATATGGCTTTAGGGGTGTTTTAAAAAGGTATGGCAAGGTACAACAGGAATCATTCAAGGCCCAACGCTGCTTAACACACTCTCTTCTGTCTCTTCAACAACAGAAATTCATTCTGTTGAGCTGTCAGGAGTCCTAATGAATTTTTGCATAGAAAAGTACATCAGGACTTTTCCAACAGATAGCCCAATAGCTATTTTGAGTAACTAAGTTCCTTTGACTTTGGCTTCAGTTATCATCCTAACATAATATAGTACCATAAAATCACAGAAATTTCTCTACCTTAAGAAGACTGCCCCCAATTACATTCTTGACTTACTATGGTTATTCCTACTTTTATGTGATGCATTTCTCTGTGTAGTTATTCTCTCCAAATTAAAAAGAAAGAAAAAGGGACCAGGCAGTAGTGTGCCGAGTTAAATGCACATAGTATATAGTATGAAGTGCAGGGACTGGTGCAAGCTCCCCACATGCAGGGGGGTTGCTTCACAAGTGGTGGAGCAGGTTTGCAAGTGTCTTTCTCTCCCCAACTCTGCCTTCCCCTTCTCTCTCAGTTTATCTCTGCCCTATACAACAACAACAACAACAAAAAGGAATAATGGCCTCCAGGAGCAGTGGATTAGTAGTGCAGGCAGCAAGCCCCAGTGATAGCCCTGTAAGGGGGGGAAAAATATATATGATCAGTTTCTCTCTTTTTTTTTTCTTTCAAATTATTTTACCAAGACTACTATGTCCATGATAGTCTTTCTATTATACCTTTCCTTAAATAATGTCTTTGAAAATTGACTGCATTTCCTCTTCAACAACAACAAAAACAAAAGAATAGGGGGCCAGGCAGTGGCACACCCTGTTAAGCACACTGCGCTGTTCTCTAGGATCAGAGTTCAAGCCCCTCCTCCCCACCTGCAAGGAGGACACTTCACAAGTGGTGAAGCAGGTGTCTCTCTTTTTCTCTCCCTCACTGTCTCCCTCTACCCTCTCAATTTCTCTCTCTCCAGTCAAATAAAATGGAAGAGAGAGAAAGGGGGGATGGCTGTGCTAGGAGCAGTGGATTCGTAGTGCCAGCTCTGAGCCCCATCAATAATCTTGGAGGGAAAGAGGAAAGAAAAGAGAGAAAGAGGAGTCAGGAGGTAGCGAAGCAGGTTAAGCACATGTGGCACAAAGCACGAAAACTGGTATAAGGATCCCAGTTCGAGCCCCTGGCTCCCCACCTGCAGGGGGGTAGCTTCACAACTGGTGAAGCAGGTCTGCAGGTGTCTAGCTTTCTCTCCTCCTCTCTGCCTTCCCCTCCGCTCTCCATTTCTTTCTGTCCTAGTCAACAACAACACAGCAATAACAATAATAACAACAAGGGCAACGAAAATGGGGGGAAAATGGCCTCCAGGAGCAGTGGATTTTCAATGTAGGCACTGAGCTCCAGCAATAACCCTGGAGGCAAAAAAATTTAAAAAAAATAAAAAATAAGAAAAGAGGGAGGAAGGAAAAGAAAGAGAGAAAGAAGGAGGATGATACAATTTTCTGAAAAAGCTGTGGATTTGGAAACTTTTACTTTGCCTATTGTATTTTATATGTAGGTGAATTTGACACACTGCCCCTAGGATATGAAGTCTGTTGTTTTCTCTCTTGAACAATATTGAATGTGTTCTATCTGCTCAATAATGGTAATTTTTGAATATATAGTAAAATCTCACTTGGGGAGATTCCATTTTCTTAATCATCAGGTCCCATTTTTTCCCCATTTTATAACATTCTGAATTTAATATTTAGCATTTATCTTAAACTCACAGGTACTAGGCATTTCACATAGAAGTGGTCCCTGTTGTGAGAGAGCTTATGTCATAAAAGGTCTTGACTTATAATGTGTATGCTGAGAAACCAGGTTTTGTTTTATTTGCTTGTATTTTAGATAGTGAAAAACAGGAGGAAGACAGAGAGAGGAACAATACCACAGCACTGCTCCACTGTTCATGAAACTTCCTGGGCAGGTGCTTTCATGTGGTAGTAGGTGGAGAGGGGCCGAACCTGGGTCCTTGTGTTCTACTAAGTGAGCTGTCCCCTGGGCCCCAAGAAAACTATTGTTAACACCTTGCTACCCTTTTTTTTTGGGGGGGGGGAGGGGTAAGACTTTTGGTGTGAAGAATTTCAAATACTTTACTAGTAAGGCATGATAAATACAATAGGTTAAGGGAGTTGGGTGGTAGCACAGCGGTTAAGCGCAGGTGGAGCAAAGTGTAAGGACCAGAGTAAGGATCCTGATTCAAGCCCCTGGCTCCCCACCTGCAGGGCAGTCGCTTCACAGGTGGTGAAGTAAGTCTGCAGGCGTCTGTCTTTCTCTCCCCCTCTCTGTCTTCCCCTCCTCTCTCCATTTCTCTCTGTCCTATCCAACAACAACGGCATCAATAACAACAACAATAACTACAACAACAATAAAAAAACAACAAGGGTAACAAAAGGGAAAATAAATAAATATAAAAAATTTTTAAAAATACAATAGGGTAGAAGAAAAAAGCCATAAATTTATATGATTTCTTTTTCTGTAGGATGTCATGGTAGTTGCACTGTACATGAAGAAACTCCTGGGGTTCCTGTATACAGTTGTCAGATTAAAAAATGACAGGAATCTCTGAGACATTGAAGGCTTTAAGAGACATTTAAATAAAGGACATGGGCACTGGAATTAGATTTAGATTCAAATTCCAGGTCTACTCACTATGTAACCTTGGAGAAGGCATTTAACCTTCCTAACATTTGATATCTTTACCTGCAAGACAAATATCATTATTCCTACCTCATTAAAAGGTATTAGAGTTTAAATTATTAAATTATAATTATGAACCAGAATTAGAATCCACTCATAATCTGTTGTTTGACTGCAGTGTGTTTACAGAGCATTATTGTTCAGAGGAAGTATACCTTTAAGCTAGAATTCTTTCGTACTGTGTCTTGGAAGCCCTTTTCATTTTGTTGGTGTATCATGTTTCTTCCTCCTACTACTAGTACTAGTCCCTTTACAAAAAAAAAAAAAAAAAAACTATTACTGAGCTTCTTCACTGCAGCTTCCCCTTTCTCTATTAGCACAGAAATCAGAGCCAGCTACCTTCCTAATAGGAAATTTTCTCAACTAATTTTCAAGGTGTATAATAGGAAGAGGGCAGGGGAGAAGTGCTCCTGGAGACATTGAACAATTAATTATATTGTAATGGAGCTACAGAGGGAGGAGTGGATGACTGGCCCAGAGAAAACATGATTTCTCTGGTGCCAGGATTACACTCAGCGGCATTTCTGTCTGTCTCCACTTTGCAAGGCACGGTGCCAGTGAAAACAGCAGTTAGTATGCCCATAGTGGGGTTTACTAGCTTCCACACCGTGTTTGGTGGGTTCTTAACTTCAGGATAAGGAATTAAATTTTTTACCCAGCAGGAAGTGATTGCCATTTACTGATTTTTTTTTTTTTGTAGCAAAGATCTAGTTTGTTATGTGAATATTTCAGAGATGTTCTGTGTTAATACGGAAGTAGATAATAACAAATGTTGCTCATTGAAATCAAGGAAAGTCAGTAAAATGCATGTGTGTATATGTGCACATAGCCAAGAACACACCTGTGAAAGTCAATTTCATTCCTTAGACTTGACAGCACAGTGCTCTTAGGCATTTCTTTACATCTTCTTTCAAGCCTGCTGCTGGATACTCCTGTGATCCCTTTGTTTTCTGTTGAAATGAACTGAACTGCTTCTTTAAAAACCTAGCTAGCTTTGGAAGCCACAGTTCATCTTACCCAACATAAATGAAGATTTTAAAATGTTATCCATTACAGGCCACCTCTATTTGCCCAATAGTCAGTCTACAATAGATATCTATCTGATATATCAGTTGGTAATTTCTGATTACACATGGTCTATTTATCTGTTGACATCATATTCTTTCTGAAGGCTTGATACCCTAATATTCAACGCTAGAAATCATCTTTTTAGAAAAAGATTTATTTATTTACTAGAAAGGAAAAGTCCCAGAGTATCACTCTGGCATATACAGTGCTAGGGACCTCATGCTTGAGAGTCCAACGCTTTATCTGTTGCATCATTTCCTGGACTGCTAGAAATTGTCTTCTTTCATCCAAAAGCTGATTGACATTGGCCAGGTTTCTGCTTGCAAGTTCTGCACACTGCCATTGTGTCACCACCCTACTGGCCCAATTCCTTAGACCCCAGAAGGCTACTCTTTGATATGGGACTCCTGAATAGGGCTTAACTCTGCCTCGTTAGGCTAGTTACAGTGGTTATGTGGAATTGCAACTGGAAAACACTGTGAAGAAATATGAAGCTCCTCGTTACAAATGTATATAATGTTATGATTTTTATTGGGAAATATTTATTGTTTTTTAGGGGACAGTATTTATTCAAAAACAAACCTCCTGATGGGAATGCTCCTCCCAACTCTTTTTACAGAGCACTTTATCCTAAAATTATACAGGACATTGAGGTAAGAATCTATATAATACTTGGGTATTTGCCAAATTTTAGATAATCATCAGCATTCTTCAGTAACAGCATTGTTACAGAAAAACCATTAAAGTTTATTGATGTGAGTTAAAAAATCAATTTCTTTTCAAGTGAATAGTGTATAGATAAGAGAAAACGACCAGACAAAAAAATATTAAACTTTAAAAAAATTATTTGTCAATAAGTAACTGGATGAGAGAACAATATTTTATACAATAGCAGTAAGACTGTTAAAAGCTGCATTTCTAAGCTGATATTCAAATAGCTATAGAATTGAGACTTCATTGAAGTTCATTGACTGAAATGGTCACCAATGTGTAAGCACTGAACACAAGCTGACATGGCACATAACTTGTCCTCTGTCACTGAACAATCTTTTTCTACTAGATTTACTATTTAATTGAATGAGGTATATGCTGGAGAGTTATAGAAAATCTTTAATTACCTTGAAAGTGGGAAGATGCATACAAAGTTTAAGAGTAGAATTTTAAAAACATAATTTAAGTTTGCATTAAGTGCTGTGTATCCATCCCATAGAGTGAAACAGTGCACACTATCTTTGATTCTCATGAAAGTCACATAAGGCTTTAGTCCTGGCCCTTCCCTAATCACTACCAATTTATAATTCCTTCCTCTCAGACAATAGAATCTAATTGGAGGTGTGGAAGACATAGTTTACAGAGAATCCACTGCAGAAGTGAAACAAGCAAAGGAGTTTACTGTTTACAGTATGATGATCAGAAGATAGTAAGCGGCCTTCGAGACAACACAATCAAGGTGAGGTTTCCTCACTTGTGAGAAGATAACTGAAGGAGCAAGAGTGACCATATTCATAAATTCAGAACATAGACTCTATAAAGTCCTATTTTCAGAAAGTAAGTGAGAGTTTTAGATTACTTGCAATCCCAAAGCCAAAATTATTTCCTTATAAGATGACTACCTACTTTTTCCATCCACTTTCCCCCAAAGGCCTGTAAGTGGATAGTCTTAGGGTTAAATTCTCTTCTTGAAGTATCCTGAGCAGACTATTACTCTTTGGGCACTCATAATTATAGGCTGCCCATGCTCCTTAATGAGAAGGATAAAGCCTGCATTAGTGCTGAAGCCACATATATAGGTGTTTAGCAATACCTATAGGAAAGAATGCATTCCACACTACCCTGGGCTTTGATTCTTTGGGGGAAATCAAATACATAATAGAGCCAACAAGTCTCTGCAGCACTCCATTATCATAATGATCAAAAGGATCTTATTTGCCATCCTAGATCTGGGATAAAAGCACATTGGAATGCAAGCGAATTCTCACAGGCCACACGGGTTCCGTCCTGTGTCTCCAGTATGATGAGAGAGTGATCATAACTGGATCATCGGATTCGACAGTCAGGTAGGAACTTTCAGATGATCTTTTAACTATGAAGCATCACATCTACTGGGTTTTGTCATAAGTAATAATTGTGTATATATGCACACAGTTCTGAAATTTCAAAACTAAAGATGAATAAACCATCAACTCCCCTCATCATTTGTGTCACTTTAGAACTAGAAAACTGGATTTAAGAATGATTATTTTTTTTTATTAAGGGAAATTCACACTTTTGTTCATTTAACAAACTACATTTTCTATTTTAATCGGGGTGACTAATTTATCATAGAAACTTGGTAAACCTTTCTTTCTTTACAAAAACCAGCTCACAAGGGAATGGCATGAATGGAATGAAGTCTTCCTTTCAAGTGTTTATAACTATAGTGCAGGCATGCATTATCTCCTTTAAAATGTATACAGGTGAGCTATACTCTCTCTTTGCCAATCCCTCCCCTGCTGTCCCTGCAGTTTTTAATTGCAAACTTTACTCAGGGAGGGGCCTTCAATTTCCAGAGGCATTAGTGGTTTGATGACACAGCCATTATGCTGCTGGAGTCCAGTGTAGCTTGAGTTCTGGGTACCAGCAGCACTGCTGGAAACCTCTGTTAGGAATTTCGCCTTAAGCTGAAGGATTTAGCAAACATAATGCATCAAAAGTAACTTTAAAAAAATAGAGGAGTAAAGGCAGTTAGCTGCATTGTTAGATTCTCTGAAGTTAAATGTTTCCATTTTCAAGTTATCCTCTGTGAATAGGAAAGTCTGTTCCTGTTTCTTGTCTTTTGACTTAAAGGCATAGCAAACTCGGTTCTTACACTTATCGACATTTAACATGTATTGGTGTTTGTGGAGTGCCTCAAGGAAGCTGAAACATTGTCAAAACTAACATCATTTATAGGATAAGGGAAAAATGATTTTCTTCAAAGAGGTGGTTGTACCAGAAAAGGGAAAAAGAATACATTATAAAAGCCAAAGTAAATATCCAAAAATAGATTAATCAAAGAAGAATATAGCTATCCAAAGGTCCCATACCCTGATCTGAGGATTATATGTACAGTTGGATAACTGTTCTTGATTTCTGCCCACATTCAAAACACAGAAAGGGGCCCCAAGACTTAGCATCTAAGTAATCTGGAGCCTTGTTATGTGGCACAATCGAAGATCCAGGATCTTCAAACTCAAATCCCTGATACAGAAGCTCTGGTCTGGGTCTGTATCAGTTCTGGTCTTTGAGACTATCCATGCATGGAACACTAATGCTGCTGTTACTGTTCAGATCCCAGTTTTAAATGTACCTCATTAATGGTATCACCTTGAATGTCAGAAGTTGTGTAATAATCATAAAGTCTAGCCCAATTAGGTATTGGCAATAGCTACCTATCTTTGCCGACACCCCCCCCCCAGACACACACAATTCTAGTAGTATATCATTAAGATTTTCACACTGACAGCATCCCATCAGCTTCCTTTCACCACTCCCTGCAGTCTAACCACCTTTCTACCGCTTCCTCATAGTCCATCAGTAGTCTTTAATTTGGCCTCTAAACTATAAGTAAGAGTAGTTTAGAGTAGGATGTAACATTAGGAAAATGGGGCAGGGAGTTTGAGGAGGCTCACTGATCAAATATAAATAATGGTAAAAAGTATATTATTATTACTACTGAAATCTCAGATAACCTTTCTAATGTTATTTCAGGGTCTGGGATGTAAATACAGGTGAAATGCTGAACACATTGATTCACCATTGTGAAGCAGTTCTGCATTTGCGTTTCAATAATGGCATGATGGTGACTTGCTCCAAAGACCGTTCTATTGCCGTATGGGATATGACCTCCCCAACAGATATTACCCTTCGGAGGGTGCTGGTTGGACACCGAGCTGCTGTCAATGTTGTAGACTTTGATGACAAGTACATTGTTTCTGCATCTGGTGATAGGACTATAAAGGTACTAAGGCATTCTTTTGTAAGTGTAAGTCCCTCTAAAGGAAATTCATGTGCAAATATGAAGGCAATTTCATCTTTAAAAGTCACTGCAGAAAAATCTCAATATTTAATTCAGATATCAGTCTCTGTGTAAGAGGTAACAAGTGAGATATGTTCTGTGGCAATTTTTGGTTGGATGATTTATTCCTATAAATTAAGGTGAGTATAGGTTAATTTAAATTCAAGAAAACTTACCTGACAGCTAAAACGTTAACTGAGAACACAGGACTTGAAGCCTCTTGTTTGATCCCCAGCACTGCATGCACCAAAGCAGTGCTATTTCTCTCTTTCATTAAAAACATAATTGTTTAAAAACTATTAATTAATCAATTCACTGGTTGTTTAAAACATTTTATTTATTTATTTACTTATACCCTTTTGTTGCCCTTGTTTTATTATTGTAGTTATTCTTGTTGTTGTTGTTGTTGTTGTTGGATAGGACAGAGAGAAATGGAGAGAGGATGGAAAGACAGAGTGGGGAGAGAAAGATAGACACCTGCCTACCTGCTTCACCACCTGTGAAGTGACCCCCCTACAGGTGGGGAGGCGGGGGCTCGAACCGGAATCCTTACACCTCAAACCGGGATCCTTATACCAGTCTTTGCGCTTTGCACCACGTGCGCTTAACCCGCTGCACTACTGCTGGACTCCCTTAAAACGTTTTTAAATGAACACTTATCTGCAAGACCAGACTAGCCCAATAGTAAATCATTTTGAGGAATTCTCAAGGCTGGGTGGTGGTGCACCTGTTTAATCACAATATTACAGTGCACAGGGGAGCCGGGCGGTTGCGCAGCAAGTTAAGCCACGTAGCGCAAAGCGCAAGGACTGGCGGAAGGATCCCGATTCAAGTGCCCAGCTCCCCACCTAAAAGGGAGTCACTTCATAGGCAGTGAAGCAGGTCTGCAGGTGTCTATCTTTCTCTCCCCCTCTCTGTCTTCCCCTCCTCTCTCCATTTCTCACTGTCCTGTCTAACAATGATGACATAAACAATAATAACTACTACAGCAATAAAAAAACAACAAGAGCAACAAAGGGAAAATAAATAAAATTATATATATATATATATATATATATATTATATATATATATATATAATTATATATAAATAAAATTATATATATATATATATATCACAAGGACCTGGATTGCAGCCCCTAGTCCCCATCTGCAGAGGAGTCGCTTCACAGGCAGTGAAGCAGGTCTGCAGGTGTCTATCTTTCTCTCCCCCTAACAACGATGACATAAACAACAACAATAATAACTACAACAACAATTAAAAAACAAGGGCAACAAAAGGGAAAATAAATAAATTAAATAAATTAAATTTAAAAATATATATATTACAGTGCACAAGGACCTGGATTTCCGCCCCTAGTCCCTACCTGCAGGAAGGAAGCTTCACTGGTGATGAAACAGTGCAGCAGGTGTCTCTCTTCCTCTCTCCTTCTAGCTCTTCTGCTCCTCCCAGTTTCTCTCTGTCCTAGCAAATAGGTCAATACTTAAATATTAGTAAAAATTTGAGGAATTATGATACTAATCAGCTACCAGTTAACCCAGAATTACCATCAACTAAACTTGGGGTGGTTTGGTTTGCATTGAGAAGTTTTTTTCCTTTTCCTGGTATAGTCCTTATTTTCTGTTTCCCCAAGGTGCCATTTGTCATAAATTTTACTAGTAGAAGTGCCAAATTAACCAATGTTATTTTTTACCTTAGGTATGGAACACAAGTACTTGTGAATTTGTAAGAACCTTAAATGGACACAAACGGGGCATTGCGTGTTTGCAGTACAGAGATAGGCTGGTGGTGAGTGGCTCATCTGACAACACTATCAGGTGAGCAGCAGTTGCCCTTACCCAGAAGGAACCAGTACTCTCCTGCCATTCATTGTGCACATATCAGAGAAACCATCAACTGTTTTCTCCTTCTAATAAATGTTTTCCCTTCCAGCAGCTTCTTACAGATCAAAAGTTTGCCCCAAGCATAGAGACAACACAGCAAAAACCTTGTCGATGTTTCTCCTTCCTGTAATAATTTTATCACCAGATAGACCGATTTAAAGAGTACTCCTTCAGGGCCAAGAGGTGGTACATCTGGTTGAGTGTACATTTTAGAGCATAAGGATCCCCATTTTCCACCTGAGAGGGGGGAAGCTTCAGGAAACAATGTTGCAGGTGCCTCTCTCTCTCTCCCTTTCTCCACCTTCTCTCTCAATTTCTCTGTCTATAAAAAAAATGAGGGAGTCAGGCAAGAGCGCAGCAGGTTAAGTGCAGGTGGCACAAAGCACAAGGACCAGCATAAGGATCCCGGTTCCAACCCCCCAGCTCCCCACCTGCAGGGGAGTCACTTCACAAGCGGTGAAGCAGGTCTGCTGGTGTCTCTCTTTCTCTCCTCCTCTCTGTCTTCCCCTCCTCTCTCCATTTCTCTCTGTCTTATCCAACAACGATGACAACAATAAAAACAACAAGGGCAACAAAAGGGGATAAATAAATAAATTTTTTAAAAATGAATAAATGTATTTATTTATAAAATGATTACTGCTTGAATGAGGATGTGAGCAAGAGAGATGGACGTTGAAGGCCCTTATTTTTAAATTTCTCCTAATCATAGTTGAAATGTACTACTAAGCAGTAAAGGCTTTTTCTCTCTGCTACTTTTCAAAAAAGAAAGAAAAGAGACTACTTGTCTCCCTACTAGAAATTACAACTTTTTTTCCTTAGCATTGTATAATTGGCCAAGGAGTTACCAACCCAAAACTATGAAGAATTACAATTTGAAATACTTTCTGTTTTTTCCTTTCATGAATATGAATAACATAGATGTGAGTAGAATTTGGAAAACTTGTCAATTCTCTAAAAGACAATCTAGGAAAGGAACAACATAGAACTATTGTTATACATAAGGAAACTGTTATTCCTAGAAATTGTTAGAATTCCTCTGAAAGTCTGCAAACTCTTTTTATCTAGCATATAAAAGTTTTTGAGAACTTATTTTGTGTTTATATTATATTATATTGTAGTGACCACCCATGACAGTGGGTAGAAGCAGCAACTTTAGTGACATGCTTTGTGAGAGCAGGCTATCACTGGCGCATCCCATTCTTTTTTTTTTTTTTTTTTCAGGGTGCTGCATCCCATTCTTAATAGTGATTTCAGGAAGCAGTACTTCTCTAGGCTTGGTCCTTTCTGTCATGGGCAACTATGAGCATTGAATTCATCTTTTTTATGCTATGGAGGTCTGAGTTACAGAATTGCACAGAACATTATACTTTGAAAACATATGCTACATTTAAATTAAATTTTTCTTCTTCTTCATGACAGAAGAAAAAAGATAAATTATATCTTTTGTGATATAATTGGTGTTGAGTGACTTTATTTTTGTGGATTTTTAAAAGATACATAAAGTGTATTATTATAATATTCCTAGCTTTGAGAAGAACTAAGTAGATCCTGGAGAAAATTCACTTGACTCAATCTTCTTTCCTAGGTTATGGGACATAGAATGTGGTGCATGTTTACGAGTGTTAGAAGGCCATGAGGAACTGGTGCGCTGTATACGATTCGATAACAAGAGGATAGTCAGTGGGGCCTATGATGGGTGAGTCTGCTAACAGGACTTTTAAAAATCTGCACTTTAATCCTGTGTTCTAGGATCTTAAGTATAATTTTTTTAATGTCTCCAAAGATTATAGATTTCCCAAGAAAGACTTGATACAGTACTTTTTGTGTATTATCTATACACTCACATTTCCTGTTTATTCTTTTCCAAAATACTCTTACTAGCCATGTAATTATCTCTGTTTGATTATGATTTTAAGTAACATAAAATAGTTTATTTATTAATAAAACTGGAACATTAAGGGTCAGTATCTCTGGAGCTACATATTAGAGTCAAATTTTGACCTCTACAATACAATTGTACAAATACAATTCTCTTTGCTTCTTCTAGTATTTCTAGAGTTTAATAAGCTCTACCCAAGAATGAAATTAAGAACCAAGTATCCAAAAATTTTAAATCACATGTATGTGTATATGTATATATGTGTGTATATATGTATGTATATGTGTGTTTGTTGCATATGTGAAATGCATTTGTCACATAAACTGTATTCACCATACATGTTTATTGTCCTGACTTTTTTTGCCACTCCTACTATATTCTCTTAAATTTTCCTTTGAACTCCCCCTCCCCTTCTGATCTATAGGAAAATCAAAGTGTGGGATCTCGTGGCTGCTTTAGATCCCCGTGCTCCTGCAGGGACTCTCTGTCTGCGGACCCTTGTGGTAAGGCCCTTGTTGCTTAGTAGGGTTTTGGAAATAGGATGGGGGGAAACTAAACACTGATGTGCTGTGTATTACAGATCTGCATTTGTTGGTTAGAACCTCACACAATCTATTGCTAAGTATAAAGGCAACCAATACATGACAATAAAATATGTGTATATAGCACCTTTCATCCAAAAATGCTTTAGAGACTGTATAGAGAGGAGCGTGGCAGCTGTTTAACAGCTGCACAGCAACTATACAACAGTTTAGTACAGGAAGTGAATAAGAATTCTGTATCCACTGAAACAGTAGGATGTAGTTAGGGAGAAAGAACATAATTACTCAAGTTGGAACCTGTCCAGAATCCAAGGACCTGCACACCTGTGCCTGCAAAAAGTGCCTAGGGAGTCTGCATGAAGTCCCTGGTCAACCCCTTAGTTCTGCATCCTATTCATGGCATGCTGCCTCCGGCAACTTGAATCTTGTCTTTTTCATTCCTCATATGCCCCTTTCATAGAATATCTTGACATTTGGGGAAAGAAGTGGCTCAGAAGGAGGAATGTCACCTTCCAAAGCACTGCATTCATACATTTGGTGTTCACCAAAGGCCCAAATTAGAAGGTGGCCTAAGGTTAGAGCTGCTTTCATTAGAACAAGATTAGGTAGAGCACCAGGGAGTGCGGACTGTTTGCACAACTCAGGAAAAAGAGAGCAAGCATTTGAAGCCCAGAATTTGGAACAGATTCTCAATGTTTAGGCAGGCTCTTCTCTGGAGGAAAGAGAAAAGTGACTTTCTTTTTGTTTTATATTGTTTTGTTTTGCTTTATTTTGCCCTAGTTAGATTCAGAGCTCGTTATTTCAACACCATATTGTGTACAGTACCTGCATCTTCCATAATTTGGTTTTGGTTTTGGTTTCTGTAGCCCTGAGTCCTTACACATACTTGATTCTACTGCTCCTGCACTGACTTTTCCCTTCTTTTTATTTCAGAGAGAGAGATACCACAACACCTTGTCACGATTTGTGGTGCTTTCTCCCTGTGGTGCCAGGACTTGAACACTGGGCCTCACACAAAGTAAACTGCTATGGATAAACTATCTCTCAGTCCCTCACAATTGTTTTGTAAAATGTATATTTTCATTCATCATTAACGAAAGTCTGGTTTTTGAAATATAATTTACATACAGTAAAGTTCACCATTAAATGTAATTCTGTGAAGTTTGCATATGTGTACACACTACAATCAAGATAGAAAATATCTTCTTTATCTCAAAAATGATGCCCTTTTGTATCAATCTCTTTTCTTTCTCGTACCCTAACCTCTTTTTTTTATTTAATTTGTGTTATTGTTGTTGTTTGGTTTTATTTATTTATCTGATAGAGACAGAGAGAGGAAAGAGGAAATTCATTTGATTTCCATACTACCATCTTGCTCCCTTATTAATGTCATAAATTGAATCATATAGTTGCTTGTGTGTGTGTGTGTGTGTGTGTGTGTGTGTGTGTGTGTAGGTGGCAGGAGAGGAGTGGTGACTAAATCTTGGACTTCGGAGCCTCACCCTACTTTTTTTTTATGGAGTAATTCTTTTATTTTGATTTTATTGGTGATTTAATATTGATTTACACTTTTTTACTGGGGGAATTAATGGTTTACAGTCAACAGTAAAATACAATTGTCTGTATATATGTAACATTTCTCAGTTTCCCACATAACAATTTAACCCCCTCTAGGTCCTCCACCACCATCATATGAATTCTAGGACCTGAAACCCCCACCCACCCACCTACCCCAGAGTCTTTTACTTTGGTGAAACACTACCTTTTTTTTTTTAATTCTGCCTAATCCAGGGGGCTGGGAGGCTTCTTAGTGTGTAAAGAACATACCATACCATGCATGAGGCCCAGATTATATCTTTGGCACCACATAGATATTCCATGGACAGTGCCAAAGAAACTCTATAATGGTGGAGTGCTTTGATCTCTCTCTGTTTCTCCCAGCTTTGTATCACTACAATCCCATGGCTATTAAAAGGATAGTAATAAGTAAATAATATCGACTGGAAGATAGCTCACCTGGTAGAGTGCACACTTCATGATGTACAAGAATTCAGTTTTGAGCTCCCCACCATTACGTGAGAGCACCTACACAGGAGAAATTTCACAAACAATGGAGCAGTGCTGCGGTATCTCTGTCTCTCTCTGCCTCTCACCTTTATTTAAAAGAGAGGGTGGGACAGTGCATTGGATAAAACATTGGACTCATAAGCTTGAGGTTCTGAGTTCAATCTGTCATCCCATGCCAGAGTGATTCTCTGGTTCATTCTCTCTCTCATTCTTACTCTTTCTCCTTTCTCCTACCTCTTCCCCTCTCTCTATCCCTCCCGCTTATTAATATCCATTACTAAGTAAATATTTTTAAAGGAATAAGTCCTCCAGGAGTAGTGGAATCATGTAAGAATGAAACCCCAGTGATAGCCCTGGTGGCTAAATAAATAATTAGAAACATTGTCACATCCTACCACATGGATGGAACTTGAGATGATATTTTAAGTGAAACAAGATACACACACACACACACACACACACACACACACACACACTGTAATCACAGGGGAGATAGCAGTAGTATACTGGATTTTGATCCTGAGGACCTTCGATTCTACCCCTATTACTGGCATATGACAGAGTTGAGCAGTGCTTTGGCCTCTTTCATGAAAATAAATCTTCATAAAAAACATCTTAAGATAAAATTTTTAAATATGTGCCTACATACTGTATGAGATTCTACACATATAATACATGCAAAGCAGTCAAATACATATAAACAGAAAGAATGTGGATTCTGGGGATAGGGATTGTTCAGTGGGTATAGAGCTTTGGGTTTTCGTTATTACAAAAGATTTAGAGACTATATAACAGTGTGAATGTACTTAATATTATTTAACTGTCATTTAAAATGGATAAGCTGGTACATTTTACATGTTTTTTATGATAATTCAAAGCAAAATGTGTTCAAAATACTAATGTAACAGACAAGCATACAAATACATGGCTAATATGAGTTTACTAGGTAGAATTTTTGGCACTACATTAAACTATTTGCTTCAGATTTAAATATGTTCTTAACTCTGTCCTTATGCTTAGTGATTACACAATTAGGAAATTACTGTAATAATTTAGAAAATAATAGGAGGGAGTCAGCAGCCGCACAGCGGGTTAAGCGTACGTGGTGTGAAGTGCAGGGACCGGCGTAAGAATCCTGGTTTGAGCCCCCGGCTCCCCACCTGCAGGGGAGTCGCTTCACAGGTGGTGAAGCAGGTCTGCAGGTGTCTATCTTTCTCTCCCCCTCTCTGTCTTCCCCTCCTCTCTCCATTTCTCTCTGTCCTATCCAATAACTACAACAATAAAACAACAAGGGCAACAAAAGGGAATAAATAATAAAAAAATAAAAATAAAATAATAGGCCAATAAAATGAAGTGGCTCTTAAAATTCTCAACAAAATATTAACAAATCATATCCAATAATGTATCAAACATTATACGCTATGACCAGTTGGGATTTATTCTTGGTTTAATATTTTAAACTGGTTTATATTATATATAAATGATAGTATGTTATTTATAACATGTAGTATATATTATAAGTGATCACATATTTATATTACATTATAGATGTATAATATGTATATATTATATAAGAATGTTTACTATATTTATAAATTGTAAAGCTGGTTTAATATTCAAAAATCAGTTACTATAATCCATCACATCAAAAGACTAAAAAAGAGAAATTACATGATTATATCAGTAAATGAACTCCCTCCCAGTCCCTTTATAGGTTTATACCATTTGTATATTTACTTGGCATTCCAAATCAGAAAAAGCAAATTGGTAAAATAAGTGTTATCATTGGGGTAAAAATATAGTAATTACTACTAAGGGCTATGAGAGTACTTTCTCGGAAACTGAAATTAATCTTTTGGTCGGAGTGGTGATTATGCCATGATGGGGTAGAGCAATATATACCTGCTTGTAAAAACTGGCCGTTAGCTTTTTTTCATGGGCTTTCAAGTTGGTTAATTTCACATAGATAGGTTTAAATTGATCAGGATAGAAATGTTTACAGCACCAAAATGTGCAAGTACTTTTAAGTATGGGAGAGAAAATTTAGTTGATCTTTTTTTTTTGCTCGGTGCCTGTACTATAAATCCACTGCACCTAGAGGCCATATATGTCCCATTTTTGTTGTCCTTGTTGTTATTGCTGTTTTTGGATAGAACAGAGAGAAATTGAGAGAGGAAGGGAAGACAGAGAAGGGGAGAGAAAGATAGACACCTACAGACCTACTGCACCACTTGTGAAGCATCGCCCCTGCAGGTGGGGAGCTGGGGGCTCGAACCAGGATCCTTACACTGGTCCATGCGCTTCACACCATGTGTTCTTAACCTGCTATGCTACCGCCCGACCCCCTAGTTGATCTTTTCTAGCACACCATTTACAACTGGTCATCAATCCTTGGTCTCTGGCTGTTGTAGGATCTTAAACATCTAAAAGGAAGATAGGGTGAGGAAGACAGTACAGCTAGTATGCAGGGTTTGCATGTGATAGGTCCCAGCTTTCATCCCCAACACCACCAGTAGCCAGAGCTGAACCATGTTCTGATCAGAGAGAAAGTAGATCAGAACATGGAGAATCTTCTTGTTCAGCTTAAGCCAAGAACAAGTATTAGCATGAAAAAACCTAGCATGCTATCTAATTGTTTCAGCCCTTGGAATATTATCTGGGTTACCTAAGAATTTACTGCCCAGTATGTGACTCTTCTGTACTACCTTTAATCCAAGTTAAGGTTTTTTTCTGTGTTCTTGAAACAGCTAAATGATAGGTTATCAGTATATCTTCACCTTGACATAGTTTTCTATTGATATGCTGCAGAATATGTGTTCTATTGAATTTGACTAGTTAAGAAGTGTTTGTTTACTTTTTTAGGAGCATTCTGGAAGAGTTTTTCGGCTCCAGTTTGATGAATTCCAGATTGTCAGTAGTTCACATGATGACACAATCCTCATTTGGGACTTCTTAAATGATCCAGCTGCCCAAACTGAACCTCCCTGCTCCCCTTCTCGAACATACACCTATATCTCCAGATAAATTACACTGACCTCATACTTGCCCAGGTATGGAAAAAAAAAATAATGTGTAACAGCACTGTGGCTAGGAGAAAGAAAGTTGGTTCTAAGGTGTTGCTGATTCATTGCACCATCTCATGCCCTTTATTTCTCTACAGTCTGTAAAACAAGAGAAACTGAAAACAAGAGATATGGCTGGGGCTACACATTGGACACTTTCTTATGAATGCAGTTTCCAACTTCAGTTCTAAATGACTCTTTTAAAAATTACTTTATTGAGGGATTAATGGTTTATAGTCTACAGTAAAATACAATAGTTTATACATGCATGACATTTTCCAACTTTCCACATACTAATACAACCCCCACTAGGTCCTCTGACATCATGTTCCAGGACCTGAACCCTCCCCCTCAATCACCCCAGAGTCTTACTTTGGTGCAATATACCAACTCTAGCCCAAGTTCTGCTTAGTGATTTCCCTTCTGATCTTGTTTTTCAACTTCTGCCTATGAGTGAGGTCATCCCATATCTAAACAATTCTTGAACTATATCTAGGTGATCCTCGTTAGGTAAAACTGTTACTACTTTCCAGTGGGATTGTTAAGAAATTAAAATGAGGGCTAGCAGAATAGCTCACCTGGATAGTGTGCCTGCTTTGCCATAAGTGTGACACATGTTCAAGTCCCATCCCCACCACACTGAAGAAAACTTTGGTACTGTGGCGTCTTCCCCTTTGTCTCTCTCTCTCTCTCTTTCAATCTGAAAAAGTCAGCCCGGAGCAGTGACACCCTGCTGATGACAATAAAATAAAATAAAATAAAATAAAATAAAAGGAAATTTAAATTAAAGAGCAGTGACCCAAATGCCCATGGCTTTGGGTCAAACTAATACCCTTTAAGGCTAGTGTATGTCTAATATGTGAATGGAACAATCTTTTTTAATATTTATTTATTTTCCCTTTTGTTGCTCTTGTTGTTTTTATTGTTGTAGTTATTGATGTCGTTGTTGTTGGATAGGATAGAGAGAAATTGAGAGAGGAGGGCAAGACAGAGAGGGGAAGAGAAAGACACCTGCAGACCTACTTCACCACTCGTAAAGCGACTCCCCTGCAGATGGAGAGCTGGGGGCTCGAACTAGGATCCTTACGCTGGTCCTTGCGCTTCACGCCATGTGTGCTTAACCCCCACTACACTACTGCCCAACTCCCTGGAACAATATTTTAAGATATTTACAAGTTATTTACAAAGATTGTAAGGTAACAGGTATAGTTCCACACCATATACCTACCACTAGATTTCTGTGCCTCCACCACCCCAAGGATAATCATCATAGTTCTCCCAAGGTCTTAGAGACAAATTGGCTACTTTTTTTTTTTAATAAGTTCATATGCTTCAGTTCTCTGTATTCCACATATGACTGAAACTATTCCAGTAGCTGTCTCCTCCCTCCCTTCCTTCCTTCCTTCCTTCCTTCCTTCTGTCCTCCCTTCCTTCTATCCTTCCTTCCTTCCTTCCTTCCTTCCTTCCTTCCTTCCTTCCTTCCTTATGTCACTAAGCATAATAACCTCATTGTATGGAAAAAATCTCTTGGTGAAATATCACACTTCTCAAAACTCTCCTTCATTGGTGTCATTTGATTATAAAAATATGTATTTTTTTATCCCTAGCCCCATCCTCTACAGTACCACCACCACCAATAATAACAGGAAAAAATTTTTTTTACTGGCTCCAGCTGGGAGCCAGGCAGGGGTACTTCTGGCTGAGCACACACATTACAGTGCACAAGTATTCAGACTCAAATCCCCAGTCCCTACTTGCAGGGTAGAAGCTTCACAAACAGTAGAGCAGTGCTTCGGGTACCTTTCTCTCTCTGTGTCCTCCTCTCCCTTTCAGTTTCTCTTAACCACGATCTGAAATAAATATATTAAGAAAGAAAAAAGGAAGAGAGAGAGAGAGGGAAAGAAAAGAAGAAAGAAAGGAAGGTGCACCAGGAAATGGTGCACCTGGATGAATGCATATGTTTCAGTGAGCCAGGACCTGGATTCGAGCCCCCAGACCCCACGTGCAGAGAGAAAGTTTTACAAGCAGTGAAACAGTGCTTCAGGCATCTCTCTGTACCTCTCCAATATAGAAAGTAACTCCAGAACTAAAAACTCTGAGCATTTTCCCATGCAAGTCTCCAGCCTGCTGCTGGGGTAGAAAAAAAAACCCAGAACTCATCTTTTTGTATATTAAGGTCTATTCAGGTCATACGTGCATGGCATTATCACTAGTTTGGGGGAAATTGCAATAGCTACTGGAAAGCATTGCCATCTTGTCATCCTGGGCTTGCCTTGCTTCTTGTGGCAGACACATGCACACTTGCCATCTCGTTTGCAGTGATTCTTCTGAGTAGCATGGTTCAGGCCCTGCTATGTGCTCACTTCAGTGCTCCCAGTTCTTTTAGAGGACATACTGTCCTCCTCTCTAAGCCTACTCAAGTCATGAAACAGGACTGAGAAGATCCTGGCTGTGTGTCCTTGGACAGATAACTCCCCAGAGTCTTTCTTTCCTCATTAGTAAATTTATAATACCTACTTCAAAGATCTGTTGGGAGAAGTACATAGAGATGCCATACGTAAAAAAAAACTTAGTGCTTAACACAGTGTTAATAATTATAATTAATATTGTAAGCATCGTGTATCCTTCCTTTCACCAAAATTTTCTCTTCCTTAGATGTTTTTCTTTTTGCATACAGGGTTATTTTATCACTGGGGTTTGGTGCCAGCTCTAGAATCCACCACTTCTGACAGCCATTCTTCCCTTTTTTGTTTTATTTTTATTCAATAGGACAGAAAGAAATTGAGAGAGGAGTGGGAGACAGAGATGGAGAGAGAAAGATAGATACCTGCAGACCGCTCATGAAGTGTCCCCCATACAGATGGGAAGTGGGGACTTGAACCAGGGTCCTTGCTCTTAGTACTATGTACACTTAACCAGGTACACCACTGCCCATCCCCCCTCTTCCTTATATTTCTATGACAGTTTTAGTATTCTTCCTGGTTCTCTGTTGTCTCCTTCCTCCTCTCCCTTTTCTTCCTTAGCTAAGTTCCCTTCTCAACTATGTATCTCTAGTCCCTGTCTCTGCCTAAACTTCCCTTCAGTCAAGCATGCAGATAGCTCCCCACAACTCCCTCACTTCTATAGTGGCATATCTGTGTTTCTACCCACTCAGGACCAAACACTGCAAGCTACCTTCTGTTCTGCTGCTGCTGTAAAGAGCATGTGAAAGCTTAGTGTGTGTGTCATCTTAGCCTGAAAACCTCAGATCACTTCACATAGTTACTAAAGCCTTGCATGTCAGTGAGCATCACCAAGTTTCCCAGAAAGCTGGACAGACTTTGACAGAAGCTCCTGGATAGCATAGCCAGAGAGCAGGTATTAGGAGCGATCCTAGTCTTCCTCTCAAGTGATAGATAATATTCTCTCCCTCTTATGAGTGGAAAAAATATGGAGAAAGTGACTAATGACTGTGTTCTATTTTCACGCAGGACTCATTAAAGTTGTGGTATTTCACATATCTGCCAATACCAGGATGAGCAACAACAGTAACAACCCAACTATTACCCACCTTCCCGGACTAGCTGAGGAGCGGGACTGTGAGACTCCTGTTGGGACACAGTTGGTCTGCAGTCGACCCCGGGCGGTCTACTCAGCACAGCTGACTGCTTCAGTGCTGCTATCAGAAGATGTCTTTTATCTTTCATGAATGATTGGAACTTTTACACCTCACTTCCCCTATTCCTTTTCCCTCTGCGCCTGTTTTTTTTTTTTTTTTCCTCATTTGGTTCCAGACAAAGATGACTTATAAATATATTTAGTGTTTTTACAGAATCTCTCTTGCTTTGCTGTTAAGCAGAAGATCTAGTTTCCATATTTAGTCTACTGAGAGAGACCCACTTCTAGGGACGGGGGGATACAGCGGCAAGTCAGACAGCACCCAGTGAACTGCAGGAGTGGCCAGCGCCTGGCAAGATCATCCCAGCTCCACTAAACTTATGAGGAGACACTGTACAGCCTCTGGGGCAAGAAAGGAAGAACAAGAATGCATGTACTGAAGGACCTGCCCTCTTGCTTCCATCTCTCTGTTTCTGTCCCTACCTCCCACCCCCTTACTCCTTCAACCTGTTTCTCTGCTTCACCTGAGAAGAAAGAGTATGGAGAGAGTATCCTCAGTTAGCATAAGGCAGGGCAGCTAGAAAATGCTGCACTCGGAAGAGAGAAATGCTGTTCAGTCAAAATGTCAAACCCAGGCTTTCGCTGCAACTGACACTATGACAGCAGTGGAGTCTCAGAGCTGGCACTGTCTTGTGTGTAACTCTTCTCTCTTCTTTTAAATCCCCTCCCAGAAAAAGGGGAGGGAGCAGAAATCTCCTGGCCTCTGTTAGTAGCCACATCTTTTCTGGACTCAGCAGTCTCCTGGATTCCATGTAGAGTATGGAGAGGAGTTGCTGATTGCAGTTCCTCTCATTAACAATTAGATGTGTAATAAAAATCATTGTACTTCATCTTAAATCACTAGCAAGGCTCAGCCTACAGGAAAGTTTGAATTGGCCAGAGCCCATTGCTGGGTGCATTCCACATAATGGTTTACATCTCTAAATTCCTCACCAGGGCCTGTGAGCACCCAGGCACCTATGTCTTTGCTGAGACCACAATCGGGGTAGGTTAGAGGTAGTAAAGGGTGAAAGTTTATTCCTTTTTTCCATGTAGGTCCGTAAATACACCTCTCAAGAATCAGCTTAATGTTGAGCCCTGTAGAACCTTACTTCTGCTTTTTCAAGTCCAGTATTTACAAAAAGGCAAAGCTGTCAGAGACAGGATCAGAGTGAAGTTTGGCACACAGGGTTTATTAAGGGGGCAGAAACTGCCTTCTCTCCTTTTCTTCCTCCTGTCAGCTTTACTTTGTTCTGTATTTCCACAGCCAGTAAAATTTCTCAAGTGCTTGGTGAGCAACATAAATAGATGGAGCTAACTGGATTAGCCCAGTCACTTGAAAGGCAACTGTGTGGGCTTCCAGTTACAGGGTACACAGACTTCCCAGACCAGGAGCACAGGAAATGCTGGCACATGCCCAGCTTGTTTCCTAGGACAGGAGCAAACCTTATGCCAACCATCTTGAGTATCTTGGGCACACGCATCAAAGACCCTGAGGCACGGTATAGCCTCAAGTTGACCTCTGAAGCTGAGAACAGTCATGGAGCAGTCAGACCCCTTGTTTCTGTCTCTAATCAAAGCAAGTGGGTGAGAGAGAGCCCCATTTAAGCCCCTTGCTATACAAATATCAGAAGAGAACCTGTTGCAGGTAGCCTCTAGGACAGACCACTTTTAGTTCAACAGAGAGGGAGCTAGAGAAAGCAAGCCAAGCTTCAATCTCCCAGCTCATTTGCACAAAGGCATCCTCTCCCCAAAATGTACCCATACTCAGTGTTATTACGTAGTTGCTGCAGGTTATGCATATACATTTCTCCTGCATTATGAATGATCTCAAGTTTATAGTTCCTGAGTATAATTATTTCCCAGCTACCCAAATGCCACAGGAGAGGTTTTTTGCTTTGGGTTTTTTTGTTTTGTTTTGTTTTTGTTTTGCCACTATCTGGATTCCTTGTCTGTTGTGTTGACTAGTTGTGATTTTTGTTTTAACTGGTTATGTATTTTGCTACAGATGAGACAAGAGGAAGGTCAGCTCTGGAAAAATACATAGGTCAGGCATAAAAGAGGTATGGATTTTGAGCTGTTTCAAAATATTGTCCAATAGCCATAACTTCACTAGACCTTCAGTCATGTGCTGCTGTTCAGAAGTGAGAGCTGTTGAATATTCATTGGTTCCCAGGGTTTTGCTCACCCATCTAGGCCCCGTTTAAAGTGTATTGTTTCTCAGACTGTGTTCAAGTTTGTCCAGCATGTCACAAATGAGATTGAGGGTGGACCCTGCAGTCTGGGCCCATTAGCTCCATCGAAGATATTCTCCCAAGTTGTCCTCTGCAGCTGATGGAAATGGGAATGAAGTTAAGTGGTCTGAAAAACTTGAGTCAGTCACGTCTCTCAGCTCTGGGGGTCATTTACCTATTCATTACAGAAGAAATAATCAGGTAAGGAGAAATTCATTTCCAGAGAAGGTAAACCCCACTTACCATCTCTGCATGATTTTAGTGGGAAATGATTATCACTAATCCCCGACTGGGATAGATTAAATGTAAAGTCTGACCTTTTAAAAAAGAGAAATCAAGTCTCGACACTTTTAAAAGAGTGTGGTGGAGAAGAAGCTTGAAAGCATCCCTTGGCTCTGACATGAAATGTCTCTGGTGTAGACTGCTCTCATCTCACTACAGTTCCAGCAAGGGCCCAAAAGAAAGTTAAGGATGGGAGGAAGCCCCTGCAAAGACACATGAGGACACATGCATGAACCTGTGTTTGGGAGCTCTGTGGGCACCTGAGTGCTCTCAGCTCTGCTGGGCCAGCGGGCGAGACCCGCGTGCCTTCTGCCTGTATGTGGTTTCCACTGGTGAGGACATCCTTTTGTTTCCTAGTGTGTAATTTGAAAGTGGATGTGAATTGTGATTTGGGAGCCTTTTGTACTTGTCCCTTGGTAAAGGTCTTTCTGGTGACCCTTCACCAGGAACTTCAGGGACTGGTAACCCTGTTGACAATTAATAAAAGTCCGGCCCTTATAACTTGTTTCTGAGCTGGAAAAAGCCCTGGGACCCCCTAAATCATTCTGCTTTCTGCTTGAATAAGAAAAATCCTTTTTTGTTTTTTCTTGGTACAATCAAAAGCTGAAAAGAAAAATATGCACTCTTCTCCTTTGCCGTCTCTTGGTTCCCATTGGTCTGAGTAACTGTGGCTGATCTACTCCTTACTTAGCACTTAACTATGTGTAGAAACAGTGGGCTTGGGGAAGGGATGGAGTGATATTGGAAATACTTGGACAAGTTTTTTCTTCCTGGCATTAGATTAGATACTGTGGAATCTTTGACCTTGGCGTCTTCCATTTACCTTAGATGGTAATAGCTTGCTGTCTAAAGTGCAGGCAGTCTAACTCAGAATAGTGCAGCCCTGCAGGGCTAAGCTATCAGCCTGCTTATGGGGGAATTCTAGGGCTTCCAGGTAGAAAAGCACATGCTCAAATGCCACATAGTTCTACTCCACATTCCTCATCTCCTTCACTTGGGTGATTTCAGTGGACTCTCCAAGATCTGGAGAACTAGGAAAGATGCCCTTGTTTCACCTTGCATTCCTCTCCCCTCCTAGAATAACTACCTTCTAATAAGTGTGCACCCAAAGTCTGCAAGCTGAGTTCATCTCCCTGGGTGCCATTCACACAGGCGATCACAGTGCTCCTTGCCTTACCCACTGTCTCAGTGTCACATCGGAAAGACAGCTAACTAGAAGGGGAATAAAACTGAGTTCTTCTTTTCACCTGTGGCTCATTTGTGACTTTAGGATCCTCGTAATTGAAGAGACAAACCAAAAGAGTATGGTCTGGGCTGCTTGACTTCAAGTGGCACTTAATGCATTCATATCCCAGAAACCCTTTCTGGTGAAAATTGAATACCTATGATTTAAAATTCCCTGGTGGCAGTTGACATCTCAAATCTGTGCTCCCTGACCCCATCAGCTGACTCTCAAGTTGGGGGGGGGGGAGGCAGGGGGAGTTGTGTGTGTATATAATTAGCATCGCCTTCCCCTCTGTCCCTTACTCTTCTTGGAAAACATGAGGGGAAAGGCCAGCTAGGTGTGTTAGACCTCTGGATACCAAGCAAACCAACACCTCCCCAAATCCATACTCAAGCCCAACCCAGACTGCCTTGAGAGGTGATCAGTAAACTCCAACTCTGTCTGGGGTGGGTCTGAGAGCCAGTGTGAGTCACCTGAGAGCTTTTGGTCATTCAGCCCTATGTTCTTTACACTCAAGTACTGACAGCTTTGACTTTTGTGATTATGTTCTGGTGATGTGTAGTCAATGTACCAATATGTCCACAACCTAGGATCATGGTAATATAGTGTGTTTTGGTTGTTGATTTTTTTAACTGTTGGGGGAAGAAAGTAACTTAAATTACAAATATACTATTAAAGTGAATTTTATAAGTGTCTTGTCTCTTTGCCCCCAAATCAAGGAAACACTGAGTTTTCCAGTGACTGTGTGAATTGAGGAGATGCTCAGGCTAAGGTACTCTGGTGTGAGCAGACAGCACAAGAAGAGACCAGGGTAAATGCTAGGCCTATGGGGTGGTCCCAGGCCCACAGTTAATGTTCTGTGTTGAATTAAATGCAAGCCAAAATGATTTCTGCTTTGGGGAGTAGTGACCATAGAGCATCAGCCTGCCACAGCCCAATCTAAGCCTAGAACTGAAAAATTCCACTTTGGCTCCTGAATAGGTAGAAGAGAGAGATTTCCCTCACATCCCATGCAACCAGTTTCTAGACAGGTGAGCTCCCATTCAGGAGTAGCTCCCAGTCTCCAGCATGCTAAACCAGTAAAGTGAGCACTGCCCATCCAGGAGAAAGGTGCTGTCCTGGGCAAGCCCAGCCCATCCAAACCAAACCAGGCAATGTGGGCATGAGTTTGCAGGACAACAGGAAAAGACAACACACACACACCCTCTTCCCCATCTTCTCTCCTAGTGTCCAAAGAGCAGCCTTGTCAAAATGAACCCTTTAGGGAGTCAGGCGGTAGTGCAGTGGGTTAAGCGCAGGTGGCACAAAGTGCAAGGACTGGCGTAAGGATCCCAGTTCGAGTCCCTGGCTCCCCACCTGCAGGGAAGTCACTTCGCAGGTGGTGAAGCAGGTCTGCAGGTGTCTCTCTTTCTCTCCCCCTCTCTGTCTTCCCCATCTCTCTCCATTTCTCTCTGTCCTATCCAACAATGACAACAACAAGAATAAACAACAATGAAACAACAAGGGCAACAAAAGAGAATAAATATATATTTTTTTCCTCCAGGGTTATTGCTGGGCTCGGTGCCTGCACCATGAATCCACCACTCCTGGAGGCCATTTCTTCCCCCTTTTGTTGCCCTTGTTGTTGTATCCTCATTGTGGTTATTATTATTGCCATTGTTGATGTTGTTCGTTGCTGGACAGGACAGAGAGAAATGGAGAGAGGAGGGGAAGACAGGGGGAGAGAAAGATAGACACCTGCAGACCTGCTTCACCACCTGTGAAGTGACTCCCCTGCAGGTGGGGAGCCAGGGGCTCGAACTGGGATCCTTACGCCGGTCCCTGCGCTTTGTGCCACATGTGCTTAACCTAAGAATAAATATTTTTTTTAAATGAACCCTTTAGAGGTGCTCCTCCCTTCTGGGCCAGGTTCCCTGGCTGTGTCAGCCTGTGGCCACAGTGCATGTCATACTGAACTGGCTGACGTGGTCTTGAGAGCACCTTCAGGCAGGACTGTCTTGCTGGAGCAAGATACCTAACAGCCTCAGGGGCACATGCGTTCCTGCAAATAAGGGAGCTAAAAAGCAAAAAAAATGGCAGCTTGTTTTCTCCTTCTCTCTCTCTCTCTCTCTCTCTCTCTCTCTCTCTCGTCAGAAACCAGACTACTGTCTCCTCCCTGACTACAAGGCAGGCTGCAGGGGCCACTCTGGACTCAGGCCTCTGCTCATTAGTCACTCACTGGCTGGACTTCTGAACCTAGTGCTTCGTGGAGGATGAACCTGGGACCTGGGGATTGTTGGGTCTCAACTTCAAACCCACTATCACTTCTTCCCCCAGGAAGGCAGAGTCTACGGCCTGCTCAGGCAAGGCTCAGCCCTCAGTGACTGGGCCTAGAATCCCTCTCCCCTAGCTCCCCTAGAAACCCATAGCTGCACTACCATCCGCAATGACTAAGGGGAGGGGACCCCTCTGCTTCCTGATTGGCTCTTGCCAATTAAGAGCATTTTATTAGGCTGCTAATTAAAGGCACTTCGTTAGCAGCAGGAGAGGCCAGGGTGCCTGGTGAGATGGAGCCAAAGCCAGGAGAAATTGTTTTCCTCCCGGATGGAAACGGAGCCTCTCAGGGAACCCTCTTAGTCCCCCAGCCTCTCCCGCTGCGCCCACCACACCCCTAGCTTTCAATTAGCTGCTCTGAGGGGAGTGAGGTCATTATCAATCCAGGTAGAGAGCCCTCCCCTGCCTCAGGCCACAGGGAGCCCTGGGGCTGCCCCCCCCCCCCCAGAGCACCTTAGGATTCTAGCCAGGTAAGAACAGACAGGCCACCCAAGGGTTGGGTTTGGCCCTGGGTTCCATTCCTGAGGCTGCTGTTGTCGCTGTCATTGTCACCTAGTCACCTCAAGAGCAGTTCTCTGGTCCTCTGATATTAGTCTCCCTGCCTCCTTCTTCACCAAAGACTCAGAATGGTCACTTTTCAGTGAGAACAGTAGGCCTGAGGGGGGTCCAGAAAGAGGAGGAGGGCCTGGACCACAAGACCTGAGACCCCCACAGGTCCTTTGAGCTCTAGTTCTGCATGTTTGAGGCCCTTCCCCAACATGGTCCACATGAGCCTCCAGCAGGTCCCCTTGCACCTGTTGGAGAAGAAAGCTGGGTATTGGCACACAGGCTTAGAAACAGCCCCTAGCCTGTCCCTTGTCCCACCTTTGCTGCCCACCTCACTCCCTCACTTAACTGCAGAGTTAGCACCAGCCCGGGCTGCGAGGGCAGATTTATAGCGAGGCCTGCCTCCCTCCATTTAACCCGAGGCCGGCCTGGGCTCCAGACACTAAATTAGATTTTTGACAATTAGAGAGACTAATGGGCACACAGCCATCCCCAGAGCCAGATAGCCAGCAAGGCGGTCCTTTAATATCCACCACTGGCCGGCCAGGCCCTCCCCAGCCGTGTCTCTCCTGCATTGGGATTGCTCTCCCCTTGCTCACTCTCTCAGTGCTCAGCACTCTGTGCCCTCCCCGGCTTCCCTGGCTCTCACTCTTCCCCTTTCCTCCCCACCCCTTTCCCAGAACCAAGTCTGCTCTGAAGCACTGTCCTTTCCTCCTTCCATCACTTCTCCCCATCTGCCTCTTTGCCAGGGCCAAACTGTCTAATCTTTCCACCTGCCCCTAGACTACAAGCCCCTTGAAGGCAGGGGCCTGTGTCTGACCCCAATCTGAAATACTCATCACATGGGCACCGCACCTAGTTTCCTGTGCCCCCCTCCCAACTCCAGCTGGGGCTCCAGGGCCTGCCCTCTTGGCCGTTGGCTCTGGCCTGGCCCTGTTCAGCCCAGGCTGGGCCCCCTGCACGGCCTCCCCCATGCTCTGGCAGGGCTTGGGCTGGGCGGGTAATGAGATTGCAGTAAGTGGTGTTGGGGTGGGGAGAAGCAGCTCACATTCACTCAGGCAGACTCATAGCTCTGTCAGGCTGATTGGTCCTGAGTGGAGGCGCAAACGGCCCCCCATGGACACACTGAGATTGGTTATAAAATTACAAGCATTTGTTCTGCTGTCAGTGGCCTTCCCTCCCTCCCCTCTGCCTGCCTACCCAGGGCTCCCCCCAACACACACACATTCCCCACCCAGCCCTCCTTCCCCTGGGTTAGCCTGTTCACCCTTGAGGGCCCTGGCCAGGGGCCACCGCAACAGAGGGAAGTAACCACCATGCTCCAGGCCAGGCCTTCATGTCTTAGCCCTGAGAAGTCAGAGCTCAGGCTAGCCTCAGAGTGACCCAACTTTAGGGTCCCCTGAGGCAGACTGGGATTGGGCACTCCAGAGTCCTTGGAATTCAGAAGATCAGACCCCCAGCGGAGGAAGCTGTCCCAAATCCAGGCCTTACATGGCCACAGTTGAAATATCCCTGGACAGAATTGGGGGGCAGGACACCACTTCTCTCCCTTTCACATGGCTACTTCCCTAGCTTTTAGCCCAGCCCTCAGGTAAGGAGAAATCACCCCTCAGGAGAGTCCTCCATGTCCTTTACTCTCAGTCCCTCAAGCATGAGCCAGACCTAAAACCAACCTGACCTACCAGCCAGGCTGTCACCCTTGAAAGGAAGTAAGGTTCTCCCTCATCTGAGCTCCTACATGGAGCCTCAAGGGTCAAAGGTCAATGGCCAGCAGACCTTCTGGCCTTTGCAGGGTCCCAGTTACCATCTGCACAAGTGTACCCTAGTGAGGTTGGCACAGATGCCCACATAGCATCAGCCTGCCCCTACCCCTCCCACCACTCCCCCACCTGCCACAGAAGCCTCTCTGAATCCTGACCTCCTCTCAACTTTCTCCAGCAGGGTCCCCAACTTCATTTATTTTTGCCTCCAGGGTTATTGCTGGGGCTGGTGCCTGCACTACAAATCCACTGCTCCTGGAGGCCATTTTTCCCATTTTGTTGCCCTTTTTGTTATTGTTATTATTGTTATTGTTGTCAGTGCTGCTGTTGTTGGATAGGACAGAGAGAAATTGAGAGAGGAGGGGAAGACAGAGAGGGAGAGAGAAAGATAGATACCTGCAGACCTGCTTCACTGCTTGTGAAGTGAACCCCCTGCAGGTGGGGAGCCGGGGACTCGAACTGGGATCCTTACCCCGGTCCTTGGTCCTGTGCTTCACTCCATGTGTACTTAACCTGCTACACTACCACCTGGCCCCCAAGGGTCCTCAACTTCTACCTCACTCCCTGCCTGTCACTGTCCTGTCTGGAGGCAGCAAGGTTCCCTGTGATCAGTCGGGGTGGAAGGGGGTGCTGAGGTTCCCCAGCTTAGAGGGGACAGGCTGATCGGACGGTGCTGGACAGAGGGCAGACAGCCATCAGGAGGATCAGATCCATCATTGCTGGTGAACAATGAGCCATCGACGCCCTAATTAAAGATGTAATTACAGCAGATACATCCTGGGCAGAGAGTGAATTATGGATGGTGGATAGGCACCTAGTAGCCAGCCGCCAGGAGTGGTGCCCCTCCAGCACCCCCCAGGCCCAGTGTTATGGTTGAGAAGGACACACAGAGCCTGCTCTTCTTCACCAAGCTCAGAGCAGCTGTGAGCTGCAGCCCAAGAGTCACTGTGTCCTTTCAGAGCCCTGAGAGCTCCCAAGAGGCTGATTTAGCGCCTAATACCTCCACCCAGGGCTCCCTGCACACAGGCTGCAGGTCTCCCAGTGTCCACCAGATGGCCCCTCAGTCTAGAACTAACCAGGCTGCACAAGGGCTGGCTTTGCCCCTTCTCCAGTCTCAGATCCACTCCCATGGGCACACAGGCCATTGTCTACCTCCAGGCGTGCAGCAAGGCTGCACACTCACGTGTGAAGCTGACGCACACAACTGTGGGGGGCACAGAAGGTGCCCCTGTCTCCAAGTTCCCCTAGGGTCTCCAGGCCTAGAGCCTGGCACCCACCCAGGCCATGTATGGGCCCAGGTCTGCATGTGGCACTCTTCTGTGACTCAGTGAGTGAGGGCTGACGGGCTGGGCAGAGTGTGGGGCCCATCACTTCATCAGAGGCCATGTCTGGGTTGGAGACCATGTTGAGCAAAGAGGCCAGGATGGGCAGCAAAATCTCAGGTGCCCCAAGGATACCTTGTGGGGGTGACCCTAAAATAAGTTAAAATCCTGGGGGGGGCAACTACTATCTATATGCCATTGGGTGAGTTCTCTAACTTCGGTCTCATCTCCTTATGTCTAAAGCATCAGGAAAAGTCACAAAGGAAGGAGGCTAGAGGAAGGCGAGGGCAGCTGCAGGAAGTGGGAACCCATCTCCCCTGTGGCTGGGAGGTGGCCCCTATCTTGACAAGACCTTGCCCACCCCAGAAACAGGTTCAGTGATGACAGTGCCACTTGTGAAGAACCATTAAGGATCACTGTGGTGCTGGAGAGACATATGCAAGAGACTCTGATGCCCGAGGCTCTCAAGTCTCAGGTTCAATCCCCATCACCACCATAAGCCAGCGCTTTGCAGTGCTCTGTTATAACAGTAACAACAACAATAATAGTAATGATATGAGAAGCTGGGTGGTGGCATACAAAATAGAGAATTCATTCATGTTACAGCTTGCAAGGACCTGGGTTGAAGTCCCAGGTCCCCTTCTACAGGGTAGGAGGCTTCACAACTGATGAATCAGTGCTACAGATCAAGCTCTCTCTCCCACTCTCTCCCTCTCTTCCCCCCCCCCCCCGTCTCCCCTTTGCCTCTCAATTTCTATGTCTTTATCCAAAAGAAAAGAAAAAAGGGCGGGGAAAAAATCACTGTGGTTGCACAGGACAGGTCTGATGATAGGCTGGTTGGCCTCCTTCGAGAACCCAGCCCAGTGGTCAGGAAGACTGGCCTGACCAAAGGGGACAGCTGGGGGAGGAGAGCCTGGGGGTCCTCCTGGAGAGCTCAGTTCCACCTTATCATTCAAGGGGCTGGCCTTCAGGAAGCCTGGAGGGTGGGCGGGAGATGAACAGGTGCACCCTTGGCCCTGTCCACTCTCAGTTCTAAAGTTTCATGCCTCTCCTCCCTCCTTAGCATCTTAGTGTCTCCCACAATACCTCCCTACTCCCAGGGCAGCCCCCTCTCCACCCTCTCTTCCCCAGTGACCATCCTCCCTTGGTGGGAAAGCCCTGTGACTCCAAGGCCCAGGCTGGAAGGCTGCGCAGCACCTAGAGGTAAGTATGCACAGCATTACATATGTATATTGGAGAGTAAATAACCCCAAAAAGCGCCTTGTAAATAGACTCCGAGTTTATCCTTTATTAATGAGGCACTGAGTGCCCCGCTGTTTTAGAGCAGCGAGACTTTCATAATATCAAAACCTAAATTACACTTGCGTCTCTCATCCTAGGGACAAGCCTCTTTCGACTCCGTTTGCAGAGTGAGTAGGCAGGAACACCTCCCCGGTGGACTTGGCACAGTAGGGGGAGGGGAGGCTCCCACACAGATGGACACACACACACTCACACACACACTCCCAGTCTGACGCCTCAAGGCCCTCAGGCCCTGTGAGTGAGGGCTGCCTGGGAAAGCAACCTTCACTCAGGATCAGAGCTCAACCCCTGGGTTGTGACTTCGGAGGTGCAGGTGAGGGCAGTAGTCACCTTCAAGCTGGGTGAGTGTGTCACTCTGTACCTCAGCTCATTTCTTCACGTGTGAAATGCGAATCAAAGGCCCAGCCTGGTATGACGATTGTGTGGATTCAAGAAGATGTTTGGGGGTGAGTGGAGCACGGGAGTGGGCATATAGTGAGTGCTGCCACCTGTGCATGGTGACGGCTCCCATCTGTAGAATGGGCGCCAGGGTCTTCAATTCAGGGACCTCAGAGCCCCAGCCTCAGCCTGGCCCCTTGGTTGGCGTCCTGTGCTCAGACCAGAGTCCATCAAACCCCCAACTCTTTCCAGGTCCCCAGTCCTGAGCTTAGTCCCAGCAGGGAACCTGGGCCCCCTTCTTGCCTAGCTCTGAGCTCCCCTTGGGCCTGTTGCTTGTGCCACCTTACCTGAGGCCTAGGTCAAGCTAGGCTAGGTGGTCAGGAGGGCGGGCGGAGGCCACACGGGCAGGATTTACAGTATGGCCAGCCAGGCTGCAGGCGCTCCGATGGGTGTCATGTCGGATCTGTCCCATTATATGGACAGTTGGGTTTAATAGTCATTGTGTGCTCGCTTGGAGCCCTGCAAACATCGTGGGGCGACACCCCCTCCACGCAAGCCTCCTGCTCCCCAGCCGCATGGCCCATCCGTACAGTAAATTAAAAATATGAATCACTTCTCCCCACTGCCTCCCCAAACGCTCATCTTGTCAGCCTCTATGTTGCCTTCATTTGTATTACCTTAATTTAATGTTAATTATGGTCTTCATTTACAAGGAACAAGCAAGCCCTGCTCTGCCAGGGGACCTCCCCCTCCCCCTGCCCCCTCAGCCCAGTAGGGAGAGGCTGGGGGAGAAGTGGAATTTGGGGGAGGCTGCAGAAGAGTGAGGAGGGGCATTAGGGAAGAGAACCTGAGATGAGGTCTGGGCTATCAGTGGCTGGTGGCCACTCAGGGAGGGAATAGGAAGACCCCGCCTCCCAAATCTTCAATCATTCTTTCAACAGTTATTTAATGAGCACCTAATATGTGCCAAGAAACCGGAGGCCAGGGAGATAGTTGAGTCTCCCTCCCAAATAAAGGGCATCAGGAAGGCAGGAGCCCCAGGTAGGGACAGGTAGCCCCCCTCCCCCCTCCCCCCCCCCCAGTGCGCCTGGCCCAGCCTATTCAGATCTGTCCATTCCAGCCTCCCCGCTTGTGGGCGCTGTGCTGCTCCAGTCTGCCCGAGCCCCTCCTGCAGGAGATTCTCTCTGCTACCTTTCTAGACTCTTGCTGCAGGTCCATCTGGACAGAACCTGAGTCCGGCCAGCATGGCGGGGCCTCCGCCAGCACGTGGTCTCCGGTAGGTAAAGAGGAAGGCATGGAGGAGACCCCTCCCCACCACCCACCTGCCCTTACTCTCCACCTCCACCATCCCACTGGCCCGCGCTGCACCCCAGTCCTGGTGTTAGAGGCCTGGGCGCCTGGGCGGGCTTTTGGCGGTCGCTGTGCTGCCCACCACACTGCCATGGAGCACAGTCGCATGCGGGGGGCTGGGAGGGGGCAGCAAATGCGGCGGTTGATGCCACACATGTACACACTAGGCGCTGGCAGAGGGCCACCTGCATGCAAGCTGCCATTGGCCGCCAAGCCAGCCCAGCTCCCAGCAAGGGCTCAAAGGGAAGCGTAGCCCCCTCACCCCCACCCCCTTTGCAGGACCCCCTGACGGATGAGGCTGTATCTGCGACCCTCCTTCCCTCAGAAGCACCACGATCGCGCGGGCACAGGCGGTCGGGGGCCTCTCGGTAGCCCTGTGCGCGCGCACGCGCGTGTAGCAGGCCCACCGACGGGCGCGCGCCTGCCTGTCAGCGGCGCTGATGACATTGGCGCGGAGGAAAGTGATGACAAATGCCCGTTATCAGCGAACGAGGCCGATGACAAATGGGCGGGCGCCCGAGCAGCCCCATTACGCTGTAATAACAGAAGATGGATGGCCCGGCGCCCCCCACCCCCTTACGCCGGTAACCGGAGCCCAGTCGGCTCCGCCCGCTGGGAGGGACCGGCGCCCCGCCGGCCGCCACTCACGCGGGGAGGGAGGCCGAGGCCTGGCGGCCCAGGCCCCCCGGGAACAAAGCGGCCCGCGCGGCCAGGGCACAGCGCCTGCAGCTCCTGTCCGGGAGCAGCGCCCCCCCCCCCCAGTCACGTACTTCCGTGCCACGCGAGCAGCTGCCACCCACATCGGGGCACACACCCACCCGCACGGATCAGTGCACGCACAGCCATGCGCACCCACGCACCGCAATCGTGCACACACCTGCAGCAACCACCCCGCTCATGGGCGTGGAACGTGGCTGTGCAGCAGGCGTGCCTCACTCACAGCTGCATGTGCACTGCGCAGGGGCGCCCAACACCCACACCCAGTGACTACAGCCGCCTCCCCACATATTGACCCAACCCCACTGTGCCCGGCTCAGCAGAGTGCAGTGGGCTTGCCATGATGAATACCCATCACCCCCGTCCTCTAGGACTTGAAGTCTGCTCAAGAGGGGCAGACAAACGGCTACCAGGGAAGACTGGAGAGGGTTGGTGCTATTGACCCAAGCGCATACTTGGTGATACTGCCAACTGGAAACAAGGAAACTCTTCCTGGAGAAGGCAGTTCAAGAAAAGAGTGTGTTAGCAGGAGGAATTGGGTTCTGAAAGAAAGAGGATGAAAATGAGGGGTGGGAGGGGGGAACACAAGGCACTGTGGTGATGGGTGCAGTGTGGAACTCTATCCTTATAGTTTTATATTCTCGTAAACCACAGTTAAATCACTTATAAAATCTCATTAAAATGTTTAAGAGTATGAAAATGGAAGTGTGATTGGGGTGAAAGAGGGGGAGCAGGAATCCAGGTGAGTGGGGCTGGGTAAATGGCATGAGACTTGTCACATAGATTGTGGCCAGGAGCTGGGCTGGTCCACATGGGGTTGCCACGAGGCCCAGGCTAGTGGCAGACACAAAAAGTAGGAGCCAGGTCAGTGAGAGGCACGATCAGCACATGGGAGGTCCCAGGAGGGTGGTTTCACTAGCATATGACCTGCAGGTCCACACTCCCTCATGGACTGGAGGCTTTGTCTCCAGACCCTGTCTAATGGTACAGTAAAGAGTTGTTTTTGTTGCTGTTGGTGTTTGTTTGTTTGTTGTGTTATCACCAGGGTTATCTCTGGGACTCTGCCTATACTATAAATATGCTCTAGGCAGCCTTTTTCTTTTTTTTCCTTTTCTGGTTTTTTCTTTCCATTTTATTTGCTAGGACAGAGAAATTGAGATGGGAAGGAGAGAGAGAGAGAGAGAGAGAGAGAGAGAGAAACAGACACCTGCAGCACTGCTTCACAGCTTATGACACTTCCCCCTTGCAGATGGAGAGTAGGGGCTTGTGCATGGGTCTTTGTGCATGGTAACATGTGTGCTCAACCTGGTGTGCCAATGCCTAGCTCCCAGGACTCTGTGTTTTCATTTGGCCCTGGGCCCCCACAGAGGTGTAGCAGATCCTGGAGCAGGTTTGCAGGTGGGGTATTAGAGGAAGGAGCAGGTTTGGCCAGGGCAGGTGAGTGTGGAGGGGAAGTGAGGGGCTGAAGGAGTGAATGAAAAATCAGTGTCTCCATCACAGGACAGGGCCACACAGTGCCTCCTGCCCCTTCCCCCCTATCCTGTGTGCTCCCCCTGGTGGAATACAAGCCCCAGCGCTACCTCCCTGCTCCCTGGGACTGACCTGTTTACAGGAGGAATAAACAGGTGTGAATGTATGTGCATGTACACACACACACACACACACATACACACACACTCAGACATGTACACACAAGGCTTCTACCCCAGTAGGCACCTGAAGGCCCTGTATGCCCGACTGTCCCACTGCCGCATTGACACTGCCCTGGTCTTTTACCAGGATTCCCCGTCCCCCCATCCCATCTTTATAGCCCCCTCCCAGCTTTCAGTGTCTTTTTGTAGAGAAGGGGGGCTCGAGGAAATGGGGAGAGAGACAGGGTGACTTGGAGTAGGGAGAAAAAAAGTCAAGGCCCAGTCCTTTCCTTGCTGACTGGCCTCCTCCTCTTTGAACTTTAACTTCCTCACCAGCAAAATGGGGCTGTTAGATGAAGAAGCATTTATGTGGGCACCTTGATGTGGGCAGCCATGATTAGGGGAAATATACTCAATCCAGTTAGGTATTGAGAGAAGTGCTCCCTTCCTCCCAATTCTGGGGGCCCCAGACTATCAAAATAAGACTGGGGGGGCTCAGGTGACCTCCTAGCAGGGGGAGGGGAGGGTGCAGACCTGTGAGCAGGTGGCTCTGGCCCATGCTCAGTAGAGCCAGGTGTGCGATGGTAGTCCAACCGCAGGTCCTGCCTCTGAGAGCCCACCTGTGCCCAGGGACTGGAGGGGAGGCAGGTATGTGGGGTCCTGCTGAATTGGACACTATATTGCAGGCAGCTTGGGGGAGGGCGGGGAGGATAACAGGTGGATGGGGGTAGAGCGGAGTGGGTTCTCTTAATTTCTCTCCTGGGTGAGTGCTCTGCCTTCTACTTGAGGATAACCCCACTTGCTAACTGTGGCTTTTCTACATGGAATCTGACCCTATCAGAACGAGAGGATGAGGTGGGAAGGGGATTATGGGGAGTCCCTCACCTGCAGCCTAAGCTCCGGGTCAGGGAGAAGATGCCCTGAGGAAAAGGAAGGGCTGACAGTCCCTCCTACCTCACCCCCGCCCCCAGCGGACTTGCTAGATAGCGCTATTGACCCGTCATTAGTTACCCGTCCAAGGTCGCCGGCCAGCCAGGCCATAAATCATGGCTTCTGGAGGGGGGTGGGGCCGCGTGGTGGAGCAGCACCCAGATGGCACTGGGCCCCCAGCACCGCTGGAGGAGACGCCAGTGGCCCCAGGCCGGGCATAGCTTCCCCCAGAAGGCCTCCCCTTTCACCTCCTCTAGTTTCCATTTGCTTCCCCAGAGCCAGTTCTGCCTCCATGCATCCTCTCCTCTTTCCCCGAGTTCTGTGTGCAGGGCTGGCGAAGAAAGGGGGGCAGGGGACGACTGAGGAAGGAGGTGCTTGCTACCTCTCGCTGGGCCCCCCGGATTAGATAAGAACTCAGCTCCCCAGGGAAAAATAAGGCACTGAGCTGAACCCAGACCAGAGGTGAGTCTGGAGACCCGGCCCCACCCGATTCAGCACCAAGGCCAAGGCTCTGCACCTGCAACCCTGACCACACCCCCCCCAGAGGGCCCACCCATACGGTGGGGGAGGTGCCGGGCCAACATCCAGTCGGCCTCGTAATACAAGGGGCCAAGTTATGAATTGCAACCTACCCCGCCCCCAGCCCCAAGGCTCTTAGAGAAGCCCCTGGGCTGTCCCTCCTCCGCAGTCCTCTCCCCCTTTCCCTCCCTGGCCCTCCACTCTGCAGGGTCTCTTCGCCGGTCCTCGCGCGCCCTCTGCTGGCGCCTCTCAGGAAGCGCGCCCATCAGTCACAGTACCCGCCCCACCCCCAAGCCCAGCACACTTCGTGACAACCATGCGGTGGACCCCAAGCCCCAGAACATCCCGTAGGGCACGCCCCTGTTCTATTATCCCCTTGCTTGGGAGCCGCTGCTCCTCGGTCCAGGTCCCAGAGAGAGGCCCATTTGTTCATGCAGGGTAGAGGGAAGGAAGTGAGAAAGGCCAGAGCTTAAAGGAGGGTGGAGAGACAATTCCTCTTGTCTTCTCTGGAGCTCCTGCAGGATGAGTCTATACTTCACAGGCAGGTGGGGTTCCTCCAGGCATCTCCAGAGAATCTACCACCCCCTCCCCATCTTTGGTTCTGAGCTTCCTGGGTGGGGAGGAGAGGTTCAAAGGGGCCTTCAACATGGAGGAGCTGTGGTTCTCAGAAGCTATGTTTGTGTGTGACAGGGAGGGACTTCCGTCATCTGGGCACTCTTTCTCCTTTAGGCAGAGCCCTGGAGGGGGCTATTCCTTTCTAGTGAGTGTCTGCTGACGGGTGTGTAGAGTGTCCGGGCCAAGGCCCTTGTCAAACACACACAAGGTGAAAAGATGAAGGTATTCTCATATAGCACTGAGCCCGGGATTTCTGAGGCGAAGCCTGAAGGTGCTAGGAGGGGATGTTTCTAGCCAGGCCTGGCCCCTCAAGCCCTTGATGACTGTGGACACTCAGAACTTAGAGTCCCAGTTGGTCTTCCCTAGCCTCTGAAGGAATCTTCCAGTGGTAGTCAAAAGCAGTCTTTGAACACACACCAAGAAGAAATATTTGTGAAAACTCTGATTTAAGAGTGAAGGGGGGGGGCAGGTGGTGGCGCACCTGGTTAAGCACACGTTACAGTGCGCAAGGACCCAGGTTTGAGCCCCCAGTCCCCACCTGCAAGGAGAAAGCTTCACAAGTGGTGAAGCAGTGTTGCAGGTGTCTGTCTCTCTCCCTCTCTATCACCCCCTTCCCTCTCAATTTCTGACTGTTTCTAGGCAACAAATAAATAAAAAAGATTTTTTTAAAAAGAGTGAAAGGGGAGAGAACACTAAATTATCAGCTGACCTATAGTACACACATTCTAGAAGGTTCTACCTGGGCTAAAATTCTACAAAACTTCCCCCTCTCTAAGAGAGCTCCTCCTACCCCATGGCTGTGAGAGTTGTACTCTTTGATCACTTAATCTTTGTACCCCAGAAATCTGGACTCTACCTCGTGAGAGTCACACACTGAATGTTTACAAGGGTTTGGGTTTAGGTAAAACAATAGGGAGTGGCTGAGGGCTTTGGCAAAAAATGAGAACAACATCGCTCACTTGTTTCCATGTGGGAATATAGGTGGAGGGCCAGACCACCCATTTCATCTCCCTTCCACTATCATAGATGCCTCCTCACACGCCTCTTAAGTCCTCTGCATCAGTTTTCTGCTGGTTCACATCACAAGCTCTTCCCCTTAAAATAAAGATCCATTTGTTTGTTTATTCTTAACCAGAGCACTGCTCAGCTCTCTTTATGGTGGTGCTAGGGATTGAACCTAGGATGTCTGAGCCTCAGGCATGAGTCTTCTGTAGAGCCACAATGCTATCTCCCCACCTAATGCCCATTTATTGCCCCCATAATTCTGTAACCAGAAGTCCAGGCGGGTTCAGCCAAATTCTCTGTTTAAGGAGCCCTGAGGCTGAAATCAAGCCATCTGCATGTGGGTCTGGAGAAGAACCAACCTCCACACCTGCTCTCCTGGTAGGGAGTTCAGGTCCTGTAGTTCCAGGACTTGGGTCTCTGTGTCCTGCTGCTTTCAACTCTTTGAGCATTCTGTCTAATCCTTGCACAGGATCCTTTCCATTTCCTTTCTTTCTCTCCTTCTCTTTTTATAGATAAGAGACAAAGTAAGCAGAGACACAAATAAAGAGAGTGAAAGAGAAAGAGAAAGGAAGCACTGAAGCTTCCAATTCACTGTGGTGGGGCAAGCTTGAACTTGGTCTGTGCTCTATTTTGCCACCCGCCTCCTGTTTCAAAGACAGTGAAAGAGTATTGACTGCTCTGGCTTTGAAACTCTGATGCCCCCTTCTGCTGCCTACCACAGAAAAAAATTTGAAGGGCTCCTGTGATTAGGTCAGACCCGCCCAGGGAATCTCCCTTCTGCCTTGTGAGGTAACTCAACTGCAGGAGTAACATGGCTTCCTAGCTGAAGGCTCCAGCAACTACAGGTTTGCTGTGCACAGGCAGAGGTCACTGGGGGTCTTTCCTAGAATCCTTCCCTCCACACACACACCCAGGATCAGAGGTAAGCTGGAAGCAACCTTGGACTTCTTAATACCTTGGGCTAGTCACTTCCCATTTCTGGTCCTCAGTTTTCTCAACTGTAAAATGGGTGAGCGCAGGGGGTGGAGAGGGACAGTGGGATGAAATCTAAAGTCCCTTTCAGGCCTCACTTGTGATGTAAGAAGACAGGATTTTTCTTCCTTTGGATTTGGGGCTACTGTCCAGGGAAGAGCAGGACTGCATTCTCCCTTGCAGACGTCTGAAAGCTGGGGCAGGCTCAACAGAGACATCCGGCAGGACTGGGCTATGGGGGGACCCAGAGAGGCTGCTTCTGTTGAGTAGAGTTCATGGGCCCCATGGCTTCAGGGCCCCAGAGACCAGGACCACCCATCCCCCAAGTCTGTACCAAAGTGAGGGAAATGGGGCAAGGACAGCTGGAGTCTGATTGAGCGGTAACTCCTCATGTCCACCTACACCACCTTCCTGCCAGAGTTCAACTTCGAAATCCATTCCCCAGTCCACGCTTTCTGCCCCAGCCTGGGCCTCAGAGTCCCCCCAAAGGGCCTTCTAGCCTCTCCCACGCCCCGCCATCCACTGGGCTTCCTATCCTGTTACTTCCCTCCCCTGGACTCCAGAACCAGCCACCTCTGCTCAGGCTCCCCTCTGGGCCCCTAGGCTCCACTTGATATTTTTCACGCAAGCTTCAGGGTGTCCCCACCCCAGGCCTCACTGTGGTCTGGCAGGGGGCCATAGAGACCCTCCCCAGCTCCATCCAGAGCGGGAGCTAGGGAGGAGGCGGGGAAATGAATATTAATTTATCATGATTAGGCAAATCCGGCAGGGAGAGCCGATTCCGGAGGAGGCTAAAAAGATGAATTTCAGCAATAAAATTAAATAAGGACGGACGGGCGGCCCCTCCTCCCTCCCGCTTTGCTGATCTCTCTCTTTCTTACAATTTATGAGGCCAATTATGAAGATGAGGTTGGAAGTTCCTGGAACTTCACTAAATGCAAACGGCGGTCCCTGCTGTTCCCATCAAATTAATTAACCGCGCGCTATTGATGGCCGCTCAAGGCTGACGCAGGCGGCCCGCCCTGCGGCCGCCTCCACGGACACAGAGACCCAGAGCCCAGTTGGGCCTCCACCATCTTCTGGGGGCTTCCAGGAGTTCTTCTCCAGCCCCTGGGCTCTGCCAGAACCCTTGACAGAGGAGCAGGCACACAGAGGTCTTGACAGACACACACACAGCCTAGCTGAGGGAACACTGTTAGGTCCTAGGCCCGCTCTCTTAGGGCTGGCTAGCCCTGCACCCACCAAAGGGCCAGGAGAGGCTCTCACAACCCCCTTCCCTGAAGCTGCCTGCCTCAGAGTCCCACTCCCCTCATGGCCCCCAAACCTCTGAGGCCTTATTCAGGAGCGGTCTCCTTTTCCATCCCATCAGTTTCTGTCAGCCTTGCCAGAAGTCTGTGTGGCTTAAAGGTAGTTTTCAGAGTGTGTGTGTGTCACACACACACACACACACACACACACACACACACACACACACACACGGCAGCAGCAGTGGGCACCAGGCTCCCAGTTTACACAGAAGTCAGCACTGCTCTCCTGTGTGGGAGCAGCTTCACTGGCCAGGCTGCCCCTCTGACGTGCTGGGCAGGCCGGGCACTGCAGGAGTGATGTGAGAGAAGCGGTGTCCTGTTCAGACCCAGACTCCCCAGGCTTTGGACTTCTGCCAACACTGTCCCTTACTGGGGCTGACAGAAAGCACCACGGGTTGGTCCAGGGTGGAGGCAGCAGAGCGTTTCTAGAGGGTCTGCAGCAGGGGCCCAGGGATCTTCCCCCACCTGCTCTCAGTCCCAGGCAGTCAGGCTACCAGGTTAGCATGGTGCTGTGACACAGGCTCTCCAGACTCAGGACGATTCCTTCCCCGGTGTGCGGTGCGGGCTCCAGGGTTCTGAGCATGGGGGGTCCACTCCAAGGCTGCCAGAGGCCCATCCCTGCAACCTGAGCTCAGTCACACTCGGCCTCTGAGTCCCTCAACCTGATGGGATGAGGCACTCTGGTGGTGGGAATTGTACGAATGGTACCCCTCTTAACCCACAGTTTTGTTGATCATTATTGAATCACTAATAATAATAAAAAGAACAGGTAGAGCAGCGGTTAAGCACAGGTGGCGCAAAGCGAAAGGACCGGCGGAAGGATCCCGGTTCGAGCCCCCAGCTCCCCACCTGCAGGGGAGTCGCTTCACAAGAAGTGAAGCAGGTCTGCAGGTGTCTATCTTTTTCTCCCCCTCTGTCTTCCCCTCCTGTCTCCATTTCTCTGTCCTATCCAACAATGACAACATCAATAACAATAATAATAACTACAACAATAAAACAACAAGGGCAACAAAAGGGAATAAATAAATATTTTAAAAATAATAAAAAGAACTTGAAAAATAAGAAAACACAAAGCAGAACTTGAACTGGGTTTGGTGTACTGCACCAAAGTAAAAGACTCTGGGGTGGGGAGGGGGTTCAGGTCCCGGAACATGATGGCAAAGGACTTAGAGGGGGGTTGAATTGCTGAGTGTGGAAAACTGAGAAATGTTACACATGTACAAACTATTGTTTTTACTGTTGACTCTAAACCATTAATCCCCCTCAATAAAGAAAAAATACATTTATTTAAAAAAAAAAGCCCCGCCCCCCCTACAGGTGTCCTCCTGTGTCTCTGTGCCCACATTCTTCACACTTGGTGAGCCCGACTTCCTCCCCACCACACCCTTGTCCTGCAAGGTCCAACCTCTGCAAACCTCGGCCCCACAGTGGACCTGCTTCCATTCGTTCTAGCAAACCAAGCTCCGTGAGTGTGAGTGGGGAGGCGGCTCAGCAGAAGAGTGCAGGGTTCGCACGTGAGAAGCCCCAAGTTTGATCCTGGCACCACAGTTGCCAGACTGCTGCTCAGGCTCTTCCTTTCTCTCAATAAATAAATTCTTTTAAAAAAGAAAAGTTCCCCCTTAGTTCAACTTCTAGTCCTTTCTTTCGCCAGCCTTCTGACCCCTGGCACATATCATCCCCTCTGACACAGGTTTTTTAATCATCCCAAGAACCTGCTTACTCCTCTCAAACAGGCTGTTTCTTCACCAGCCTGACCCATACTCCCTTCTCCAGGCAGCCTTCCCTGACTACCCCAGAACTCTCAGGTCACCATTTGGTTGTTGAATCTTGTTCGTTTGGTCCTGTCCACAGATACTGTTCTAGGGCAGGGCCCATGGGGATGCTGGTGGGCAGAGGAGCAAATAATTCCTGGCTCTGACTTTTCCCTTTTAACAGCCACCCCTTTCCACCTCCAAGCTCAGGAGTTAAATCAGGCTTGGCCTGTTTGGGGAGCATGTAGCCACCTTTCAGGCTCTCATTCAACCCCCACCCTCAGGCCCCCTGGATGGGAGAGGGTAGGCAGGGCTGCAGCAGCTGACAGACACTGGACGGGCTGAATGTCAAGTGCACTTTACTGGGTCTCTGGGCCTCCAAAGGCCACCACACAGAGCCTCCCCTCCTGTTGCACAGGGAAGAAGGTGGAGGGAGGACCCCCCCCCCCCCCCAGTGACTCCTGCTCCAGAGGACCGGGGTAATACCAGGCCACAGCAGCCCCGCACCCACCCCCAGCAGCAGCAAAAACCTCCCTCAGGTGAGGATGGGGAAGCCTTCAGCACAGGAAGCTGCCTTCAAACCAGCCACCTGCATCTGTTTAAAAGGGGGCAAGGAGCTATGTGCGAATCTTCCAGAGGCAGGTGAGGTAGATGGTGGCTGCTGTGTAAGGGGAGAGGGTTGGGCAGGCTCTGGGAGCCGAGCTGGTCCTTTGGCCCAGGCCTAGATGACTAGTGGCAGGTTCAGCCAGCAGGGGCTGGAGAGCAGTACTGGATGGCCATGGGAGTAGCAGTCCAGCCCGGCAACTCCTCCCCGGAGCAGGGGTCACCAGTCCCGTTCTGCTGGCTCTCGGTAGGGTAGGCCCAGGAGCCGGAAGACATCCTTCTCTGTGGGGGTGTGCAGCACTCTGCCAGGCCCCACCTTGAGGCCCTGAGCATCCCGGGCCACGGCTGTGCTGAGGGCATGCTCAGACAGACTCATGCCCTTGGTCTTGGCCAGGGCCCGCATGGAGCGGTTGAAGTGCGCAGAGCCAGTGAAGTAGAGTAGTGCACAGGCAAACTCACTGTAGGGCACCACGATGATGTCCAGCCGTCGGTACCGCTGGCCGGGCCCTGGAAGCCGGCACACACCCAGGTACTTCTGCTGCTGGCCATTCTCTTCCTGGCTCACCAAGTCATCTGTGAGGAACCCTGGTCCAACATAGGAGGGCTGCTAGGAGGGGGGGCTGCACCCAGGGCCACCCTGTCTTCCCCAGTCCCCCCACTCATCTCTAGGTCCTCTTCCCAGTGCACCCATGTACTTTCTGGGTGACCCTGCCCTCTCTGAGCAGCTTCTTATCTGTGCACTGTGTCATACCCTCCTGTGTCCCCCTAATGTCACAGCTCAAACGGCAGGCAACATAAGCCCCTCCGTGTAGGTGCGGCAAGCTGTTTCCTCTCATCCTTGAAATGCACCAACCACGAGAGTTGGTTCTCACAAATCTAGCTCTACTTCCAGCCTACAGAGAACTTGGAAGGTCTCCCTCCTGGAGGCCGCTCAGCGCTGACCACCACCCTGCTCATCCCGAGACGGAGCTCATACCTCGCTGCCGAAGGCCATCAAGGAGGCGGCTGAAGATGCCCTGGTGAGACCGGCCATCTGGGTGAGTGACCAGCACGTCCACGTCACCACAGGTTGCCTTCCCCCGTCGGTAGGAACCACATGTGACACACAGAAGCCCAGGGTTCAAGGCCTGAGCTGACTCTCGGACCTGGGAAAGAGCATGAAGGGTGGGAAGGGTGGGCCTCAAGTCCCAAAAGCCACCCCTTCCCCTGCTAGCATGGGGGCCTTTCTCAACCCAGGCTCCCAGGCTTTGTGCCCAGAGCCAAACCCTGGAGGAGTGGCTGTGTTCTCAGACAGGGGAGAACACACATCAGCAGAGGCAGCTTGGGAAAAGTCACAAGATGCTGTGTACTCAGATTCTGAAGGAAGGGCTATTGCTTTCCCTCCCAAAGTTCTTTAAGAGCAGAGAGGGGGGCCAGGAGGTGATGTCCCTGGTGGAGTGTACACTTACTGTGCACAAGGACCTGGTGACCTGGTTCTGTCTGCAGAGGGGAAGATTCACAAGCAGCAAAGCAGCACTGCAGATGTCTCCCTCTCTCCCTCTCTAGTCCCCTTTCTTCTCAATTTCTCTCTGTCCCTTTCCAGAAAACAAAAAAAAAAAAGGAAAGATAAATGACTGACAGGAGCTATGGATTAGTTGTGCAGGGACTGAGCCCCAGTGGTAACCCTCGTAGCAAACAAAATAATTTAAAAAATGATGGGGGCTAGGTGGTGGCACACCTGGTGGAATGCATGTTACCATGCTCAAGGACCTGCGTCAAGCCTCCAGTCCTCACCTGCAGGGAGGAAGCTGCAAAAGTGATGGAGTAGTGCTACTGATGTCTCTGTCTATCTATCTCCCTGCACCTTCCAAAATAAGTTTTACAAAAATTACAAAAATGATGTTGGAAAAGGACCTACATTGGTGGTCAGTGTTTTGCAGACACCTATCACAGGAGATGAGCGACTGTACCCATGTGTCAAGCACTATATATAATCTATTAACCCCCTAGTAAAGAGGAAAGAAAGGAAGGAAGGAAGGAGAGAAAGAAAGAGAGAAAGAAGGAAAGCAACTGATTGTGTTTTTTTTTTTGTTTGTTTGTTTTGTGCTTGGGAAGATAACCTAAATAAATAGAATAGAAATAGAAATATTTAAAAAAAAAAAAAAAAAAAAGAAAGAAAGAAAGACATCCCTTTTTTGGTCCCTGCCTCAGCCCATGAATCCAGGTCTGTGGAATTCCACTCAGGACAAAGCCCTCTGGAGCCCTCAGTCAGCTCTCTATGCACTGGGGGCTAATGGCAGTGTGTGAGAAGAAGAAGAAAGCTGAGGCCGAGATAGCTGGCTGGTAGGGTGTCCCTGGTGCAAGCTTTGGGGCTGGGGGTGGGGGTTGGGCAAAGGAATACAGCTGCATCTGTAGGAAAGGGAAAAGAGCAAAGAGGGGGGGCTGGGTGGTAGCGCAGCGGGTTAAGTGCACATGGCGCAAAGCGCAAGGACCGGCATAAGGATACTGGTTCAAGCCCCCTGGCTTCCCACCTGCAGGGGCGTCCTTTCAAAGGCAGTGAAGCAGGTCTGCAGGTGTCTATCTTTCTCTCCCCCTCTGTTTTCCCTTCCTCTCTCCATTTCTCTCTGTCCTATTCAACAATGATGACATCAGTAACAACAACAATAAAACAAGGGCAACAAAAGGAAAATAAATAAATAAATAAAATATTTTAAAAATCTTTAAAAAAAAAAAAGAGCAAAGAGGGAGAAAATCCTGAGGAGTGGGTTTGCTGAGAGGAAGCTGGGACAGAAGTCTCTGTCAACTGAAGGATCACCCCTCACTGAGGGGATAAACCCATTAGCCTCCTCCCCAGAGACAAGGAGACCTTTCACATGCAGATGGCCTCCTGCCTACACCCCAGGATGCTGGTATTTCTGGGGCCCTGGATACCAGTAGCCAGGACACCTCAATTCTCCTAACAGGCAGGCTCTAATATCCTAACTCTCCCTTCAGGAGCCTCCCAAGAGGCTGGGAGGAGCCCTTAGATGAGTAATCCCATCAAAAATGCCTCAGGCCCTCAAATGGGGGAAGCAGGCCAGGTGGGAAGCCACTTCTGTCCCAATGGATCGGGGTGGGAGGAGGCTGGCTAGGACATTCTCTTTGCCTGGAAACCATGGCTGAGTGACAGTGTCATCTCTTGTATCACAGCCTGGTGATGGGAAGACAAAGGGACCTGTCCATCCATCCTGCACCTCATAGACCAGTAGCCTGGCAGGAGAGCTAGAGAGTGATTTCGGCTAAACTGAGCCCGGTCTCCATGGAATCCTATCCTATCAGAATCCGAGACCAAAATGAGCAGAGCTCACCCATAGCAAACCCCCCCCCCCCAAATCTTAACAAGTGATAGACCTAGCCCTAAAAGTATTCTCCTCTCTAATCTAGGTTTCACATAAAATAAATGCTAGTCCTATTCAAAACTTCTTTCAAGGACACCAACAAATCATGATGAAAAGAAGTATCCAATCAGAAGAAATTTCTACTTCAGAGCACTGGGAGGTAGCTCAGTGGTAGAGCACATGCTTCCACACGTGAGGCCCTGAGTGCCATTCCTGAACCACATGAAAGAATGACAAAGACCTCACAGTGGGACTTCAAAGATATTGGAGTGGTATTCTGGCTTCTCTTTCTCTCTTTTTAAAGTTAACTTTTTAAAAAGATTCTTTAATCTTTTTATTTATTTATTGGATAGAGACAGCCAGAAATCCAGAGGGAAGGGAGGTGATAGGAAGGGAGAGAGAGAGACAATAGAGACAGCCAGAAATCCAGAGGGAAGGGAGGTGATAGGAAGGGAGAGAGAGAGAGACACCTGCAGCCCCGCTTCACCACTTGCAAAGATTTCCCCCTGCAGGTGGGGAGCAGGGGGTCAAACCTGGGTTCTTGCACACTATAACGTGTGTGCTCAACCAGGTACACCACCACCCGGCCCCTAAAATTAACTTTTAATTTATTTTTATAAATTAAAAAAATTATTTATTATCTTTATTTGATATAGAAAGCAAGGAATGAGAAGAAAGGGGATACAGAGAGTGAGAGATGAAAGACACCTGCAGTCCTGCCTCACCACTCGTGAAGCTTTCCCCCTGCAGGTGGGGACTGGGGGCTTGAGCCCGGGTCCTTGTGCACTGTAACATGTGCGCCACCACCTGGCCCCTGGCTTCTCTCTCATTAAAAAAAAAAAGTATAAAAACTATAAATATATATGTGTGTGTATATATATATACATATGTGTATATATATATATATATGTATATATATACACAGAGAGAGAGAGAAGGAGAGAAATTGAGGTGGGGGGGTTGGACAGTAGAGCAGCGGGTTAAGCGCACATCGCACAAAGCACAAGGACCAGCTCAGGGATCCCAGTTCCAGCCCCCAGCCTCCCACCTGCAGGGGGTCGCTTCACAGGGATCCCAGTTCCAGCCCCCAGCCTCCCACCTGCAGGGGGTTGCTTCACAAGCGGTGAAGTAGGTCTGCAGGTGTCCATGTTTCCCCATCTCTCTTCCCCTACTCTCTCGATTTCTCTCTGTCCTATCCAACAACAATAATAATAATAACAACAACGATAAACTAGGGCAACAAAGGAGAAAAAATAGCCTCCAGGAGCAGTGGATTTGTAGTGCAGGCACCGAGCCCCAGCAATAACCCTGGAGGCAAAAAAAAAAAAAAAATTGAGGTGGAGTGGGTGGCTCAACTATAGAGGACAAATATGAGCTCTGGCTTCAATTCCTCCCACACTACATTAAAAAAAAAAAAAAAAAAAAAAAAAAAAAGGGAGTCAGGCGGTAGCGCAGTGGCTAAACTCATATGGCACAAAGCACAAGGACCGGCCTAAGAATCCTGGTTTGAGCTCTTGGCTCCCCACCTGCAGGGAAGTCGCTTCACAGGCGGTGAAGTAGGTCTGCAGGTGTCTGTCTTTCTTTCCCCCTTTCTCCTCCTCTCTCCATTTCTCTCTGTCCTAGCCAACAACAATGACATCAATAATAACTACAACAATAAAACAAGGACAACAAAAGGGAATAAGTAAATAAACATAAAAAATAAAAAAAAAAGAGTCTGGAAGGTGGCTCAGCAGGAACAATTATGCTGTACAACCCTGAGGCCCCGGGTTCAGTCCCTGGCTCTGCATCTGGCCAGGGTGGTGCATTGGTCTCTTGCATTAAATGACAATTTTTTCAAAAGCTTCTACTTCTAATCCAGCCCTAGCCTTAAGCTGAGTCTTTCTTCTAACCACAGTCTTAATCCAACCACAACCTAACTCAAAACTTCCACCAGCCTGGATGGGAATCAGAGGTCCAAGCATCTCAGAAAGGACTCAAACTGTGTAGGTCGGTGCCAATTGTGGAGAGAAAGACTCCAGAGTTTTGATTAGGACGTCAAAATAGTTTCTGAACCAGAAAAAAATGTTGAACTTCTACCCTGTCCCATCTTAACTTATCTCAGTTCAAAATCCAACGTTCTCAAGTAGTCCAGACCATAACCCGTACGTCTCCTAGGCCCAATACTAACCCAGTTTTAACAACATCTTAGCATCTGTGCCAGTCCCAGCTCTGCTTGTTAAGAGCTCTCACCAGACAGCTGCTGCTGTAGCCCCTGCCTGCAAAAGCCAGCCCTCCTCTGGGGCCACAGCTTCAGTTTCAATTTGCTCTTTCCCCACTGGTCTTAGCCCTGTGACCCAGCTTCCTCTGCCTGCCAGGTTCCTCAGCTTAGGGATCAGAAGTCCTTGGCATCAAGCCAAGTCCTGATCTTCTTGCAGGGCCTGGCTTTCCTCAGTGTCGGGACACCTGCTTACTGTCTGCTCAATCTCTGAGGCCTCTTCCCTCGGCATGCGTTCCAGGAAGTCAGCATAATGCTTCAGGCCGATAGCCTGTTGGGTCGTCAGGGAGGCCTGGTTGTGGAGGTCTTCTAAGCTTCGGAAGCCCTGGGGGAAAGAAGCCAGACAAGAAGGCTATAAGGACTCAGGACCAGTGGTGAGACAGTGAATGAGCACACACACCAAACTTCTATCACCTCGACTACTGGGAAGGTCTGAGGCAGAGCCAAATCCTGGAGTGGCAGAGTGTATTCAATGAACAAGGAAAGCAGGGAGCATTAGACCTCACCCAGTCTAACACAAAAAGAGCACTGGCTTATGAGTCCACCAGTTGGGGGTGGAGGCATGCTATTCCTGGCACAGCCATGTTTGGGAACCACTGCTCTACACACTCAGCTCTGATGCCTGGTCTCCTTAGGAGGGTCCTGGCTAGTCTGGGGCACAGAGAAGCATTATCCTTATCTCTTCCTGCACCCCAGATGAATGCCTGAGCACTACCAAACACAGGACAGTTCTGGGGCCTATGAGTCCTGGTCCCCTTGAAAAGTGGGCTCTCGGGAGTCAGGCAGTAAGTAGCACAGTGGGTTAAGTGCAAGTGCTGCAAAGCGCAAGGACTAGCGTAAGGAACCTGGTTTGAGGCCCCAGCTCCCCTACCTGCAGGGGAGTTGCTTTACAAGTGGTGAAGCAGGTCTGCAGGTGTCTATCTTTCCTTCCCCCCCTCCATTTCTCTCTGTCCTATCCAACGACAACGATATCAATAACAACAACAATAACTGCAACAATAAAAAAAAAAGGGCAACAAAAGGGAATAAATAAGTAAATAAAATGAAAAGTGGGCTCTCTATAATCTGGGTTCATTCCCACTGGAGCACTGAGTAAGAGAACTGCAACAGAAGTTCAGGGGGTCGGGCGGTGGCGCAGTGGGTTAATCGCATGTGGCGCAAAGCACAGGGACCGGCGTAAGGATCCCGGTTCGAGCCCCCGGCTCCCCACCTGCAGGGGAGTCGCTTCACAGGCGGTGAAGCAGGTCTGCAGGTGTCTATCTTTCTCTCCCCTTCTCTGTCTTCCCCTCCTCTCTCCATTTCTCTCTGTCCTATCCAACAACGAATTATGTCAACAAGGGCAATAATAATAATAACCACAACGAAGCTACAACAAGGGCAACAAAAGGGGGGAAAAATGGCCTCCAGGAGCAGTGGATTCATGGTGCAGGCACCGAGCCCAGCAATAACCCTGGAGGAGGAAAAGAAAAAAAAAAAAAAAAAGAAGTTCGGAGACACAACCAAATGAGGCTGGAGCAGGGTATGACCTGATGATACCACATCTGGGCAGTCTTGGTTCCAGCTCCCCAGATGTTGGAGAAGAGCTCTAAGACTGGCACACTCTCACTGATATAGTCTAGCTTCCGCAGATGCCCACTCTCCAGGATCTCCACAATCTTCTCAGCCATCCGCTTCCCAATCCCAGGGATACCATAGGCCTCCTAGAGAAAGAAGAAAAGGCAGGGAAGAAAGGTAAAGCAGGGAGGCAGAAGAGAGTCGGCAGTGGGGAAACTCCTGTCTTTAGCGGAGTCTGGGGGAAAAGCCAGCCTGGCTGCATTAAGCTTGGGTACAGCTGAGGGTGAGAAATATGCACAGACTGGGCTGGATAACTTTATACTACAGCTCTGCTCCACCACTCTTGGAGGTCGCCCTCATGCCATGCATGATACTCTCATGTGGCTCCAGGACCCAAACCCAGGGCTTTACATACACAGAATGGCATATGTTCTACCAGGTGAACTATCCTGGCCCCCAAAATTGGGGCATTTTTTTTTTAATATTTATTTTCCCTTTTGTTGCCCTTCTTTTTATTGTTGTTGTAGTTACTATTGTTGTTGTTAATTGATGTCGTCATTGTTGGATAGGACAGAGAGAAATGGAGAGAGGATGGGAAGACAGAGAGGGGGAGAGAAAGACAGACACTTGCAGACCTGCTTCATCTACTGTGAAGTGACTCCCCTGCAGGTAGGGAGCCGGGGGCTCAAACCAGTATCCTTATGCCATTCCTTGCGCTTTGTGCCACGTGCGCTTAATCTGCTGCACTACCGCCCGACTCCCACATTTGGGGCATTTTAGAAGAGGAAGCCTCAATCCCACTGGAGGATGGAACACTTATCTTTTGGTTCACAGTGAGATGGAAGTCAGTACAGGAAGTAAGAACAAAACAAAACAAGGGTGGTGGCGCACCTGGCTGAGCACACATGTTACAGTATGCAAGGACCCAGATTTGAGCCCCCAGTCCCCACCTGCAGGGGGAGAGCTTCAAACGTGGTAAAGCAGGGCTGCAGGTGTCTCTCTGTCTCCCTCTTCCTCTTAATTTCTGGTAGTCTCTATCCAATAAATAAAGATAATTAAAAAGGAAAAAAGAAAGAACAATGATTGTACCAGTCACTGTCATCACAGCAAAAGCCAGAGCTCACATTTACTGCAGCCTTCCTGTGGACCAGGCCTTGCACCACAAGGATCATCTCATTTGGTCCTCACACGAGTAGTGGGACTTTGCTATTTCTCTTGGTCCCTTTTTGCTGATCAGAAAACTGAGGTTCAAAAAGCGTTAAGTAACTTATCTAAAGCTACACAGGTAGTGGATTATAGGAACCAGAATCTAAACTCTGGTCTGTTGAACGCCAGAGTATAAACTTTTGATTGTAGGGAAAAATTCAGAAGTGGAAAGAATAGTACAATGGACTCCCAAGGGCCCTTCCCAATACCCAGCTTCAATAATTATCAAGATTTTTGCCAGTCTGCTTTTATTCATCTTTTTCCTTTATTTTGGTGTAAATCACAAAGTCATAGACTTAAGGCACCACATCTAAGTCCCATCATTGGCACCATCCTCTGCCCAGGAAAGAGTAGATGCCCTGCCCCCTCCCACCCCTGCCTCAGGCCCCATACCTGGTAGGAGGTAACAGGCTTGTGGAAGCTCTTGAGAGCATTGATGGCCTTGGCATAGCCCAGTGCCCTCCACTTATCTCCCTGAACACTGTAGGCTTTGGCCAGCACTTCCAGCTTCTCTGTGATGTGGGGGTTGTGGTTGGTAGCCTTCTGGCTGGAGGGCTGTGCACAGACCCATTTGGCCAGGCCTTCAGGGGCTGGACTAGGCTCACCCTTTCCCTCAGCGGTTGTGGGGTAGTGGCCACTGATCAGGGCTTCCAGATCAGCTGCGCTAACCTTGGTGTTGTCCCCATCGCTGGTTTCATCATCGGAGTCAAGCTTGAGGTAGGAAGGAGAAGAAATGGTAAGTTTCTGCCCGCCATTTGGAGGCGTCCTTGCAGATAAGGGCTGAGAGGCCTAGAAAGAGGCTGGCTCTTCTGTGTCTGATTTGGACCTCTGAAAGTATGGGGCTGTGGTTTACTTGGCTTTCCCCATGCTCAGCTCCAGGGTCCCCACTGGCACATGGCAAATGCAGAACTGCTGAGTATTGGGAAGAGCTAAGAGGCTTCACATTAAAGAAAGCCCTTCTCTCTCAGAGGCCTGGAACATTCTGAATAATCTCCAGATCCTTTCTGTGATCTAGCTCCCAGGGAAGGAGCTGTGGGGACTGGGAGGCTACTGACCTGGTTTTGGGGCCTTGGAGCTTCTTCTGCCTTCTGGGGAGGAGCCACAGGTCTTGTGGGATGAGCTGAGGGAGAGGGGACTGCTCTGAGCATAGCCTCATGGGCTCCAGGAGAAGTTGAAGAGCCTTGGTCTGCTTTGCTGAGCTCTGGTTGGTCCAAGCACCTACAGAGATGGTAATGGGAGGTTAAGACACCAAAGGCCTCACCCTATCTTTCCCCTCAATCCTATTTCCTATTCTGAAATCTTGGTTTTCCAGCATGTCCAATTAAGATGTGAGTTATCTTTAACAACCCACGAAGAACATTCAAGGTGCTACCAGAAAACATCTGAGGAGAGGCTGAGACCAGCTCACCTGTCAGGAATGAAGATGCCAAATCCTTCTGTGTCCACCAGCCTCCTTTCCTGAAGGCACAGGCTCAGCCAGCATGATTTCACTAGTTGAGTACCGGGGGGGAGCCGGGGTAGTCTGAGCAGGCGAAGGGCACGTTCATAGTCCATGTCCTCATCCACCACGATGTGAGTAACTTCTGGGGACCAAGCAGGGCATATCTGGCCACCATGCTGGACAATCTGCTTCTCAAAGAGTTCTGCCCGGGCTCGCCCAATGCCAGTGGGCACAACATGGGCCTGCAAGGAGCTCAGCCACTCTGTGGAGAAGACATCCAGATGCCTGCTGTCAAAACTTTCAGAAGCGATCTTAACTGTCCCTTTATGGCCCCTTGCCCTCAATCACTTTCCTTCCCTTCAAATGGTTTGTCTTCTGGGGTTTCTACTACAAAGCATGCAGCTAATTCGATCATGGCTCATTGTTTGAATGTAAGGAGCAAGGACTCTGCTATGTCCCATTCCCTGGTATAAATGAAAACAATGTATGGTGGGGGTTGGGCAGTATTGCAGCTGGTTAAGCGCACACAGCAAAGTGCAAGAACCTATGTAAGGATATGGGTTTGAGCCCCAGGGGGTGGGGTGGGGTGCTCCCCACCTGCAGGGTGGTTGCTTCATAGGTGGTGAAGCAGGTCTGCAGGTGTCTATCTTTCTCTCCCCCTCTCTGTCTTCCCCTCCTCTCTCAATTTCTCTCTGTCCTATCCAACAACAATGACACCAATAACAACAATAATAATCACAATGATAAAAAAAAAAAAAAGGGAAAAAAATAGCCTCCAGGAGCAGTAGATTTGTGGTGTAGGCACCAAGCCCCAGCAATAACCCTGGAGGCAAAAAAAAAAAAAAAAAAAAAAAGGTGTGGCATGTATCCTATCATCATTTTGTTAATTTATTCTTTCACCAAATGCTAGTGGGCATTTGGTGTGTGCCAGGCACAAAGCACACATATTTTGCCATCACAAGCCACACAGTCTAGGATTCTCCCCTCTACCTCACCCCACCATCTATTTGTCAGTGAAGCTACAAAACAACTTACAACTCTGGGGGCTTGAGAGTGGATCTGCTCACCTCCTGCTGCTTCTCCCACTTCCCTCTTGGGAACCTTTTCCAGTGTTGCTGATGGATTGCTGTGGATTTTCTTCCGCTTGGGAAATGCCTTCAGGATGCCTCTGGGATCCATGGAGTTATGGTTGGATTCTGGCCTGGTTGAGGGTTAAGCTGCTTGAGGTAGCTATCATGGGAAAGCCCAGAACTGAGATTCCCCCAATCCCTTTGCTTATGGTGCCCGTTACCAGGTCCTGAGATCTAGAGCCCAGTTCTCAGGTGGTTCCCTCAAATCTAACTGAATCTCAGTGGTTTGGTCTAGCTATATGCTCACTAGACTTTTAAAATCAGAGTACCAGGAACAATGAAGGTTAGACTGAGACTGGGGAAAGTTTTCTTGTTTATTTTTCCCTTTTGTTGCCCTTGCCGTCTTTTTATTGTTGTTGTAGTTATTATTGTTGTTGTTATTGATGTCGTCGTTGTTGGATAGGACAGAGAGAAATGGAGAGAGGAGGGGAAGACAGAGAGAGGGAGAGAAAGATAGACACCTGCAGACCTGCTTCACAGCCTGTGAAGAGACTCCCCTGCAAGGGGGGAGCTGGGGGCTTGAACCCGGATCCTTAAGCCAGTCCTTGCGCTTTGCGCTATGGCTATGTGTGTTTAACCCGCTGGGCTATCGCCCGACTCCCTGGGGAAAGTTTTGAAGGGTAAAAAAAAGATATCTCGGGAGTCGGACGGTGGCCCAGCGGGTTAAACCCATGTGGCGCAAAGCGCAAGAACCAGAGTAAGGATTCCGGTTCGAGCCCTGGCTCCCCACCTGCAGGGGCAGCGCTTCACAGGCGGTGATGCAGGTCTGCAGGTGTCTGTCTTTCTCTCCCCCTCTGTCTTCCCCTCCTCTCTCCATTTCTCTCTGTCCTATCTAACAATGACAACATCAATAACAACAATAATAGCTACAACAACAATAAAAAACAAGGGCAACAAAGGGGGGGGGAAGATATCTCTCAGAGGGCTGCTCGAAAGACCAGCAGTGTCTGCCTCTGCTGCACCCCACTTCCAAAGGTGGTTGTTATTTTGTTTTGCTTTTATTTATTTTTCTTTTTAAAATGAGTTACCAAGCCAGGACATGGGACTACATTTTTAGGATGGATTTGGACTCCCCCAAAAGTGGACACTGGAGCAAACCCTGAGATAAGCCGCTCATATCTTCTCTAACCCCCCATCCCAGACCCACAGAGGAAAACGTGTGTGCGGGGTGTCTGGGAGGCAGCGGGGACACTGCACCTGCCCTAGTCCTTGGTCTCTCGGTTGGAGGTGCTCAGCCCCACAGCTGTGGGGACAAGAGGCTGGGCTGCTGCAGGTGTGGGGATGCCTCCCTGATTGGGGGGAGGGAGTCTCGACCGAACCACGAGGGGCTAAGAAGACTAAGCAGGTGTGGGGCATCCGCCACATATGCAGCTGGCGCGCGGCAGCACTCCCAGCTGTGGGCAGAGGAAGGCTGGGGAGGGGGCCCCACCCTGTTTTCCTTAAAACGGGATTCGGTCAGGGTAAGACCAGCTCTAGACCTAGAGGGTCACCTAGGCTGGGCAGAAGTGAATTACTTACCAAGGCACCCAATAAGAGCGGACGAAGGGGGTTGGGGTGGGAAAGGGCAAGTGACCAGAACACCTTCCGGGTGAGCCGGAAGTGACCTGAAGCGGAACGGTTGCTATGGCTGCGGCAGGGCGCGCGGCGGAGGAGGGAAGATGGCGGTGACAGGGTGGCTGGAGAGTCTGCGGGCTGCGGAGAAGACGGCGCTGCTGCAGGACGGTAATCGAGGATCCCCGCGACCACCCTCAGCATTACTCCCAGGGTCCGGCCCTCCGCAGGCCCCTCCGGGAAGGGCTTTCAGAGCCTGGGATGGCAAAGCTGCAAGGGTCGTGGTTGCCTGCCTGGCTGGGTCAGCATTACAGATGAGGAAACTGAGGCTCCCAAAGACGACGTGACTGGAACGCGCGTTTCTGGACGCCTCACCTCGCTCCGCTCTTGAGCTTAGTTACTAATAAATTAACAATCCCGTTCACATACATTATGTCCTCATTATGTCCCGAGAGGCTTTAAATTTTCCTCCCCGTTTTGTAAAAGGCAAAACCAAAATCCAAGAAAATTTTAGACCCACCAAAACCTTCTAACCAGTCGGTGGTACAGCTGGATCATGAATCCCGTGCACTTCCGAAGGCAGCCAGGTGCTATGGAGAGATGGAAATCCTGGTTCTGTTAATAATTACAACTTTCTTACAGTGTGCGCTCTCCAGTCTGCCCCTTTACCTGTTTAGACTTCACTTTCCTCATCTGTAATCTTGAGGTCCTTGCCTGCTGTGATGTTATATTTTTAAGTGAGTGTCTGCACGTTCCCTGGGTGTTAGGAGAGACAGCAAAGGCTGAGGGTTGTGCGCAGAAGAGATGGGCACAGGAATTGGGAGTCCTGACCCATCCTGGGATTGGCAGGTAGAAGGGCCCCAGTGCTCTAGGGTCCCTTCCTGCACCCACTTGGGAGCCAGAATGAATTAGGACTGCCTGTAGCCTTTAGGATACCAGGTGGGGATTTTCAGCCACAGGCAGACACCAATCAAGGAAGAGTGGAATTTAAGATTAAAGTCAGCTTGGCTCATTTGCTAGTTTATTGTAGCAGCATCTGGCGAGATTTTTACTTTGTGCCAAGCCGTGTACTAGAACTGATAGAAGGAAAAAGACATGTTATCCTTGGACTTTACATAGTGTTTAGAAAAAGGATGTGTAAATATTCAGTGTGTCTGTAAATTGTAGGAGAACATGGAGTTGGAATGACCATCTCTTTGGTCCATTCTGACAGAAGTAGTAATGTTTATGGGTCCTAGTGAATTAGCAAGTGTTTGCCAAGTGGAGAAGGCAGGATGCTATCCCATGAACAATGTCTCGTGTAAAGGCATGGAGTTATGAAAATACTTGTCTGATTCTTAGGGGAACAGCAAAGCATTTAGTGTAGTGAGACAGAAACATGCATCCAGTCAAATGCTAGTTTGCAAAAGTGATTATAAAGTCTCTTCTCAAAGGGAAAGGATGGATTATTCAGAGAGAATGCAGATAAATTGGAATACATTGTGATAAATAACCTATGCCAAGCTAAGGATTGTGGAAGTTATCTCACAACCCTATTTCTTGAGGTTTTTATTAATTGAAATATAATTGACATACAGCCTTATTTTGTTTCAGGTGTACAGTATTTATGTATACTGGAAAATGATTACCACACCAAGTCTTATTTAGTTTAGTCTGTACTATAAACAGTGCAGGCATATAATTATTATTGACTATTTTAAAATATACAGGCTTGTGAAATTAAATATATTCTCACTGTTCAGCTGTCACTACCATCCAGTTCCAGAATCTTTTGTTTTTTTAATCTGGTGCTGGAGATTAAGGATTAAAGGGTCATTTATTTACATATATATGCTCTACTGTTGAACCACCTCCCTAGCCTACTATTTTATTTATTTTTTTACAAGTGATAGAAAGAAATAGAGAAAGAACAATAACAAAGCCCTGTTCCACTATCCATGGAGTTCTGCTTATTTAGTCTTTGCTGCTCTCATGTGGTACCCAGGAAGGAACCCAAGACCTCATATATGCAAAACAGGTGCTCTACTGCTAAGCTACTTCCCAGCCTCCTAAAACTTTTTCATCTTCTTTAACTGAAACCTTACACCTATTAAGCGTTTATGCCCCACCCATCCCCTCAGCTCTGGGCATTCATTCAATTTTCTGTCTTACGAATTTGTTTACTGTTGGAACTTCATAGAAATGAAGTCTTACAATGTTGGGGGCAGCATAAGCCTTTTATGACTGGCTTCTTTTTTTCTATCTCTTCTCTATCTTTCTTTCCTTTTACCAAAGCACTGTTAGCTCTGGCTTATGAGGGACAGAACATTTGAACCTGGGACCTTGGAGTCTCAGGCATGAGTGCCTTTCTGTATAACCATTATGCTGTCTCACTCGCCCCCCCTTCCTTTTATAAAGTTGAATAATATTTCATAACATATACATACCACATTTTTGTTGATCCACATTTTTGTTGATCCATACCACATTTTTGTTGATCCATACCACATTTTTGTTGATCCATACCACATTTTTGTTGATCCACATTTTTGTATGCCAATGAACACTTGGGTTACTTCTACTTTTTAATCTACTGTAAATACTGCTATTATGAACATATGTATCTATACATATTTCTCTTTTTTAAAAACAGAGCAATGCTCAGTTCTAGTTTATGGTGGTGCAGGGGACTGATCTTGGGTGCCTCAGGCATGAGAGTCTTTTGTACTACAGATGGTGCTATCTACCTGGTCCTATAATTAGATTTTTGGGTCCCTGTTTTTAATTTCTTTGGTCATATGACAATATCTAAACAAATATTTCATTAGCTAGGATTTTGTGAAGTTTTTTTGTTAGTAGCATCACAAAACAATATTTGGGGTTTTTAACCACTCTCCCAAATATGTTTGTTAAATTTAAGTTTGTTAAATTTTTCCTACACATTTACCCTTCTCTGTGTGTGTGTGTGTGTGTGGGGGGGGGGTAGAGATGGCAGATGTCCCCTTCCTACTGAAAAAAAACTGCTATTGTTAATAAGAACTCAATATACTTTTAATTTTTTTCAGAAATTATTAATGCTCTTTGTGAACATAGGATAATATTCAAAATCCATAATATCACTATACAGAGATAATAATAATATATATATAAACTTCTGTGCTTGTTCCATGCATAGACATATTTTTCTTTTCCCAAAATATTATCATGTTAATACCATTTTAAAATTTTATATTCACATATATATATAATGAATATGTATTAGAATACAGTTCTCCACAAAATAACTTTTAGTATAAAAATATTTTTGGAGTTGGGGGTTGGGCGGTAGTACAGCAGGTTAAGCACACATGGTGCAAAGTGCAGGGGGGCGTAAGGATCCCGGTTTGAGCCCCCAGCTCCCCACTTGCAGGGGGGTCGCTTCATGAACGGTGAAGAAGGACTGCAGGTGTCTTTCTCTCCCCCCTCTGTCTTCCCCTCCTCGATTTATCTCTGTCCTATCCAACAACAATGACATCAGTAACAACAATAATGATAATAACCACAACAACAGTAAAACAACAATGGCAACGAAAAGGAAAAAAAAAAGTCTACAGGAGCAGTGGATTTGTGGTGTAGGCACTGAGCCCTATCAATAACCCTGGAGGCAAAAAAAAATATTTGTGGGGTTGGTAGCACACATACATGCAAGAGGCCCTGGGCTTAATACCTACCACCACCAATATTCAGAACCAAGTGATGCTCTAATTTAAAAGGGGAAAATTTACTTTTGTGTAAAAGAAGATATTCTAGACATAACTTTTGGGACAGTTACTATAAAGGAAAAAATAGTTGTTCATATAAAAATAAAGCACTTGTTTAGGAAAACCCACTTTAAACAAAGTTAAGTTGAAATAGAAGGGACTGGGAGATAGCTTGTCCAGTAGAGTGTACACTTTGCCAGGCACAAGGATATGGACTCAAGTTCCTGGCCAACACATGTGAGCACTCACACAGGGGAAGCCTCACAAGTAGAGGAGTGGTACTGATATGTCTCCCCTTCTCTATCTCCCTTTCTGTCTCTCAACATATATCTTTAAAAAAAAAAAAGAGGGAGTTAGGCGGTAGCGCAGCGGGTTAAGCACACATAATGCAAAGCGCAAGGACCAGCGCAAGGATCCAGGTTCGAGCCCGCCAGCTCCCCACCTGCAGGGGAGTCGCTTCACAGGCAGTGAAGCAGGTCTGCAGATGTCTGTTTTTCTCTCCTCCTCTCTTCATTTCTCTCTCTCTGTCCTATCCAACAACGAATGACATCAATAATAACAATAATAACCACAACAAGGCTACAACAACAAGGGCAACAAAAAGGGGGGGAAATGGCCTCCAGGAGCAGTGGATTCATGGTGCAGGCACTGAGCCCCAGCAATAACCCTGGAGGCAAAAAGAAAAAAAGAAAAAAGAAAGAAAGAAAAGAAACGAGAAAATTCACCAGGAGTTGTGGATTCATGCAGGCATGGTACTCTAGCTCTATGAGTAATCCAAGTGATAAAGAGTGGCATGTCCTAGGGGGTCTTCTGAGTGGCCACCCAAATTTGGGGATGAGTTTCCCCTGAATGCAGATGAGGAGTGATTAAAGAAGACTGTGTCTGGGGTGAAGCAGACAGGAAAATGTTTTGGTAGATCAGATGTATGTGAAAGTTTTAGTTAGTGGCACCTAAGCTGATAAGAGCCTTGCGATTCTTAATCATCAGGCCTAATTTGGATACCCAGTCACTGGGTATTATTCTTTTCTTAATATTTATTTATTTTGGATACAGACAGAAATTGAGAAGGAATGGGGAGATGAGAGAGAGAATGAGACAGACAGACCAACCTGCAGTACTCCTTCACCACTCATGAAGCTTTCCCCATGTAGGTGGGGACTGGGGTTTGAACCTGGTCCTTACGCACTGTAATGTGTGCTCTTAACCAGGTGTGTCACTGCCCAGCCCCTCTGGGCGTTATTCTTTTGTTAACTATTCTCACTATGGAGCCTAACTGATCTACTGACCTACCTATGAAAATTGGAGAAATTGGATACTCACTTGAAAAAATGTTTATAATTATACTTCATAAACAGAAGTGTTGGGCTACGAAACTCCCTTACGTTCTTCCTCTCAATGAGAAACTCAGTCCATGTTCCTTCTTTCAACCAGGGTCTAGTTCAGCTCTTAATGTATGCCAGGCACTGTTTCTGTTCAAGAAACCACAGCTAAGGGTTTGGAGTAGATCAATCTAGTAGAAGAGACAGGTAATAATTAATATTGTGTAGTCATACACAAGTAAATGTGTAATCAGAGCCAAGGTAAATGTTGTGAAAAAAGTACCTGGAGAGGAACATTATGTGGTTCTGTGATAAGAATGGCAGAGAGAAGTGCAGAAGGCAGAACTAGAGGGTGTGCTTGGTTGGGAGCACAGAGGCTGGGCTTTAGAAACTGGATAGAAAGGTCAATGTAATGTGATTCCTGGGGTATGTGTTTTTAATAGTATGTGAGAGATGCTCCACTCTAGATATGGACAAAGCACTACAGAGGCACAAATAAGGAAGTGATCAGTTTTGTCAAGGTAGCTGGGGGCGGGTGTTAGTTAAAGAAAACTACCCAGAGGAAATGACATTTGGGCTGGATCTTGAAGGGCAAAGAATTCAACAGTTGGGAAGAATTAAGATGCTTATTGGCAGAGGAAACAGCAGAGCAAAGACCTATTCAGAGGAAGTTTCAGGAAGAGTGAGTTCCAGCATATTTCTGAAAGTAATGGTGGGTGATAGTTGGCAAGGAGGAGCAGGAACCTCTGGGAGGTTTTCTTAATATGACCAAGGCTGGTGGTTCCCACGCATACCCCTGGATCTTCAGTGTGCAAGGCAAGAGGAGACATTGAGTTAAGACATTGTTTGCTTTGTGCATAGGGAGAAGGAAGGTGCACTATTTGTTCCCAGATGGAAAGGAAATGGCTGAAGAATATGATGAGAAGACAAGTGAATTACTTGGTAAGTGTCAGGGGCTCCCTGTGGACCCTTCAGAATAACTGGGGTGAACTAAGCACAGATGAATACTCTTAGCCTTGAGATTTGAGGGAGTAGCCTAGCACATTGCAGAAGCTCAGGGACACTTAAGGCCTCAAGTGAGGCAAGATTGTTCCTAAGAATGATCTGGCCCAGGACTAGATATCAGGAGTTATGTGGACATCCTCTTGAGCTGCAGACCCCACCCCAGCTCCTCAACAGATGGGAGAGTGAGTACTTCTAAGGGGGAATGGGAATGTGGCAAAACGATTGAGAAAACTCTTTAGTGAGAAGGTGGAATTGGAAATGTCTTACAGGTTGAGCAGTGGGAAAGGTAGGCTCCCCCCCCCTTTTTTTTGGTTTGCTTTCTGAAGCCACTTCTGACCTTGCTTCAAAGGCAGTGCTATTCAAGATGACTCTCATCCTGGACATTGTTGGGATCAAAGGGAGGAGGGTGAGAAATGTGATTTTGCAGCCTGTGGGTTCCATTCCTCTAAACTCTTTTCCTCTAAGAATAGGCTGATGAATAGCCCGCTCAGATTTCTGGGAATTACTTGATTTGGCCATTCTCTGCTCCCAGCTAAGCACATCAGCACTAGCTGACTTCCCAGAGCTAGATGGCTGGTTGTTTGACCCAGGGCCTATGGCCTATGTCAGCAGTGGGAATTGGTCTTTTTATTATTAAGTTCCACCTAAAATGCTAAGAACAATGATGGAATCACAGGGCCAGGCTATCTTCTTGTCATTATTCTTGACTTTAATTTTTTCCTGGGCCTGATCGACAGGTCGTATTGGTAAGGGAGTTTCTTTTTCCCCTTTTCTGACAGCTCATAAATGTCAAGAACCGACAATACGGATTATACTGTTTTGCATTCTTAGTCTCCAGTCTTAAAATGTGTGTCCTGCGCATGTTCAGTCACAGAGTGAAGTGTTGATCTCTCCTTATTATGAGCTGCTTGGACTCCAGTCCCAATTGGTTTAGTCTGGTGCTATTAAAAATCTTGATGTGTTTAGCATATGACACTGATTTGGTGGAAACCAATACAGTAGTAATATCCTCACAATGCATTGTAATTTATAGCACTCCCAGGGGGTGACAGCCTTGGAATGCCTAACAGGGGTGAGCTTATGAAATCAGAGGTCACGTGGGATAACCACCACCATCACTAGGCCAGAGACTAGCCGAAACTCCTCTTCCCCAGCCCCTAGCCTCATGAGTTTTTTTCCCCACATAGCAAATAAAACATCTATAGCTGCTGTGGCTGTGAAAACAAACAAATAAAACCCAAGTCTCTTAGTTGTGCTCAGACATGAAATGAAAATGAAAACCACGTCCACGTTTCTTCATTTGTAGCATCCCATATTCACCTGTCACTCCTCTTGGCAGGTGGGGAATAGACAGACTCCTGTTCCACATGAACAACAATGGAGGTTTGTAAGAAGAATATTGTTTGACTGAAGTTTGCCCAGTGATGATATTGATTCTGTAACTTCCTGGGCACTCTTGTGAATGCTATTATGTGAGTCATCTCAATTTAATCATCCTCATCACAGCCCTATGAAGCTGGTACACTTATCCCCACTTTATTCTTGAAAAAACAACAAAAACAAACAAACAAACAAACAAAAAACCCCAGGAACTCCAAGAGGTTAAGCACCTTGCTTAGAACCACATAGCTGATTAGCTTCTGACCTCGGATTTAAGCCTAGGCCTGTCTGATTAAGGGCCCATGCTTTAGTCCACAACAAGATGCCACTGGGAGCTCAGAGTATTTTATCCTTCTTTCTTCTTGCCATAGTTTGTTCCTCCAAGTATTGGGGCTTGGAGGGAGCAAGGCAGAGATGGACAGACAGGAGCACCATTCTGAGACCACTGGGCCCTTTGAACTGGGCTGTTCCTTTTCTTACCCATCTCTAGCCACCCTACCCCACCCCCCACCATCTGCCTTTCCAAAATACTGCTTGTTCCCAATTTTTAATAGAACTTTTGCTTGTGTGTCCCATGAAGTGAAACATGGGCAGGCTTTTCATGGCAGTAAATGAGAACAGTTCCCATTTTTCCAGCTAATTATATAAATTTGATCATTGGCCAAACTGGTTTTCTGTTAGAAAAACTCCAAAAGTGATTCACAGAGGAAGAATTACCAGTTGTGCACCTGTGCAGGACAGAGTTCTCCCAGTCCCTGGTAATAAGCATAGAAGTGTCATATTTTTTTTTCTGTCCTCCCCGTGCTATTCATCCCACCGCCCACAGTGACTGCTGTATGTATTCATAGAGGGAAAGACTGAAGGACCCCATAACAATGATCGGAACATCAAACCGGCCCCTGAAGAACACAGCATGTCCAGGGGGGCAGAGGCTGAAGGGCAGGCCATCCCCCAGCGATTACATTCGGATTACCGACTTAATCTGCTTTGGTATTTGACCGCCAGTCTAACCACCCCAGGCTGCATTTGGAAGATATTGAGCACTTTCATCCCCAAGCACTTCACCGGCTTTATAAATGACCCACTCGATTCACTTCAGCCTCCTCAGGGATGGGACGTGGCAGCTGTTTAATAGCCACAGAGCAATGTTGCAGTGTTTTAGGGCAGAAAAGAAGAATCCTGCATCCAGTGTAAGCTGCAGGGAGTATTTGAGAGGGGAATGTAATTATCCGCATTGGAAGTGGGCCAGGACTAGGAGCTTTGGGGAAAGAGGCCTTGAGGACCTCCACTTTCCAGCCCACCTGAAAGATGGGGCCTCCTTTTAGCAGTCTGGGACATCAGCTGGCTTCCTGCTGACTGAGGAAAAAAGCCCCCAGGCGCTGCCTCCCCCATATATTCCCAGTCAGACCCTTCTCAGGGTCATTGAAAATCTCCTTTCCAAGGACTAGCCTGGCTCAGCGAGGAAGCTGTGACAGTGTCCTGGGGAGCTGCCTGCACACACCAGTTTGGTTTTAACATGTAATCAAATCAGAGTGACAGCAGGTGGAAACAGTCGTCTGTTGCCGCAGGAGCTGTCCTTGAGTTCAGGAACAAAGACAGGACAAGAAAGACAAGACCGAGTGTGTATTTACATGTGCGCGTGCATGCCTACCACAGAGGGAGAAGCAACCAGGTTTCCAAATGCCTGTGTGCCAAACCCAGTGCTCCTGTGAGTAAAGGTGTAGAGACAGGGAACCCTGGAGTGGACCCAGCTCTCTTGGCCACCCTGTGCCTGCTTTACTAACAACCCCCAGCCCAGCAGGCCTGAGACTGCAAGAACTTCTCACCTACCCTGCTCCAAGAAGCCAGGTGGCCTTCATGAATTACGCTTTTTAGATAGAGTGGTTCAAAATATACATTCTGGAACCAGAAGATAGTTCACCCAGTAGAGCACACATATTACCTTGTGCCAGGCCCTGGCACCATGTGGGAACACCATGGCACTAGAGGAGCTCCAAGAATTGTCAGGTTGGGCTGCGGTCTCTCTCTGTCTGCAAAAAAGAATGATAGAGTTGACATGGGAATAGTAGTGGTCTGCATACATGAAGTCCTGGCATCATAGAGGAATAGCAACAGAAAGCCCACATATGCTCATTGAACATTCATAGAATGTTCAATGAATAGAATATAATTTGGCTTTGTATTAATTATTCAAATTCTGGATTTTTTCCTAAACAATTCCCTCTTCTTTTTTTAATATTTATTTATTTATTCCCTTTTGTTGCCCTTGTTTTTTATTGTTGTAGTTATTGTTGTTGTTATTGATGTCATCATTGTTGGATAGGACAGAGAGAAATGGAGAGAGGAGGGGAAGACAGAGGGGGAGAGAAAGACAGACACCTGCAGACCTGCTTCACCACTTGTGAAGCGACTCCCCTGCAGGTGGGGAGCTGGGGGCTCGAAGCAGGATTCTTACTCTGGTCCTTGTGCTGTGCGCCACCTACGCTTAACCCACTGTGCTACCGCCCGACTCCTTAAATTCTGGATTTTTAACTTCAAGTTTTAGGTGTGCCTTGTGCAATGTACTTGCTCTCTGAGCCTCAACAGTTGTTCATATTATACTGTATTCCCTGGAGTGTGATGGTGAGGCTGAAGCTGTTTCTCTCACTGTAACTGTTTCCCTGAAGGAAACACCCACCTTGAGCACCTGTGCTGATCGTGTCCTTACCCAGCAAACCTGTCAGTGTCGAGGGGCTTGTGTGCTTCCCACTGAATGGGTCCACACACTGTAGTTCTGATGGTGACCCCCAATGAGAGCTGTCCCCTCGTGCTGTCATCAGGTACCTAGGAACAGCTAATTTCCTGCCTTCTTTTGCATGTTGCATTTCACAGACTCTGAGTTAGAATCCAGGCTCAATCTTTCCTGTAGAGTAGAGTGAGGCGCTGGGTCTTGTCACAATAAGCCACAGATTGGAAGCATCCGTCACTTCTGAGTTTGCCACTGTGACAGAGGTTCCCCAGAAGGCTGGCTCCCAGTTAAGAGAGGTATTACGTGAATAAACTTGGATATACTCCCAGTCACAGTCCATTCACTTAAGAGAGCAGAAGTATGTGGGGGGGGGGGGGGGAAGTTGCCTGTAAAGCATGTTTCCAAGTTTTACTCTTCCTTATTAATTTTCATTATAAACTTGGAAATGTGTTTCTAGGGAGAATTTCTGGCCCTAAGACGTAATAAAATCACACTGCAGAATGCAGCAGACCTTGTAAAAACACATATTCAAGAGGAAATTCTAATTTTACAGCACACTTTATGTTCAGCTTGCATGCCTCTCTCAGAGCAGTGTGAGGCTTGGGGTTTGGCACAGCTGCCCAGAAGTTCTCCAGGAAAGCTGCCCACTCACCTGGAGGAAGCAGACAGCAGCCCTCTCTCCTCTTTCCCCTGCCTGCCCCCATAGTGCACACAACTACTGGGTTGGAAGCCAAGCCCTTCTTGAGTTGCTCTGCTCCTTACACCCACTCTGGGGAGACTTTGGGCCTTGAGCAGCACCTGCTACAGCAGGAAAGGAAGGAACAAAAGTGGATGACCTGCACCACGACAGCAGAGTAATCAGGACCTGACTGAGAGGAGTTCCTAAAAATCCCAGCATGCCAGGGCTTCACACAGGCAGGATTTCCCCACTGCAGGCTGACCTGTTCAGATAGACAGGAGCAGTGGGGAGGGAGAGACACCTGGCACCAGAGCTTCCCCCGGTGCCATAGCACGTACACATGGTGTGTGGGGACTGGAACTGGGGTCACGTGCATGGCAAGACAGGCACCCTCCCAGGTGAGCTATCTTGCTGGCCCTCAGCAGGTATTTGTAACTAATGTCCACAGACCTAGTTTTCTCACTTATAATTTCCTTGATGTGTGTGCCTTGGATAGGAGAAACAAAAACAAAAACAAAAAAACCTTAATGCAAACATAGGCTATAAAACAAGATAAGGTATACATAGTTATTTACATTGTAAGAGAATGGTTTGATTTTACAAAAAAGATTAACACTAACTTTTCCATAAACTGTGCATTTGAAAAATGCTATCAGAAGCAACCTGGGAGGTGACACAGTAAATAAAGTGCTGGACTCCTAGTCTAGTCCTCAATATTGCATGTACCAGAATGATGCTTTGGTTCTCTCTCTCATAAATATGTATCTTTTTGTCAAGTGTCATCAAAATTTTGTTTACAGGCAACTTTGGGGCTGTTGTTTTAAGCCAAGTATCCCTGAAATTAGTAAATATCTATATTTGATTTTTTAAAAATTTTTAAAAATTTCTTTATTAGGGAATTAATGTTTTACATTCAACAGTAAATACAATAGTTTTACATGCATAACATTCCCCAGTTTCCTGTGTAATAATACAACCCCCACTCAGTCCTCTGTCATCCTTCTTGGACCTTCTTTGGTACAATAAGCCAATTCCATTTCAGGTTCTACTTTAGTTTTTTTTTTCTGACCTTGTTTTTCAACTTCTACCTGAGAGTGAGATCATCCCATATTCATCCTTCCATTTCTGACTTATTTCACTTAACATGAATTTTTCAAGGTCCATCCAAGATTGGCTGAAAATGGTGAAGTCAACATTTTTTAAAGCTGAGTAGTATTCCATTGTGTATATATACCACAACTTGCTCAGCCACTCATCTGTTGTTGGACACCTGGGTTGCTTCCAGGTTTTGGCTATTGCAAATTGTGCTGCCAAGAACATATGTGTACACAGATCTTTTTGGATGGATGTGGTGGGTTCCTTAGGATATATCCCCAGGAGAGGAATTGCAGGATCATAGGGTAGGTCCATTTCTAGCCTGAGAGTTCTCCAGACTGTTCTCCACAGAGGTTGGACCAATTGACATTCCAACCAGTAGTGTAGGAGGGTTCCTTTGACCCCACACCCTCTCCAGCATTTGCTGCTGTTACCTTTTCTGATGTATGACATTCTCACAGGAGTGAAGTGGTATCTCATTGTTGTCTTGATTTGCATTTCTCTGACAGAGACTTGGAGCATTTTTTCATGTGTTTCTTGACCTTTTGGATCTCTTCTGTGGTGAATATTCTGTCCATGTCCTCCCCCCCTTGAATTTTCTGACTCATGAGACAAACCTGCCTGCCAGTTTTTACCCTCTTTCTTGCTTGCTTTGTACATTTACAGTAGGAAAAACATGCATGTCAAGTATCAACTTTCAGATTTTTCAAATTTGATCCAAGCAAACCCAAACTCCCCCATTACCAGCCTTTTTAGTGACCCTCTTGTTTGAAGCCACACCTGGGGCCCCATCATTCCATGTGCTCCTTTCAGAGCATGGTCCAGCTCCTTGTGTCTGGGTTCCCGTGACATGTACTTGGCAGCTTCTCTGATGATGCAGTGAGCTTTCAGAGGTGATGGGGTTCCTGCTAGATGGACGCAGCCAGTGTAAAGGCCCAGAGCACTTACCTGATGGGATGCTGGTGGTTCAGCAGGAAAGAAAGGGCCTTCTTGACTCCCCATAATCCCTGTGCCTCCTTCTTTCCCAGTGAGAAAGTGGCGTGTGAAAAGTGCCCTTGGAGCCTTGGGCCAGTGGCAGACTGAGGTGGGAGAGCCAGCAACTGGAGCAGGGGGCCTGGGGCCTGAACTCATCAAGGAAAGCAACGCCAGTGTATGCCTGTCTCTCCAGGGGTCTGGGGGCTGGGTGTGTGGAAATGGGCTGCTCTTGGGGACAGAGATCCTGATTTGCTCACCTCCTCATCTCCAGAGTGCTCACTGGGGCCCAGTGCTCTATAACTGTTTGCTGGGATGATTGCTTGGGCAAGGGCCCTCCACCTGGCATGCCCTTGGGGGGGCCGTGGAAAAGAGCTGAGGGTCTTTGATTGCACTTTGGGTAGAGCCTTGTGGAGTGGAGCACCACCCTGTCCTCCCTGCCCCAAGAACAGTTCTGGAGTTGGATTTGTCTTCTGCAGCCTATCTTCATGCGCAAGGACACAAAGATGAGTTTCCAGTGGCGGATCCGAAACCTTCCCTACCCTAAGGATGTCTACAGTGTCATTGTGGACCAGGAGGAGCGCTGCATTGTCGTCAGGACAACCAACAAAAAGTAAGTAGCTCAGTGTATGCCTCCTGCCACGTGTGGTGGGTGGTGGGTGACCTGGGGCTAGCACTCAGGCAGCTCACCACTCAAGGACAGTGGAGCCTCCTCCTGCTCAGCGCTAAGACCCCAGTAGGTACTGAAAGCTGAAAGGCTCTTTGCTATAGAACTAACTTGAGTCATGTAACCAGCTCAGGGCAGGGACATTTAACCAATGAGTGTCTGGTCTAGTACTTGGCACATACTGGGACTCAGTTAATAGCTGCTGAACGGATGAGGGGAAGATGGAAGCATCTGGATAATTACATGTCCTCTCACATGGTTCTGCTATAAGCTTATTGTGACTTTGGCCTACTGATAGGACCCAGTGGATGGTGAACTTGACCTGGTGACATCATTGTAAGAGGTGGAGGGCAAACTTCTCTGAGGGACAGTTCCAGGACATTAAATTAGCGACCCAGGATTCCTCCTTAGACTGGGACACATCTCGTGGAATTCTCCTGCATGCCTCTTGCATTGTATTTCAAAAGGGACCCTCAGCTTCCTTTTGCTCTTTTCCTTGTGATCTGTGAGACAAAAGTCCAAATGTGAGGTTGAAGGAACAAGAAATGGCCATGGTGGAGATTCGGTCCTGGCAGGGTTGCTTCTAAGCTGACTGTGGGAAAAGCATTTGGGCTTCTGGAGCTCTGGTTGATCACAAGAGAAGAGTTACAGAGTGAATCAGTCTTGACCTCAGCCAGAGGAATGCAGTACAGGACCTACCACCATGAAATAGATGTGAGGCATTATTGAGAGTCATGAGTTACTGGTCCACAGCTGTGAAGCCATGGGCAGATCTCAGAGTGACACACTTAGCCCAGAGGTGTCCCACCCAGCCGCAGGAACCCCACGGTCAGAGGCCCCAGCTCTCCATCTGTCTCCTCAGGTGTTGTGGCTTAAATGTCCCTTTTTTATCAGTTCCCTCAGGTCCACAAGGCCCACATGGAAGCAGTGTGGTCCCCAGACTCCCTGGTATAGTTCTGGGTTCCTTTCTTCTCTCCTGATCCCACACCCCAGCACTTTGGCAGGGTTAAGGGGTTGAGGAAGGGGGTGGAGATGAATGAATTAATTTCAGGTTTATTGCTGTACAAGCAGCCAGCAGCCCCTTCAGTGGACCTTGTCTATAAATATAAAGTCACAGTAATAAGGGTTTGCGTTTATAAAGCACTTTGAAGCCCTCAGATAAAAAGCAGTTTATTCCCGTTATTGTTCTCATCATTAACAGGAGTCAGTGCCTAAAGTGGAATTTAGCAATTTCAGACAAAAGAGAAATTGCCTTTAGGAAAACAAACTCTGTGCTTCAGCAAGCATTCCCTGGTGGAAGAGGCCCTGGGTCCAAACTGGGAACAAAAGTGCTTCTGATAGCATTTGAATCTGCAGCCCAGCAGTTTGTCGAGCTGGCTGCTGCCTCCCTTTTGTCCCCCAGAGGTCACTGTCGAATACAGATATCAGGCAGAAATGTGATTACCATGGAGTGAGAGAAAAGAGGCTAGCTAGCTCACCAAAAAAATTCATCTGCTGACAGATCCTCTGGGTCTCATCTCTTGCCCTTGTCCAGCCATAGGTGGCGCTGTTGGTCCAGAGCTCTGTGGCTAGAGGTTCATGTCAGTGCCCAAGGCACTGGGGAGCCCTTTCTTTTGAACTGATGAGTGAGGTCAGGTGGGAACAGTGCTGTGAAGAGCAGGGTTGGGAGGACTGGAGTCCCACAGAGGAGAGAGGAGTCTGCTAGGGCCCACTTTGGAGCCTACCCTGAGCCCAGTGGCCTGCCTGACTCAGCCAGCCTTCTTGGGAGGTAGGTGGAAAAGGCTGCTCTTTCCTGGGCCTCGCACTTTCTATCTTCTACACACCATGTACCCTTGCCACCGTTAACCAAACAACCTCACGGCCATTGCTCTGAGCAGTGTCGAGCTTTCCTGGAATGCTTTCAAAATCCCTCACCTAAGGGAGTCGGGCGGTAGCGCAGCAGGTTAAGCGCATGTGGCACGAAGTACAAGGACTGGCTTAGGGATCCTGGTTCGAACCCCCGGCTCCCCACCTACAGGGGCGTCTCTTCACAGGCGGTGAAGCAGGTCTGCAGGTGTCTGTCTTTCTCTCCCCCTCTCTGTCTTCCCCTCCTCTCTTCATTTCTCTCTGTCCTATCCAACAACGACAACAACAATAATAACTGCAACAACAATAAAAAACAACAAGGGCAACAAAAGGGAAAATAAATATAAAACACAAATCCCTCACCTGAGTCTGGAGATGAAGATGGGCAGGCCCACACTACTCATGTGCTAGAGCATTACTCGTGGTTATGCGCACAGCCTACAGAAAGGGCCGTGATGGCTCCGTGCCCAGGCATCTGTGGTTGCCACCATATCATGACATTTCTCTCTGATTTGGTTTCTTCCTTCACCTAGAGGTTCCATGCCTGCTTCAGCTCTAATATTCAGGCCTATGGTTAGTAATAAAATCCAGCGTTCCTTTGTCCATACTTGTTTTGTCTTTGAAGAACTAGGTTGGCCACTTTTCTTCAGGGAACTGATGTTAGTGTGTGGAGGCTTTGGCCTCAGAGGGGTGAGCCATGGAGGTGCTTTTCCAGGATCCCAGTGTGGCACCAGTGGTTCTGATGAGAGTGCCTGTAGGGGAAGGTGCTTAGCTGCAGCCTGGAAGCTGGCAGGGTGCTGGAGTGGGAAGGGGCTGCCTAAATCTCTATGACATAGTCGCTGTGGCATTGTGGGAAGGGTTTCCTCACCTGTCACAGAGCACTGGTACCTCCCTCATGGATTGTTTGGGAGTCTGGTGAAACCGTGCAAACCCCCGGCACAGTGGCAGGCCTGGAGCAGCTCTTCCAGGATGCTCTGGAAACGGGGACGTGCAGGAAGCTTAACTAGTTTGCCATCTGTGATGCTACTACTTATGGGAGATGTTTCTAGGCTTCACTAGAAGACGGGATTCTGGGGGTCAGGCGGTAGCGCAGTGGGTTAAGCACATGTGGTGCAAAGCACAAGGACCAGGGTAAGGATCCCGGTTCGAGCCCCTGGTTCCCCACCTGCAGGGGAGTCGCTTCACAGGTGGTGAAGCAGGTCTGCAGGTGTCTGTCTTTCTCTCCCCCTGTCTTCCCCTTCTCTCTCGATTTCTCTCTATCCTATCCAACAGCGACGACATCAATAACAACAATAATAATAACCACAATGATAAAAAAGGAAAAAAAAAACAGCTTCCAGGAGTAGTGGATTCATGGTGCAGGCACCGAGCCCCAGCAATAACCCTGGAGGCCAAAAAAAAAGGGGGGGCGTGATTCTGTGGCCAAGTGAGTCTAGGAAATACTGTATTCAACAAGGACTTCTGAGCCCTTAGGATGTGAATGTGCTTTGTCACTCAAGAAGTGATTACACCAAGCAGGGATGACCAGCTTAAACAGTCTATGATGTTTAAAATAGAAGGGAGGGGGGCTGAGCGGTGGTGCAGTGGGTTAAGTGCACATGGTGTGAAGCGCAAGGACTGGTGTAAGGATCCTGGTTTGAGCCCCTGGCCTCTCCACCTGCAGGGGGTAGTCACTTAACAAGCAGTGAAGCAGGTCTGCAGGTGTCTGTTCTTCTCTCCGCTTCTCTGTCTTCCCCTCCTCTCTTGATTTCTCTCTGTCCTATCCAACAACAACAAGAGCAATGACAACAATAATAATGACAACAAGGGTAACAACAAGGGCTACAAAGTGGGAAAAATGGCCTCCAGGAGCAGTGGATTTGTAATGCAGGCACCAAGCCCCAGCAATAACCCTGGAGGCTAGAAATAAAATAAAATAAAACAGAAGGGAGGTTTGTTTCTGACCCTCTAAGGGTTGGGCTAGCCAGATGCTTCTCCAGACCACTCTGGCTGAGCCTGTGTGCAGGTGGGATGGACATAGCCCATGTGGCTGTCCCCAGCAGCCCCACTTCTACCTTCAGCCTCCCTTCTAGAGTCTCCCACTCTGAAGAACTAGGCCTCGTGTGCCTTTTCTGTGTTTACTACAAGGATGATTAGGGAGTTGGGACAAGGGTACTGTAGAAAGCAGGACCGAGTATAGTAAGGCATTTATGAACTAGCCAAAGTGACACAGGTGGGAACAGTGTGGTACAGAGGAAACCCGTTTTGGTGCCTTTGACAGTTACTTGAAGTTTATCTAGGGCAGCTCTTTTCCTCGAAGAAGGAATTGAGAGGAGGAAATAGGCCCCCAACTTGAGGGGGCCCAGGTCGCAAAGCTTCCTGAGAGCCATTCTTTTTTTTTAATATTTATTTTTTCATTTTCCCTTTTTGTTGCCCTTGTTGTTTTATTGTTGTAGTTATTGTTGTTGTTGTTGTTGATGTTGTTGTTGTTGGACAGGACAGAGAGAAATGGAGAGAGGAGGGGAAGACAGAAAAGGAGAGAAAGACACCTGCAAACCTGCTTCACTGCCTGTGAAGCGACTCCCCTGCAGGTGGGGGACTCTAACCAGGATCCTTACGCCGGTCCTTGTGCTTTGCGCCACCTGCACTTAACCGCTGTGCTACTACCTGACTCCCCCCTAAGAACCATTCTTTCACATAAGCCTTTTGAACACTGAACATTCAGAGAGGAAGACCATTGTGTTAGAAAGGGTGCCCAAGGGACCTTCAGGGTGGCTGGATCCCTGGGAAACTGCCATCCTTCCTCGCCCCCCATCTCTTCCTGGTCCCTGGACAGATGTAGGGAGCCTAGACCAGGTGGGAGTAGAAAGGGTCAGGACACTGGGATCATTTATAATAAGGCTTTCTGCCTGTTTCTTCTTCTATAATAAAAGTAAACAACAATCTTAGAGGGTTGTTTTGTGGCTTGAATGTGTAGAAACAGTGCCTGGCCCAGAATACGCTTGAATCAATGTCTACTTTCATTATATGGCTGAGACTAAGAACTGGGAGCTGGGTGGGGTAGTGTTAGGTGTCTGCAGGAAACTGGGCGAGCACCCTGCTCTGAGGGTCTCTTAGCAGAATCCTAGCAAGGTCTCCTCTGGCTGGGACACAGCCTCAGCCCACCACAGGTGGCATCTGATAAATACCTGCTGCCTACTTAGGCCTTCCTGAGGCTGAGTGAAGTAGATCCCTTCCCTACTCCAGGTACTGGTGAGAAAGCTAAGGGGATCCTGGCAGGGCCAGCCCCCGCTTCGCCTCCCCCCCCCCCCCCCCCCGCCCCTGGCCAGGAGGCGAGCTGCTTCTTGAGGAGAGAGCAGATGCCTGTACTCCCATACTCCTTTTTTATTTTTCACCAGAATACTGCTTGGCTCTGGCTTATGGTGGTGCCAGAGATTAAATCTGGGTCTTCAGAGCCTCCAGCATGAAAGTTGTTTTTGCAAAACCATTATGCTATCTCCCTACCTTACTTCCTTGAACAGTGCCTGTAGAAAAGTGTTCAGCCTCAACCAATAAACTAAATCTACTGGACTAGGCTGAAAACAAAGCTGAGGCTCCAAAGCCACAAGTGGTGGTGAGACCCAGATGAGGAAGTGGGTACAAGCCGTGCCTCAAGTTCCCTTTGATCTTGCCAGTGCTGTTGAGGGAAAGCCCTGGGATTCTTTTGCCAGTCCCTCACCCCAGCTGTGACTTGATGGTGCCCTCTGAGAGTGTACAGATGTGTTCCTGTTGCCCCATGCCTGAGTCCCTAGCACACAAGCCAGGTAGACAGGAAGTCCGAAAGTTCTGCTTCAGCACCTACCTTTCCTAGAGGCATTGGCATCATGGGCTGGGCTGCTTCTCTCCCCTCTCTGCTTCTTGTATATATTAGAGGGGAAGATGTTAACACTTCCTAACAAGCCTTTGTGTTCATCTAATCTCTGCTGTTTAACCTTTGACTCCCCCTATTATCAGTGTCTGCCACCTCTGCTGGCCAGACCCAGGGCCCCAGAAAGAGCCCTCAGCTCAGGCCAGCTTGGAAGAGGATGGGACATTCCACCCAGGTCACCTAGCTGGCAGATGGATCGTCTTACCCTGGGGCAGAGCTTTGGAAAATAAAGCAAGCTCGAGGTGCCATTAGGACCCCCAGCCCCCATTCCTTTTGAACTGTCAGCCTTTAAGTAAACATTCTTTTCCTGCCCTGGGTCCTAGCACCTTGGCGGGAGTAGGGGACCTGGAGTAAAGCTCCACCCCCACTCCCAGTCTTCACTTCTTCTTCTTCTAGCGTTTGCCCTTCTTCCGTAGCCAGTCAACAGCGTCAGGTTGAGCCTGATGTAAAGTGTCGAGACCTCCTTTGAATCTGGAGAGGTGGCAGTCGTTGACTATGTGGGTCATAGTCTGTCAGTCTTCACTAAACCAAGGGTTTGGGCAGGCAGAGGAGGCGAAGAGCTTCATTACTGGCAACTCCCCTAGTCCCCAGGGCATCAGACTTTTGAAATGAACTTGGCAGGACTGTCACCACAAGGACCAAACCTCTCTGAAGTGTTAGAAGCCTTAACTTCTCCAGGGCCCTCATCTAGCTGTTTGCAGCTGTTTGCAGGCTCCCCTGCCCCGACCCACACAGCTCTATGGCAGGGCTGCCATGCCAGGGGCAGGCTGGTAGTGGTCAGAGAAGCCGCATTGCCCCCAAAGAAAATACCTGATGAGCTTATTGTTAAAGACAAAGAGCCATTCATTGTGCTGTGGTGTATGTATATTTTTAGAGAGAAGCCAATGGTTTTCTTCTCCTCCTCATGCTCATTTATTGGATAGAGACAGAAACTGAGATGGAAGAGGGAGGTAGAGAGTGAGAGGTGCACCTGCAGCACTGCTTCACCATTTGTGAAGCTTCCCCCCTGCAGATGGGGACCAAAGTTGAACCCTAGGCCATTGAGCTTGCATAATTTGTGTGCTCACAACCACCCAACCTGAGCACGCGGCACTTTAATCCCAGCACCATTGGCACCTGGCTATGACACCAGGCAAGACACTTCACCTCTCTGAACCTGAGTTTCCTCTCCAGTAAAGGGAGTCAAATTTCTTACAAAACAAAGTCCAGTCCCACATTTGAGCTGGGAGTTGCTACCTAGGTGTTTGGTTTGTTTGTTTGTTTGTTTTATACTAGAAGGGATCATTAATCTCTCGGTCAGCACCAGTCAACGAGAAGGGACCATGTGTGGAGTGTGGAAATGCAGGTGTGGCTCTCAAGGCCAGTAGAGAGGTCCTAAGTCCCAGAGACCCATCTCCTGTGATAAGTCACATGCTTTGTCCTCTGGGGTGGTCTGTCCATGAGAGGAACACACTTTCCTCTCGGGTCTACAAGTCAGTTAGCCAACAGGGCCTTTAAAGACCCCCAAAGGGGCTGGTACTCAAGACCATCAGTGGGTCTTATGTCAATGGCAACTAGAGGCTGGTCTCCAGGTTTGAGAGACCTTTTCAGTCCCTTGTTGGCACACTGTATTTTCTTAGAGTGAAAGGAGGCCCTTCTTTCCTGAGACACCTGTGTATCCCGGGGGCCTTCTGCTTGTCTTTAGAACCCTGAACCTGACTTGAGAGTCACATGTACTCCTGGCCTACCTAGCCAAAGGACGTGGACTGGCACAGGCCTCCACACTTCTGTTCCCTCTGCTTTAAAACACGAGTGTTCTGACCAGCTCCCCTTCTTTCTTTCTGGAGTATGGAGGGCGTGGGACGACTGTGGCGAAGCAAGGCTGCAGATGGCCTGTGGCCCACCTGTAGGGTCCATCCCCACAGCCTCTTGGTGTCCCTACAGGTATTACAAGAAGTTCCCCATTCCTGACCTAGACAGATGCCAGCTGCCTCTGGAGGATTCCTCGCTGAGCTTTGCTCATGCCAACTGCACCCTGATCATCTCCGTAAGTCTGCCAGACTTCTTGGCCAGGGCACTGTGAGAAGCTCCCCCTGTTCCTGCTCACTTCCCAACCCAGTGCTTGCTAGAGAGCTAGGAAGCAGGCAGCCCAGCTCAGTAGGGAAGCAGGGTGGGGCTGGGGAGGGGCAGGTCTTATAAATCACAGCTGGAAGAGGCTAGAGGAGAGGAGGAAATCACAGGCCCAGAGTTCTGGTCCGAGGACTGCTTCTGCCTGCCACGTGACCTTGAGCAAATCACTCCCACCCTGTAGGCCTCAGTTTTCCTCAGCTTCAAATCAAGGGATCAGAAGACTGTGTGTGAGGAGGGCGGGTATAACTGAAATCTGTCCTCTTCCCGGCTCCACCTGCAGTACCAGAAGCCAAAGGAGGTTCTGTTGGCTGAGGCAGAGTTGCAGAAGGAGCTGAAGAAGGTAAAGACAGCACACAGCGGTGATGGGGACTGCAAGACACAGTGACGGAGCCCTGGGTGTGTGCTTGCTCTGCCCCTCTGCCAGGGGCTTTGTGTTGGCGGCAGCCTCTCCTCTTCAGGGAGCTGGCCAGGCCACTGGGGAACTGGGCCGGTGGCATCCTGACTCACTGTGGGTAGACTACCCTCTCATCCACTTCTGCATGCTCCTCTTCCTGAGGAGATGCTGTGACATCCCCTTCTCTCTGGGAACCTTCAGCCTCATGTCTAGACCAGAAGGGACACTCTGCCTCCTCAACTAGCAGAAGTGGCCCAGAGGAATGCCTTCAGAGAGGTGTGGGCAAGGGAGACATTCTTAAAATACATAAGCCTTGGAAACAGAGCGAACCCAGGAGACTAACATTGTGGGTGAAAAGCGCTACAAAGGTGTGTGCACACTGGAATGGGGTGAAGTGGGCACCACAGACGGCTAGCAGCCGAGCTCCTCCACAGGTCTCTTATCACCCTTGCGGCTGATGTTCACCCCACCAGCCAGAGGGCTGGGGAGTCAGCCGATGAGGCTTTGCTGAAGGACAGAAACTTCTGTTTGGGGGACACTGAGCCAGCACTATTCCCGGCAGGCATATCCCCAAGTTTGAATCTGTTGTTTCCTCTCCCTGGGACTTTCTAGGACTCTCCTATTAAGGAACCAGACCTGTGAACAATCAAGCTTTATTTTTACAAAAATGAACAAGGTAGCATGTCTCAACAGCTGACAGAGGTTGGACTGGCTCAGAACTTAGAAGTGCTGGGTTCCTTTTGTCCTTTCTTGGTTTCAAAGCAAGACCAGGCCACAGTGCCACAGGAGTAAGGCCCCAGCCCTGAGAATTTGGTCAGCAGTGGAGTATGACAGAGGTGGGGCTAGTGCCAGCAGGTATGTTGGCAGCCTCACCCCACTCAAAGAAGGTACCCTAGGGTGGGGGGCTCCACAGCCCAGGCTCTTGATCTGACTAACAAGGAAGCAAGGCTTGGCCAAACTCAGCGGCATCTCCCAAAAGGCCCTTTTTCTCCCTCTGGTTCCTGGAAGGGCCAGCACCTCTGGGTAACCCCAGAGCCCACATCAGGAGCCTCTAGCTTAAGGTGTCCGAGCACTGTGGTCACAAGGACTGTGGGCACAGGGAGGAGGTATCACTGCACCCTCCAGGCAGGAGAGATCCCTGAGTAGCTGGCTTCCTGGCCCACAAGCCGGGGTGGCCCTGACTGTTAGGGGTTGTGAAAGTCTAGGATGTGGAGGTTGTAGGACAGCGCAGCATAGAGATGCTTAGTGGTGAAGCGCAGGCAGTACACAGGGCTGCTGAGTGGCGTCGATGTCAGCGGGAAGGCCTGTGGGAAGCACAGAGGGTGATCAGCAAGCATATCCCAAGTGGGGGCCGGGTTCCCCAGGCCCAGGGTAGCCACCCTCCCTGCTTCAGGTACATCCGCTCCCAGGGGTTGAGTCCTGGCTCCTGGAGGCTGGGTGGCGGGAACTTACATGCAGGCAAGCCCGGTGGCGCCTGTCCCAGAGCCGCACCACGCCATAGTAGGAAGAGCCAGAGGCTAGCAGGTGGTTCCCATCAGTCTGCAAGCAGTACAGGGTGCTATCATGGGGCTCCTCCCACTCCATGACGCACTTCCTATTTAGGAAGAGAAGGGGGTTCAGGGCTGCACTCCATCTCCACCCCAGCTTCCCCAGGAACCTCAGGACCATTTGGAATCACTTTTTTTAAAAAAAAATATATTTTTTTTAACATTTATTCCCTTTTGTTGCCCTTGTTGTTGTAGTTATTGTTATTGATGTGGATGTTGTTGGATAGGACAGAGAGAAATGGACAGAGGAGGGGAAGACAGAGAGGGGGAGAGAAAGACAGACACCTGCAAACCTGATTCACTGTTTGTGAAGCCACTCCCCTGCAGGTGGGGAGCCAGGGGCCTGAACCGGGATCCTTACACTGGTCCTTGCACTTTGCGCCACATGCGCTTAACCCACTGCACTACCGCCTGACTCCCCTGAATCACTTTTTTTAAACTGTTTTTTTATTAAGACAGGCAGCAATAGAGTACAAGAGACCATAGCACTGGTGAAGCTTCCTATGCAGTGGGGACTGGGCTCAAACCTGGGTCATGTATATGGCAACACAGGGCACTATCCAGTGAGCTATTTCCTCAACCTGAATCATCAAATTAAACAAAAGACTTTAACAAAGAGAACCATGGCTATGACAGCCTTAGGCTGAGCCCAGACTGGTGGGAAGGGCCAGGTCCCCAGGCTCTGAAGAACTCCTACCTCAGTCAAAGGCAGGAGGCTACGGATCCCAGGTCACAGGCCAGGCTGGCCCAAAGTAGGGGTGCAGCCCTCCCTAGCCTTGTCCACTGCCCCACCAGCCCCTGAAGGAGGCTCTGTGCCCCCGTTGGCCCCCGCCAGCTCACTCACCGCACACTGGCTCGAAGGTCCCAGTAGCGAATGTAGGTGTCATAGCCACAGGACAGGAGTGTGGAAGGGGACTCATACATGACATCCAGCACCCCAGCCCCTGGAGGAAAGTCACTGCCCAGGTGTGTCATCAGCTGCCCACTGGGGAGAGAGGAGGAGCAGAGGAGGAGGCAGCCACACACATTTCTTTACCCCCTAGATGGCACCAATCCCTGAGCCATCTCAGGAAGGGAGCCTGTGGAGGACACCCACTTGTGTCCCCTCCCCCAGCTAAAGGCTTCAATCTGCTGCCCCTCCATCACACCTGCAGGCCACCAGCCACTCCTCCTCAGGCTGCTCAATGGGCCCCGCTGGAGGGGTCGCTCCCCCCCCCCACACACACACACACTTGGTTACTTTATACTCCTTGATCCTGCGGGTCATGCAGTTCTGAGCTGCCCGAGTCCAGTGCCTTAATTCCTGCCTGTAATCTGGGGCTCAAACCTCATTGGGGATAAAGACCACACAAAGGGAGAAGGGGAGTCCCAGGAGATGTTAAAACAAGTAAACACCTTTGTGTCTGGGGAGAGAAATCGCTGAGAAAGCAGCTTAGCGGCCTGGTCCCTGGTGTTCCCGGGCCCCAGCCCCCGGTGGCCTGGGGCTAGCACGCCTCTGTGATCACAGCCCCCAGCCTGCTGAGCTCACCGGCTCCCCCCACCCGCTGCCCCTCTTGGTGGCCGAGAGCAGATTACTGAGAAGAACAATTTCTTTGTGGCTGTGTAATTCCCTCCGTGACCGCGGCAGTGGGCAGACCCCTCGCCCTGATGCCAGACCCCTAGCAACCATGTAGGGGGGCCTCCTGGCCCTAGCAACCACCCCTCAACATCAAGTGCACCCGCTAATCCCTGTAGCTAGGGGCTGGGTAGAAGCAGAGAGTTTCTGCAGAGTGATTGGGGGGAATGGAGGAGAGGGGCAGCCTCCATGGCCTAAGGAAAACAGCCCAGTTCCTTCCCCACGGACACCCAGGTAAGACGCCCTCCATGGTGGGGAGCACTTCCACATCTCAGCATCCCAGCTCAGACCCAGGACCCAGGCAGTGCTCCTCTAGGCTAGGGCTCTGGTCCTTCACCTCACAGACACCACCCCAGGCCCCCCTCCCTGTTCCCTGAAGGCATGAAGGGAGGCAGCACTGGACTCCTTTCCTTCAGGCTTGGGCAGTGTGATGGCCTCAGCAGGGAGCTTAGTGGCTGGCACTCAGCACCCCTGTCCTGCTTGTGCCCTAGGCAGTGTTGCTCCCTGCCCTGAGGCCAGCACTTCCTAGGGTTCAGTGCCCCATCGGGCTCCTCAGTACCTCTGCTGTCCCAGGTGGGTTTCCATGAGGACTGACACCCCCTGGCAGGCCCCTCACAGGGGCATACTGGGCAGGAACTTTTGCTCTAGTCTTCCTTCCAGCTTTGGAGGCCCTGCCCCTTCCATTAGTGGGGCCGGCAGAAATGACTGAGGAGCTCTCCCCTTTAATCTGCAGATGTAATTTCATGTTTGTCTGTTTGAAATAGAAGATGAAAGGCAATGGCAGGGGTGGGGTGGAGGTGGTGGAGGCGTGAAGCCAGCATGGCTCTACCTGCCCGCTGCGGGGCCTGGGCTAAGTAGGAAGGCCAGCTGGGTACCAATGGCTGTGCTAGGACGGCAGCAGGATGGCCACCCTAAGAAAGAGTCATGTCACTGTGTGATAAGCACAGGACTCTGCCCTCCCAGAAGCCTATGGGTCAGCCCAGGCTGAACCAATGCCAGCCTCTGGGGCCTAGGCAAGTGCTGTTGGCCCAGACTGCCTGAGATGGGGAGCTTCTTTCTGCCTTGCTGTTCTCCAAGTCTCTGGAATGGCCACACACACTTTAAATGGCCCAATAAAAAGATACAATTTCTTTTGCCTCTGGGCCTGGGATACTCAAGGCTCTGTTGTGCGGTGCCTGTGAGGTTAAGTTCAGAGCATAAACTGACACGCCAGGCCCTGGGGAATGGCTGTCTCTTCAAATAGCGGCCCAGCAGTGCCATTGGAGCCCTGCTGGGGCTTTGACTTGGGAAAACAAACAGAAATGGCACCATGGGCCCTTGGTGGCCCCCACCCCAGTCCAATTTAACTAGAAAACTCTAACTCAACTGCTCCGGTGGAGGGAGAGAGATTGGTCAACAATAGCTCCAAACTTTGGGGGGAAGGAGGACAAAACAAGCTGCCTGTCTCCTTAGCCCCTCCTCCTGGGCTCCTTTTCTTAGTGCAAGTGTGTTCTTGTAAAAACGATTAGATTGCAATTTGTATAACGTGGTGACCCCCAAATTCAGACATTTCACCCCTTTTCTCTGGAAAGAATGTCAAGAATGCTTCTCGGCCTCTCACTGTGGGGGGCAGGAGGGGATGTAGGGCTTTGGCTGGTGCACAACTTGTGTGGGAACAGGGCTGCAGCTCGGAGCCCCAGACCAAGACGGAGCACGAGCCGGCCTGCACTATAGAGAGAGAGACAAAAACACCCACTCCCTTCTAACTCCTGGGCACAAAGCCGGCCTCCCAGAGCTTCCAGGGCTGGGGGCCCTGGTACCCCAGTCTCCAAGAGCCTGGCTCCAGCAGTTATGTCAACCCAGGTGAAGGTAGAGACAAATGTCCCTTTGCACCTGGTGGGGATCTAGGCCAGGGGCGGCAGCCGAGAAACTACCTGTCCACAAGCTTGACTTCTGGGAAAATGTAGGGTGCCTGGGCAGAAAACACAGCAGGAGCACTTGGGGAGCAAATAAGGCAGCCAGGTCTTCTGGCCTGAACCACTCTGCAGACCAAGATGATGGAAGGGGGCTTCCTGACCAGGAGGAAGGGAACAGGGATGAGATAATGACCCTCACAGTCACCTCTGGGGACAGCTAACAAGAGGTAGGTACTGGCTGGAAAGACCTGGATGGCCCATGTAGAAAAGGATCTAAGTGCCAGGGTAGAGTTGGGTACAGACAGGTAGGTCCTGGGTTCCCACCACCTAGCCCACATCTAAGAATGTCCATGGCCTATGTTATTGGAATCACTGTTAGCACGGTGGGTTCCTGAGCTCCTGGGAGGAGAGGGGTGTTTCAGGACTGTTCCTATATCTGTCTGGGTGGGTAATGGATGGGCAACACACCATTCACCTTCCACTATCTTCCATGCTCCCAGGAGACACGGCCTGGTAACCTAAGCTGTGTGCAGCATGGTCCCCCACATCCCTTTGGTTTCTGGACATCACATCTGGGCACCTTCTGTACAAGGTATTGTGCTTAACAGAGACTTCAGGAAATCGTGTCCCTGTCTTCAGGATTTTTTTTTTTTCAATGCAGAGAGTAAGAAGTCTGCCATGGCGGGCTGGGCAGTAGCGCAGTGGGTTAAGCACAAATGGCACAAAGCACAAGGACCTGTGTAAGGACCCTGGCTCGAGCTCCCGGCTCCCCACCTGCAGGGGAGTCGCTTCACAGGCAGTGAAGCAGGTCTGCAGGTGTCTATCTTTCTCTCCCCCCGTCTTCCCCTCCTCTCATTTCTCTCTGCGCTATCCAGCAACAATGATATCAATAACTACAACAATAAAAAAAAAAGGGCAACAGAAGGGAATAAATAAATATTAAAAAAAAAAAAAGAAGTCTGCCATGTACCTAAATCATGAGTTGTGATGGTATGACTCTCTGGGCACTAGAAGAGATACAAGGTTATCTTGTAGTTGCTGGTGTTTGTTGCTCTAGACTGACTGTTTCAGATAGAGAGGGGAGGAGATTGGGGTGTAGCGGACCTGCTATCACGCAGGTTACAGTCTCTAGTCCCCACCTGCAGGGAGGAAGCTTCACAAATGGTGAAGCAGTGCTGCAGACATTTATCTTCCCTTTCCTTCTCAATTTCTATCTCTATCCAAAAATCAAATGCACCGCAGCACTCAAACTCCCAGTGTGGCGAAAACCCAGGTGGAGCCTGGGTCTCACGCAAGATGAGCAGGTGTGCTGCCCAGGTGTACTCAGTTGCCAGCCTGAAGTAAAGTGGATTTTAAATTTTTTTTTTTTAATTTTTAGGACACAGGTAAGAATGTTTCTGGGAGCCAGGAGAAGGTGAGCACCCAGTAGAGTGTGTTCCTGTCAGTATGTGTGAGGTTCAGAGGGAGTTCAGGCCCAGTACCACATGTGAACACAGATGGCACCAGGGGCTCTCCAGAACTGGTAGGGTGGTGCTGTAGTCTCTCTGTGGTCTCTACCTCTCTCTTCTCTCTCCTCTTCCCCCCCCCCCTCGTAAAAAGAATGAGAAAAGTGGCCCAGGTAAGATGCTCAACCAGCGGTGGTAACATGCACCTGGGGCCATTGCTAGTGCCTGATGAACAGGAGAATGTTTCTGGCTGTGGGCACTGCACTGACAGGAGGTGAGGGAGCCGCAACTAGAGGGATGCTGGAGCTGAGACTGTGCTCACAGCCTGGTCTGGCTGGAGGCTTGGATTCATGTGGGGAGTGAGCTGGCAGGGTTTGGCTTGCGTGAGCTCACAGTGGCAGAACACAGGGAGCAGTTACCCTAGTCAGGCCCTCTGGTGGGAAGAGAGATCAAGGAGATGGAGTGGTGGAGAGAAGCCCACAGCAGCTTCACTGGGCCAAGCTCAGCAGGTGAGTGCGAAGGGCCTGTCCCAAGAGCATGGCCCCTCACATGCGTGTGCGTGCAAACACTGCCCCCAGCACCCGCCAGCGCACACGTATTCAGACACAATGGCTCAAAGGCCAGGCATCCGGGCAGCCCACTTTGTACTGCTAACAAGGGGACCGTAATTACAGGAAGGGACAGCCGGGCAGATAAAAGGATACAAAATTTCAACATCTGTTGCCATAAAGGGATAAGGAGAAGTGAAACGCAAAGTATCAGTTTGGTGTCAGCAGGCAGAGAGCCAATTTCAAAGAGTTCAGGAGGACAGGGTACAAGAAAGAAAAAGGAAAGGGGGGGGGGAGAGAAATTACAGGGTTCCTTAAAGAGGTAAAGAAAAAAGAAAATGAAAAAAGCTGTCAGTAATACTTTCAAAGGAGCAGGCAGGTACTTTAAAGGGGCAGTTTCCGTAATCACCCTGACTGAGGGCAGGCCTGTCCTGGGGAGGTGGAGACAAAGCCACACCTGGGCAGGAACGGTGCTCACAGTGCCCTCTGAGTGGCCCCACGAGCACACAGGCCACCAGTTCCTCCTGCAGGCTCTTGGAAAGGGCTGGGATCATTCCAAGTGCTGTTGAGGCTGATATTCAGTCTCTGCAACTAGACCAGGGTTCCAAGTAAGTTCCTAGCCTGAGCCATACCGGGCAGCTGGGTGGCTGACATTTGGCCCTGTGAGTGCTCAAAACAGTGTCCAGTTGAGAGTGTCTGCAGGGATCAGCATCATGGAGAGCTTCATGGTGGAGGTGCTGTCTATGTTGTACAGTGAACAGGGTTTCCGTAAGCAAAGCGGGGTCGGCTAAAGCAAAGCCTCAGAGGAGAAAACAAGGCACCTGTCAGGATGTGTGAAAAGCTGGCCTGCCTGCCTCAGGAAAGAGAAGGCACAGAGACTTGAAGATGGAAATGGAGAAGTCACTAGGAGCCAGGGATGGCCTTGGCCCAAAGGAGCCACCTGATCACATGCAGAGAGGGCAGCCCAGCCCCTTGCCCAAGTCAAACCCTCAGTGTCCTAAGAGCAGCCCCAGCACCAACACCTGCCCACCCCCTTGCCATCCTGATGCCTAGGAGAGGCTATGATGGGCCCCACTGTGACAGCTCCAGATCTGAAGGCACAGGGCTCTCCATGATAGCACCATCATATTACCAGCTGTGTCCCACTTCAAAGTGCCAAAGCTTGATCCAGCTCAAATCTTACTTGGCAGAAAAAAAAAAAATCTAACTCAAGAATGGGGGTTGGTGCTATTAAGCACGTCGGCCCCTGGGGCCCCCACCAGTCAGCTGCCCTCAACCAACAGGCAGGTTCCCTGGGGCCTCGCCCAGGCTCCCGCTCAAATGCAGCCAATAGTCACAGGATGGGTCCCAGGATTAGGAACAGGGTGGAGCTCTGGGCTTGAAGATCATCTTCCTTGGGAAGCAGGAACTCTGGCTCCTCCAGGCCCACCGGGAGAAATGGGGCGGACAAGGAAGGAAGGGAGGAGGCCATGCCGTCTAGGCAGTGGCCGTGTGCTGGGCTCTGACCAGAGTGCTGCAGTCCAAAAGGACAATCTTCAGGGGTCTTGATGGAACTAAGGATGGTGACCGGGGGATGGGGGTCCCCAGGTATTCTGGAGGAGCAGAGGCCTTCAGAGGATGAGGGCATGTGGGTGCCCAGCACAGCACCTACTCCCCCAGGTTGGGTCCCAGCCCCCACCAAGGCCCTGAGGGCACCCCAGGAGGGCCAGTGTTCCTCCCCCAAGTCACAGCACACACATAAAAGAGAAGAGCCCAGGCTCCTCAGGTTTCAGCAGTGACAGGTTAAAAGCAAAGAATCCGCCCAGCGCCACACACCACCCCGCGCTGAGTCCTGCTGGCGGTGCTGCTCCACCTTCCAGATTGGCCTGCCAGTCAGGCTTTGGCGTTATTGAAAGATCAAGCTCTGTCCTGCCTGTTCATTACCTTAATCCTATTTTCTACATGGCTTTATCACCTGCTCGGGCTTCTCTGGGAAAGAAGACAGCGACAGACAGTCGTCCTGTCCGTCCGTTTCCTCCCACCAAGAGTGGATGCCTCCACTGGGGCAACCTGCCCTCCATCCCCACACAACCTGGGCTCCAGGCTACAAGGCCCCAGCTGGCCAGCAGGAACAGTGGCTCTTTCTCAGCTAGTGGCAGTAAGAATGAAGGCCCAACTGTTTTGTGCCCGTTCTTACTTGGGTTCCTACTGGGTTCTGTAAAACCTTATGTTGGTGGACAGCAATGGGGATCCTCACTAGAGAATGCATTCCAGGGAGTGGTGCCTTTGACTCCCATACTGAGTGTAAGTCCAAGCCCAGGAGCAGCCCCCACACCCAGGCAACCACAAGAGGGAGAGAAAACTGGCTGTGGTGTGCACCCATGTCCCCCAGCATTCCCACCATTCCAGGCCCAGGGGAGGATGATGCCAAACATGAGTCCAGCCACATGATGGGCTTCCAGCAGCAGTACCCATCCTGTACCCTGTGGCCTGCCTGCCCTCTCTGTGCTGTGAGCTCACAGGTTCCCCCTTCTACTGGGCTCACATTCCCAGGTATCATCAGGAGGATTGACAGGATAACCCACCCCACTCCAAACCCAAAGGCTACTCATGTGGCAGATGGCTATGGATGGAGATGGGGACAGTTTCCAGGGGTCAAATGCCCCTAGTGGGACAGGCACCGTGTGGGCACTTCTGCAAAAGTTCATTTTCATAATGCTTCTGTTATGTCGAGATAATCTCATCATATATGTGGAAACTGAGGCTGGGGAAGCTCCCAGATCAGAGAGCCATAAGCTGTAGTGTCAGTTCTGGCATGCAGGCCTATCAGAGCTTGGGGCCTATGCCCTCTCTGGGCCTCACAGCCTCCCCCCCACATCCCACCCCATTCCTGCCCCACTCCCTCTCAGAGGAAGAGGCTGTTTGTGGCAGGAGTTCCACAGGTAAACCATGGGAACAGACTGCAGGACCCCCAACATCCTAGGGGCTATAAAGCAAAGGAGCACCCAGAGGTTTTTAACTATGCTGGCGACAGCATGATGTGTGGATGGGCTGTGCAACAAAGGTACAAGATCCACAGAATAAGGGAAGCGGTTGGGGAGACAGCATAATGGTTATGCAAATAACTTTCATGCCAGAGGCTCTGACTTCTCAGGTTCAATCCTCAGCACCCCATAAGCCAGAGCTGAGCAGTGCTCTGGACAAAAAGGAGTAAGGGAGGTGATAGCACCTCCCATACACATGCTGTTCAGCACTCTGCTGTGAACACTATTTCAAGAAGAATTAAGCCACATAATTAGAAACATCTGTAGGTGAGAATGGCTCCCAAACCAGTGCTACCATGTCATTCACCCAGCTCTCCCTCACCTTTCTTACTGATTAAACCTTGATCCGGTGCCCACCCTTCTGATCTGCCACTGCCAAGTGCATGGGGTGCGGGTGGGAATATCGACAACTAGGCTCCTTCCCCGACTCAGAAGTGAATCCTGACTAGACATTTCTATTCCCCTTGCCAGGTTGGGTCTAGGATACAGACTGGAACACATTTTGACTCACTAGATATGAAAATCCTGCTTGGGAACTACTAGGAAAAGACTTGCTCATCTTCAAAAATGAGCACCAAGTGCTGGTGGTAAACTCAGCAAGAATACACATTATCAAGTGGGCCCACATGGTCTCTCCCTGCTGGGCCTATCAGTCTCAGTCAGAGCCGGCGAGTCAGCCTCTGGAGTCCTTGTCCACCCCTTCATTGCTTGTCCCCTCAACTTGTCTACACTACCTATAGCCAAAAGTACCCTATCGACTGCTCTACTATCTCTCTGAATAACCACTGAAGGGCCTCTGAGTGTTGACCTGGAAAAGAGAAGACCTGGAGGGGTAAAACAGGGCTAGAGCATTCAGTTGTGTCAGGACCGCTCCTTCAGAGGAGGAGCTCACCTGCTTGTCCAAGAAGCAGAACAACCTTTACCAGAGAGAAGGCATTCCAACTCCCACAAGAAGGCCAGGGAAATAGCATAATGGCTATGCAAAAAGAGGTCCCAGGTTCAATCCCCAGCACCACCATCAGTCAGAGCAGTACTCTGGTAAAAAACAAAGTCATTATCATCATCATCCAACTCTTAGAGAAATAACAGTCAGACATAATGTGTCTGAGGAAGTAGTGAATTTCCACCGACTTTCCTATCCCTGTGATTGGACAATGTCTCATCTCCTAAGAGAATGTTGTGGAGAAAACCATGCTGCTCAGTTCTGGCTTATGGTGGTTCAGGGGACTGAACCGGAGAAAACAGGTTCAGGCATGAGAGTCTGTCTGCATGACCATTATGCTCTCTCTCCATCCTCTGGTTTTTGTATCTTTCCATCTGTATATCTCTCTCATTGAAATAACCACAACACTGAGCAATTGTACTCCTGGGCATTGACTTTTCAATTTTTCTTTACTTTAGAAAAATCATGGGTTAGGGTAATAGTATAGTGGTTATGCGAAAACACTTTCATGCCTGAGACTCTGAGTTCCCAAGTTCAATGCCAGGCACCAACATAAGCAGCAGCTGAGTTATGCTCTAGTTAAAATTAATAATAAAAGATTAACTTAAACAATGAAAAAGACAAATCGTCTCTGGGGGTTGACAGATCCACATAGTCAGTGGTCCTGAGGGAATGTCAGTGCCTTAAGTCCAAACCACTCTTTCTTACAAGTGCTACATGAAATGATGCCCCTATTATGAATCACTTCAACAGTGTCTTCACTTAACTCCAAATGGCTTCATATGAAAAGGCACCTGAATTGCAGGCCAGGGGCCCTTCCCAGGCTCTTCCTGGATGGCTCACAGCCAACTGAAAATGGGGGCTTGGTCTCCCAGCTGCTCCCACCCCCACCGGAAGGCCAGGTGATTTCAGAAGTCTCTTACCTGTTGAGGTCCCAGATTCTTAGGGGTGAGAAGTGTCCACAACAAGCTGTCCCCGTCACAAAAGAGCTGCCAAACAAAGGGAGAGCAGAGTCAGATCTGGCTTGTCGGAACTTGTGGTAGAAATGGCTGTACACTGGGAAGTGCAGAGCTCATTCTCCAGGGGATCTTGGGGTTAAGCCTGGGTGAGAGGAGCAGCCAAGAAAGCCATCAGAGGAGCTGTGGATAGACAGCTGGGAGCACCCAGAGAACACTGTACCCATGACACGATAGCAGCCAAGCTGCCCCCTAAATGAAGCGACATGGCCTATGCCTGTCATCCCAACAGAGGCAGCTCTGAGACCAAGTAGGAGAGGTGGGGGGGACCTGATGGGCTCCAGTGAGTGGCATGAACAGCATTGGGCCACAGCACAGGGGAGACTGCCAGAAGGTGGTGCTCGAGCCCAGAGAAGAGGGATGAGGAGGTGTGAAGGCAGCGCTGAGGTGCTCTGGGAACCTGGTAATATGGTGCAAGCACAGGGCAAGTGTAAAGGCAACACACAGGAAGGCAAAACTAAGGAAGGCAAGCAACAGGATGCAAAAGCAAGAAAAGGCGCACGCTTGCCTCGAATGGAGAGTGGGGGCGGGAAGGACCAGGGCTGCTGTAGCCTGGCATGGGGGTCAAGTGGAATTCAGAAGCCAGTTCAGAGGAAATGCCAAGAGGCAGCCAAGAAGGAACACTCTGGCTGTATTTCCCAGAATCTCTCTCATTTAACATGTATTTTGTGCATGAATGTGAGAGAGACCAGAGCAGCACTGTTCCATCATGTGTGGTGCCAAGAACAGAACCCACATGCAAGGAATCCTTTTGTTTTTTGTACCAGAGCACTGATCAGCTCTGGCTTATGTGGTGTGGGGGATTGAACCTGGAACTTTGGAGCCTCAGACATGAGAGTCTCTTTCCGTAACCATTATGGTATCTACCCCCGCTCTACCCATTGAGTTACCTCCCTGGATACCACAATCTGTCTCTGTCTTTCTCATTTTGCCAGCCTTGGCCTTGTACCTGTTCAATTCCACTCTCCTGGTGGATTTCCTCCTTTTAATTTTATTTTAATGAGACTCAGAGAAAGAATAAAAGAGAACTCAGAGTACTGCTTAGTTCTGGCTAAGATAGTGCCAGGAATTGAACCTAGGACGTCTAGCATGAAAATCTGGTACACAACCACTGTGCTATCTCCCAAGTTTTTTTTTACCCTTTTTAACTTTAGACAGAAAAAGATGAAGAAACACAGAAGAGACACCACAGCACTGCTCCACTATTCACAGAGCTCCCTCTGAAGTAATGAATGATGTTCCTATGTAGTTCCAAGGACAGGAACACAGGTACCTTGCTCATGATAAAGTATGTGCTCTACCAGGAGAACTATCTCCTGGTTGAAGAGGGTCTTTTTTTTTTTTTTGGGGGGGGGATTAATGTTTTACAGTCCATACTAAATATAATAGTTTGTACATGCATAACATTTCTCAGTTTTCCACATAACAATTCAACCCCCACTAGGTCCTCTGCCATCTTGTTCCAGGACTTGAACTCTCACTCCAGAGTCTTTTACTTTGGTGCAATACACCAACTCCAGTCCAAGTTCTGCTTTGTGTTTTCTGATCTTTTTTTTCAACTTCTGCCTGTGAGTGAGATCATCCCTTATTCATCCTTCTGTTTCTGACTTATTTCACTTAACATGGTTTCTTCAAGCTCCATCCAAGATGGGCTGACACAGTTAAATCACTATTTTTAATATCTGAGTAGTATTCCACTGTGTATATATACCACATCTTGCTCAGCCACTCAACTGCTGTTGGACACCAGGGTTGCTTGCAGGTTCTGGCTATTACAGACTGTGCTTCTATGAACATAGGTGTACACAGATCTTTTTGGATGGGTTTATTTGGTTCCTTAGAATATATCCCCAGGAGAGGGTCATAGGGTAGGTCCATTTCTAGCCTTCTTTTTTTTTAAAAAAATATTTATTTATTTCCTTTTGTTGTCCTTGTTTTATTGTTGTTGTTATTGATGTTGTTGTTGTTGGATAGGACAGAGAGAAATGGAGAGAGGAGGGGAAGACAGATACTTGCAGACCTGCTTCACTGCTTGTGAAGTGACTTCCCTGCAGATGGGGAGCCGGGGGCTTGAATCAGGATCCTTATGCTGGTCCTTGCACTTTGTGCCACCTGCGCTTAACCTGCTGTACTACTGTCCAGCTCCCCATTTCTAGCTTTCTAAGAGTTCTCCAGACTGCTCTCCACAGAAGTTGGGCCAATTTACATCCCCATCAGCAGTACGGGAGGGTTACTTTGTCCCCACCAACTCTCTAGCTTATGTTGCTGCTATCTTTCTGATGTACAATATTCTCACAGGAGTGAAATGGTCTCATATTTGCATTTCTCTGACATTCAATAACTTGGAGCATTTTTTCATGTTTTTCGGCCTTTTGGATCTCTTCTGTGGTGAATATTCTGTTCATGTCCTCTCCGCATTTTTGGATGGGGTCATTTGTTTTCTTGTTGGTGAGTTTGGTGAGTTCTTTATATATTTTGGCTATTAGCCTCTTGTCTGATGTATGACACATAAAGATCTTCTCCCATTTAGTGAGGGGTCTCCTTATTTGGGTGGTGGTATCTTTTGCTGTGCATAAGCTTTTTAATTTGATGCAGTCCCATTGGTTTATTCTTATCTTAGTCTTCTTTGTAACTAGATTCCTATCATTGAAGATGCCTTTAAAATTTAGACAGAAAAGAGTTCTGCCAATATTTTCCTTTAAGTATTTGATAGTTTCTGGTCTATCATCCAAGTCCATGATCCATTTGGAATTTACTGTTGTATCTGGTGAAATACAGTGGTTAAATTTTATTCTTCCGGGAGTCGAGCAGTGGCGCAGTGGGTTAAGCGCACGTGGCGCAAAGCGCAAGGACCGGCGAAAGGATCCCGGTTCGAGTCCCCCAGCTCCCCACCTGCAGGGGAGTTGCTTCACATGCAGTGAAGCAGGTCTGCAGGTGTCTATCTTTCTCTCCCCCTCTGTCTTCCCCTCCTCTCTCCATTTCTCTCTGTCCTATCTAACAACGAACAACATCAACAATGGCGATAATAATGACCACAACAAGGCTACAACAAGGGCAACAAAGGGGGGGAAAATGGCCTCCAGGAGTGGTGGATTCATGGTGCAGGCACCGAGCCCAGCAATAACCCTGGAGGGAAAAAAAAAATATTCTTCCTCATGTTTAAACCAAATTTTTTAAAAAGAATTTATTATTTATTAATGAGAAAGGTAGGAGAGAGAAAGAACCAGACATTACTCTGGTATATGTGCTGTCCAGGATTGAACTCAGGACCTCATGTTTGAGAGTCCAATGCTTTATCCACTGCAGTACCCCCCGGACCAATTTAAACCCAATTTTGTCCAATACCATTTGTTGAAGAGACTCTCCTTTCCCCATTTAGTAGTGTCAGCACCCTTGTCAAAGATTAGATGTTTATAAGTGTCGGGGCTTACTTCTGGGCTCTCAATTCTATTCCATTGGTCAGTATGTCAAGAGAGTCTTTTAACCCCTAAAAAGGTTAATTTATCTTCATAGTTTCATTTAATATAGTGTCAGGGGGTGAAGTGAGGGCCTCATGTAGATGTGATACCAATGAGTAGCCTTCCCAGCCTCATTTGTTTTTAATTCTGTATCCTTACACAGAGAGAGTGTGCATGAGGGAGACAGACAGGTACTGAGGCACTAAAATACGCCACCATCCATTTAGGTCCCCTGGTACTGCTTGTTCATGGTGCTGGGGTTCAAACACAGGCCTTGTGCAAGGTAGTGCACACACACTCTACTGGGGAAACTAGCTTGCCACCTCTGTGCCCCCCCCCCCCCCCAGTTTCATCTGAAGTGGCAGCTCAGACCCAGTGTGACAGATCAGTGCAGACAGGAAGGCTGGCCACAGTGCCAGGACTAGAACTTGACCCTATGGACCAGACCACTCCTTTGTTAGAGGATTTTGGGGGTGGGGAGTGCTACAAGAACCCCGACTTGAAAACCTAACTGATAGGCAAGGGGTTAAAAACACTTGTGTCATTCAGGAGCCTGAGGGTAGGACAGAACTATGTCCCTGCATGTTGGAACTGGGGAGGAGACTGGATGGGCTAATGACACGTTAGCAGTGTGGGGCAGCAGCTCATCCACTTGGCCCTGACGCTGCACCTGTGGTTCCTGGAGTCTGTGTGTGTCAGTGGAGAGATGTATCTCCCAGGGAGGGAGGCTGTAGAGAAGCTGGCTGGAGTAGGGGTGCAGGGGAACATTTGGGGCAGACTGATAAGCCACTGACTTACAATCAGGACTGCACAGCAGACACCATTTCTTAGCCCTGGACTGACAAAAAGGCCCAGGAGTCAACCCCAAGACTTCCTCTTGGCCACTCCTGCCCCCTCCTGCCCCTGAGAAGCATCAACAACCACTCACCCATAGAGAAGAGTGCTTGCCACCTCAGCCACTACCACAGTGTCCCAAGTGACTCCCAGCCTGCAGGGCAGCCCCTAGCCACCAGAAGTCCTGAGCTACTGAATCCAGTACCAGAAGGTGTTGCCATCGCTTTCCCTATCCCCCATGTCTCTTGAGGGTAATCCACTAATAACTGGCAAAGCCAATTACCTTGGGGGGAGGGGACATAATAGCCACTTGGAAATCATTCGAGCGGGCAATCAGGCCCCTCTAGACCTAGAATGGGGGCCAAGCAATGTAGGCCAGCCAGACAGACAAGGCTTAAGGAGGCCTGGGCAAGCCTGACTGGCCCTAGGCCTGAATTAGCAACAAGGCAGCCAGAGAGGCAGGGGAGGCAGAGGGGGTCCAGGTCCTCACCACACCAGTGGGCTGGGGCCTCCTGTTCTCTAGTCCTGCCCACCCAGCTGCTAAGCCCCATCTCTCTACCATCAGCAGCAGCCCCACGCACCTCCACACCCTACCGGCTCTTCCTTCACTGCCTAGACATGACACCCGTCAAGGTTCTTTCCCAAAGCTGCCCCTATTCCTTCTCTGACTGTGCAGAACAGCACAGAAGGAGGGAACGCTATAAATCCCCCCCCCCCCGCCCCCGGCAATTGTGAGAAACTTGAGTCTAATCAACTCAACATTCAGTAAAAAAGCATGAGAGTAGGGGGCTGTGCGGTGGTATACTGGGTGAAGTGTACATATTACCAAACATGACCCGGGTTCAAGCCCCTACTTCCCACCTGCAGAGAGGATGCTTCACATGCAGTGAAGCAGGTCTGAAGTTATTTGTCTTTCTCTCCCACTCTCTGTCTTCCTCTTGTGTCTCAACTTCTTTGTCCTATCTAATAAAAATTAGAAAGAGGGGAGTAGGGCGGTAGCGCAGTGGGTGAAGTGCATGTGGTGTGAAGTGCAAGGACTGGTGTAAGGATCCCAGTTCAAGCCCCTGGCTCCCCATGTGCAGGGGAGTCGCTTCACAGGCAGTGAAGCAGGTCTGCAGGTGTCTATCTTTCTCTCCCCGTCTCTGTCTTCCCCTCCTCTCTCCATTTCTCTCTGTCCTATCCAACAACGACGACATCAATAACAACAACAACAATAACTATAACAACAATAAAAGAAAAGACAATAAGGGCAACAAAAGGGAAAATAAATAAATAAATATAGATTAAAAAAAAAATTAGAAAGAAAAAAGGAAAAAATAGCCTCCCAGAGGAGTGAATTTGTAGTGACGGCAGCAAGCCCCAGCAGTAACTGGTGACAACAACAAAAGCAAAAGCAGAAAAAAGCAACAAAACAAAACACATGAGCACTCCCAAGTATATCTGGAGCCAGGTTCTGATAGGAACTCCCCCTGGCCCCGAAGACTTATGCCAAACCATGGGGGCCTCCCAGGACTCTTGTGGGTACATCTCAAACTGCTGCCCCTGGCTGTGGCCATACTGCTCCCCACTCCACTCCTCAATGCCCACAGGTCTTAGCTAACCTTATCAAAGTAAGGACTGCAAAAGCGGAATAACGGCAAGAGACTGGCATGTTATTTTTAATTTTTTAATATTTATTTATTTTCCCTTTTGTTGCCCTTGTTGTTTTCATTGTTGTAGTTATTATTGTTATTGACGTCATTGTCATTGTTAGGACAGAGAGAAATGGAGAGAGGAGGGGAAGACGGGGAGAGAAAGACAGACACCTGCAGACCTGCTTCACTGCTTGTGAAGCGATTCCCCTGCAGGTGGGGAGCCGGGGTCTCAAACTGGAATCCTTACACTGGTCCTTGAGCTTCGCACCACCTGCACTTAAGCCGCTACACTACCGCCCAACTCCCGACTGGCATATTTTAATGCTGACTCTTTAGTCACTATCAGGCTACCCCATCACCTGGGGCCCTAGTTGGGGAGTCCTGAGATTCTCAAACAAACATTATGGGCCTAGACCTCGAATAGATCCTTCTCTCCACTGTTAGCAGTCATCTCTAATCAGGAACAACACAATAGATCCCTTTGTGGGTCCCCATAGAACCTTGCTCTCAACATGGATCAACACAGTAGAGAATGTTCCATCCTCTGAAGGGAGGCTGGACAACATACTCTATGCTACACCTGAGTAAGATGGGTCAATATTGGAGCAGCTTGGAATGTTCCTACTCATGACCACAGAATGTGAGCTCAGATCTACAGGGATACAGAGGTCACATGGACTCCTAAGCTGAATATGAGCCCCAGATCAGATAAAATTGATGGGGTTTACAGTCAACAATACTTATACACCTTTCCCATATTTGGGAACTCTACTCTCTTCCCTGATCCAGCTGTCTGGTCCTTTTTCCACCCATGACATCATCTCCTCAGACAATAGTTTGGATCCACCTTCATATAAGATGTCAGGGTCAGGGGAAAAAAAAAAAAAAAAACTAGTATAGTCATAGGTGCTTTGGAATGTAACTAAAATAGGACTATTTACAAAACAGAGACCCCCCCAACTCTTCATCTGAACTATTCCAGTCTTTAGGTTCATGATTAGTCAACAATTTGTTTTGCTCTATTTGTTAACTCTTTTTTTCAGCCACCAGGTTCCTGATGCTAACATGATGCCAACTGGACTTCCCTGGGCAGACGACCCCACCAATGTGTGCTGCAGCCCCACTTCCCCAGAACCCCATCCCACTAGAGAGAGAGAGACAGGCTGGGAGTATCGATCGACCTGTCAATGTCCATGTTCTGTGGGGAAGCAATTACAGAAGCCAGACCTTTCACCTCTTGCACCCCATAATGTCCCTTGGTCCATGCTCCCAGAGGGATAAAGAATAGGAAAGCTATCAGGGGAGGGGATGGGATACGAAGTTTTGGTGGTAGGAATTGTGTGGAGTTGTACCCCTCTTATCCTATGGCTTTTGTCAGTATTTCCTTTTTATAAATTTATTTATTTATTTATTTATTCCTTTTGTTGCCCTTGTTGTTTTGTTGTTGTAGTTATTACTGATGTCATTGTTGTTGGATAGGACAGAGAGAAATGGAGAGAGGAGGGGAAGACAGAGAGGGGGAGAGAAAGACAGACACCTGCAGACCTGCTTCACCGCCTGTGAAGTGACTCCCCTGCAGGTGGGGAGCCGGGGACTCGAACCGGGATCCTTCCGCTGGTCCTTGTGCTTAGCGCCACCTGCGCTTAACCCGCTGCGCTACCGCCCGACTCCCTATAAATAAATTTTTTAAAAAAGCATTATCCTCATAACCTATGCAGTAGGTACCACTTTTCCTATTTTACAGATGAGAAAACTGAGGCAAAGAGTGGCTGTGTAACTTGCTCTTGCTTTACAGGGAGCAATTAGCAGGACTGTAACTTGAACCTGGGGAGCCTTCCAGAGCCCAAATGACTTCCACTTCTTTCCCTGAAAGCTCCCTTTCCCCAGCACCTACTGCAATGCCTAACACAGACTGAAAACCCAACTGGCTGAATGAATGGATGAACAAATCCCCCTAGGTTGAGGAGTGGGGAGTGGCTCAGAGGGAGTGGCAGAAGTGGCGTGCTCAGCAGCTGTGCCCTATGGCTGGCCTGGAGCCGCCCAGCTGGCCCAGGCTCTGGCTTCCCCCAAGCAGGGGCTGACACACTTTGGCAAGGGAGGCCACCAGAGCTGTCACATCATTCACCAACATGCCCATCAAGTGTATTCAGTTCTTTTCAACCCGCACTGGCATTTTAATTACTGTTGGGTAAACTAATTTGTACAAATGAAGGCTGGGCTGCCTAATAGAATATGCAAGCTCTCTGACCTCTGACAGGCACTGACACGAGATACAAAGGCCGCCGAGGAAGGCTTTTTATCTGAGCCTTATTACTCTCTATTACTCCAATTAGTCAGGCTTCAGTGGTTCTAATTGGAGGAAAAATTGCAATTAAATCAATTTTTGATGGGCTGCAAGTGGGCTCCCAAACTCACCCTGCTTGTGAAACACTGATATTATAGCAGCAAAGGTCACAAGCCTCATCGGCACCTGGGGCCCCCCAGTTTCCCTGAGCCCCCTCCTAAAATGCCCCAAGGAAACCCCTGCCCCTCTGTTGGCTAGGTTGGCAAGGGTGGGAAGGAGGGAGTCATTAGAACATGTCAGGTCTCATTGCTGCTGCCACCATCTGCTAACCTGCATCATTACATCATTATTGTGGCTAAATCCCAAAGCAGAAAAGCATCTCAAAGGCCGGGTGCACAGTGACAGCTCTGCAAGGGATGCACCAGCAGTGGCCACAGGAAATCAGCAGAAGTCAGGAGAAGAGAGATCCAGGCAGGGCAGGTGAAAGTGTGAGGCAATCAGTCCCCAAGATCCAGCCAAGGGGATAGGGCATAGATGGGTTTGAGAAGGAAAAAAGAGACAAAGAAATGTCAATCTCGGGAGTCGGGCGATAGTGCAGCGGGTTAAGCACAGGTGGCGCAAAGCGCAAGGACAGGCGTAAGGATCCTGGTTCGAGCCCCCTGCAGGGGAGTCATTTCACAGGCGGTGAAGCAGGTCAGCAGGTGTTTGTCTTTCTCCCTTTCTGTCTTCCCCTCCTCCCTCCATTTCTCTCTGTCCTATCTAACAACAATGACACCAAGAACAACAATAATAACTACAACAATGAAAACAACAAGGGCAACAAAAGGGAAAAATAAATATTTTTTAAAAAGAGGGAGTCGGGCAGTGGCGCAGCGGGTTAAATGCACATGGCACAAAGCGCAAGGATTGGTGTAAGGATCCTGGTTCGAGCCCCCAGCTCCCCACTTGCAGGGGAGTTGCTTCACAAGCGGTGAAGCAGGTCTGCAGGTGTCTATCTTTCTCTCCCCCTCTCTGTCTTCCCCTCCTCTCTCCATTCTTCTCTGTCCTATCCACCAAGAATGACATCAATAACCACAACAATGTTAAACAACAAGGGCAACAAAAGGGAAAATAAATTTTTTAAAAAATTAAAAAAAAATGTTAATCACTCCCTAGCAAATGTCTCACCTGGCAGCAAGGAAAATGCCTAATTCAATGCTGCACATAGTCCAGGAGACTCAGACTCAGTCCCGTGAATGATGAGGCCAGGAACACGCGAGCTGGGGCCACTGTCTAGAAACACTGGGAGAACCACAGCTGTGAGAACAGGGAGAGGAGGGAAGCAAGTACAGCCTTGCTCATCAAACCAAAGGGTAACAGGACCAGGCAGCTAGCTTCAAGTTTGAATGTAAAATGTTGAAGACAAATAAAAATTAGTTTTATTGCTCATAGTAACTGACATACCATTACCTCAAAGAGATGGTATAGACAGAAATATAAATTCAAGAGAGGACTAGTCAACTTCCTGGATGACTGAACCAAAATGGGTTAATAGGAAAAAGAAAGTGTGCCTTGCCTTCAAGGGGTCAAGACCAAAAGTATGTTCAAGAAATGCCCATCTACTTAAAGAAGCATTACAGCCAATGAAAAACTATATTCCATTTTAATTATTTATTTATTTTCATTTGATAAGAAAGAGAAATTGAGAGGGGGTGGAGAGATAGGAAGAGAGAAAGAGCGCCAGCTGCTGCACTGCTTTACCACTTGTGAAGCTTCCCCTACCCCTCACAGGTGAGAAAGGAAAACCTGAACCAAGTCCTTGCACTTGTAACATGCAGTCAACTAGGTATCCCATGGCCTGAAAAATGATATTTTTAAAGAATACAGGAAAATGATACACTACTATAAGAAATAGAAAGGGTGGTCTGGGGGGTGGTGCAGTGGATAAAGCACTGGGCTCTCAAGCATGAGGTCCTGAGTTCAATCCCTGGCAACACATGTACTAGAGTGATGGCTGGTTCTTTCTGTCTCTCCTCTTATCTTTCTCCTGAATAAAAAAATTAAATCTTTAAAAAAAGAAAGAAAGAAAATAAAGAAATAGAAAGGTAAGGTACAGACACTAGTACAATAATTTTAAAAAATAGGCCATACATAGAAAAAGAAATATATTAAAATGTTAAAAATAACTGGTCTTGGGCAATACAATTACTAATGATTTTTTTTCTTCTTTAAAACTTCCTTGCACCAAAGTATAAAAGACTCTGGGGTGGGTGGGGGGAGGGTTCAGGTCCTGGAACATGATGGCAGAGGAAGACCTAGTGGAGGGTTGAGTTGTTATGTGGAAAACTGGGAAATGTTATGCATATACAAACTATTGTATTTAACTGTAAACCATTAATTCCACAATAAAGAAGTTAATTTAAAAACTTCCTATATTTTCCAAATTGTCTTTAATGAACATGTATTATCTTTTAAGGGGGGGGAGACATGATGGCCTGCATTGTGGCACAATGACTAAAGTGCTGGAATTAAAAGCATGAGGTCCTAAGTTTGATCCCCAGTATCACATGTACCAGAGTGATGTTCTCTCTACTCCCTCACAGTGATTCTCTCACTCTCTCTCTTACACTGGTAAATAAATCTTTGAAAAAAAAAATAAAGGGGATACATAGCATTAACATATTGTAAGACAGCGTAACATAACCAAATACTCATGCCCACTGACTCATGGCCGAGAATAAATGGACCCAACAGTGAGCTGCCTCCTGGAGCAAATGCCAGCAGCTTGACCCTGGCACATCTAGGGTGAATCTCTGGAGCTGACCAGTAGTTGAAGGTTAGGAGAGGAAACCCCAGGCTGAAAGGGTGGGGATGCCAAGTAGATGTTGTCTAGTGGGCACTACAGCCAAATCCTGAGCTCCCACAGCAGACCTCTCCAGTTTCTCTCCCTCCCACACTGTTTCTCCTCCTTCTCTTCCTCTTCCCTCTCTCTGTCTTATACACACACACACACACACACACACGCAAGCACGCACACACAGCGCCTCTTAGCCCAAGTGCATCGCGACAGGATGATTCAAGTATTTACCTAGAAGGACAGGCTGTGGACTGAGTGCACAGAAGCTGGAGCTCCCAATACTCACACTCTGGCTGCAACCTTACCAAACAACTCGCCCCAGGAACAAGTACAGTTTTACAGGTACAGCCAGGAAATGACTCCACAGAAACAGGAAACATATTTTTCCATGTGGGCCAATGAGTGGTAAGAAGTCAGCCTGGCCAAGAATATTATCCCAGACAAGAGGCTACTCTTCCCAAATGCACTCACTGCATTACAGAGCTGAACTAATAAAGAAAAAAAGAAGTATATTCAAAACAAAAACAGTGCAAAGTAATAACATGTCCACTTGCTGGATTTAGCAAGACGCATTCGGGGCTGTTGGAAGGAGAGTTTCTCCATTCACTTCCCCATCTGCATAGACTCCTAACAAAAGAACCACCTTGTCTGTTCCTGAGAGGAAGACCCAGCACTATGCTTCAGTGCCAAAGAAAAACTGGAGCAGACTTTCTGAGAAACAGTGATACTATATTCACATAGCCATGTATCCAACAAGGGACTTAAAGAATAAATGAATACATATAAAATCCAGAGATTCAACTGAAACATAATTACAACAAATACCAGGGTTGGATGCTGTGTACCTTAGGTGTGTAGGGCCCTGGCTCCTGGCTCTGACTGCTAATAGCACTGCCTCTGGGGTAGCTATTAGAAGATATAGGGCAGTTTCTAATCTTGGCGTAGGAAAGATTTTTTTTCCCCTCCAGGTTTATCACTGGCACTTGGTGCTTGCACTATGAATCCACTGTTCCTGAAGGCCATTTTTTCCCTTTTTGTTGTCCTTGTTTATCATTGCTGTTATTATTAGTGTTATTGCTGTCATTGTTGTTGGATAGGACAGTGAGAAATCAAGAGAGGAGGGGAAGACAGAGAGGGGGAGAGAAAGATAGACACCTGCAGAACTGCTTCATTCACCTCTTGTAAAGCAGCCTCCTACAGGTGGGGAACTGAGGGCCTGAACTGGGATCCCCACGCCAGTCCCTGTGCTTTGTGCCATGTGCACTTAACCTGCTGCGCTACTGCCTGGCCCTTGGGGGAAAAAATTTTTTTTAAGATTAATTTATGAGGGAGGGAGGGAGGAGGCAGAGAGAGAGAAATATCAGAGTATGACTTGGTTGTATGTGGTACCAGGAAACAAACTTGGGGCTTCATGCATATAAAACATACCTGCTAAGCTACCACTTCAACCATAAGGAAAGACATTCTTTTTATACAGTCCAAGGTGCTCCTGTGTGGTGCTAGGACTTGAACCCAGGTGCTCATGTATGGAAGGGGTATGCTCTACTGGGTGAGCTGTCTCATACCCTGTAGAGACGTTCTTAAAATAAAATTCTGAAGCAAAAAGATAAAGATGTCAGAACTAATTTCCAAGTAACCAAAACTTCTTTACAACAGACTGCACTGTAAATAAAAGGTTGAAATAAATCACTAAGTACAAATTACATAATCAAAAAAATTAACACCCAGACCATATAAAGATATAAGCCATCAAGATAGCTCATCTGGGAGGATGCCTGCTTTGACATGCCAGCCAGGTTCAAGCCTGACCCCACCACACTAAAGAAAGCTCTGATGTTGTGGTATCTTTCCCTCTCTCCCTTTGAAAAAGTCAGTCTGGACTAGTGAAACCCCAGTGGCAGAGTGTGCATGCACATGCACACACACACACACAGTAAGTAATTTATAGAAAAAAATAAAAATATGGTAAAAATATATGAAAAAACATGGTAAAAATATATGAGGCAATATCAAACTTGCTGTTAATCAAGACTTATAATTCTGAAAATAATTGCAAACATTTATATACGTTTGACTATATGCCAGGTACTATTCTGAATACTTTATATATATTATTTCATTTAACCCTCAAAATACTCCTACATAACATGATGATACTCTTCTAGGTGTATAATAGTATTGTAATTGTATTTTGTAAGTATCACTGACTTTTAGAAAATATATTGAAACATATTATTTCAAGAGACTATATATGTACCTTCTATTTGCTTCAAAATAACATGAAAGGAAAAGTGTATGGGGGATATTGAAACAAAATTGGTAAAAGAAAATTATAATTATTTTTGTATATTTTTAAATTATCCACAATAAAAAGTTCTTAAAAGTTAGTGTGAGGGGGAACAGGTGGTGGTGAACCTGGTTAAGTGCTCAGATTACTTGCACAAGGACTCAGGTTCAAGCCTCTGATCCCCACCTGCAGGGGGAAATCTTCACAAGTGGTGAAGCAGGGCTGAAGGTGTCTCTCTCTGTTTCTCTCCCTCTCTACCTCCCCCTCCCCTCTCAATTTCTCTGTCTCTCAACAATAAGTAAGTAATAGTATTTTTTAAAAGCTACTATGAGTTATACATTGCCAATATTACCCCCTTTTACAAATGAAGACATTAAGGAACAGAGAGGTTAAATAGCTCACCAGGTTCAGAAAATAGTTAGGACTCATGATTTAACCTCAGCTAGTTGGGCTCCAGAGTTCAACTCTTAAATCTTTATTCTATACTCACTCCCAAAGTTAGGTATCATTTTTCACCTATCATTGGCAAAATGCTTTAAAAAATGGTATTACCTAGTATTGATGAAAGTAAATAGGAACTTGTATATACTGTTTATGGTTATATAATCTCAAAAGTCCAACATGAGAGCATTTTTAAAACTTTTAAATGTACTTACATTTAAGTCTAGCAAGTTTTTTCCAAGTATCCTTACCAGAAAAAAAAAAAAAGGCCCAACAATATATATAAATAGACTAATGTTTCCAGAGACAGTATTTATAACAGTAAATTACAGAAACAACCTAAGTGTCTAGAATGGCAAGGAAAACTGTGAATCAGGGAGTCAGATTGTAGTGCAGAGGGTTAAGCGCAGGTGGCACAAAGCACAAGGACCAGCATAAGGATCCCAGTTCGAGCCCTCAGCTCCCCACCTGCGGGGGAGCTGCTTCGCAAGTGGTGAAGCAGGTCTGCAGGTGTCTGTCTTTCTCTCCCCCTCTCCGTCTTCCCTTCCTTTCTTGATTTCTCTCTGTCCTATCCAACAACAACAATAACAACAAGAGCAACAATAGGGGAAAAAATACCTTCCAAGAGCAGTGGATTTTTAGTGCAGGCACCGACCCCAGTGATAACTCTGGAGGCAAAAAAAAAAAAAAAAAAAGGAAGAAAAGAAAACTGTGATGCTGCTACAGTACTCTGAACAAGAATGCAACAAGAAAAGAATGTTGTAGAGCTATATGTTCTGACAAAAACCCAAGTCACATGGGGAAAAAAGTATAAGTCACTGAGCAAGTGCATAACAGAGTTTCAATCCAAGCAGCAGCAACCTGTGCGTGTGTGTGCGCGCGCAAATATTCTTAAAATTATATGGCGTCTGGTAATTGTTTTAAATTAAAAGATCTGCAGGCACACATACCAGACTTCTTACAAAATATGCAATATAGGGTAAAGGGTCACAGGAAACAGAAGGGGATTTTCACCTTATATATTTATTTATTATATAATATTAATATTATTATTATTATTACTATTGGAATTTCATTGCTCTGGGATGATGTTTTCATATAAAGACAAAGAGGCAGAGAAAGTGTATGTGCAAGCTTTCTTCAGAGCAGTGGGGACTGGGCTGGAGTCTGGGTTGCACATATCGCAAAGCAGTACCCTATCTAAGTTAGCTAACTTTCCAGCAGCCCTTCTATATACTGTGTAAAGACTTTTTGTGTGTGGGCGTCAGAGAGAGACCAGAGAGAGCACTGTTTGGACACACCCTATCCAGAGATTCATGCATTAGAGACATGCACTCTACTGCTGAACCAGTTCTCTGCCCACTTCTATACACTTTAAATTGCCATGGCCTTTTTACAGTTGGGATTTATCTATGTTACTTGTATAAAACAAAAGGCAAGCATGAGAAATTTAAATGAAAATGCTCATGTTGGAAGCTGCCTGAAAGAAGAGTTGCGGATGGGTGGCACGCTGAGTTCAGTAAGACTCTGTAACACGCACGCTCAACCAGATGCGCCACCACCTGGCCCATCGGTAGGAGTCTGATACCTTGTGCATCAGCCTCTGGCTTCGCCCTGGACCTTCTGGCAATCACCTTCCACCTGGAGGGTTTCTGCGTGGTTACAATCTTCCTCTACACAATTCTTCTGAGACATCCCATGTTCTTGCACACTCTCCCTTCCTGGCCACAGTCAACTGACCAAGGGGTGGGTAGCTACTCCAAGCTAAGCTAGTGAGTCTCTGCCCTAGGATTTTAGAAGCCAGTCACTCTCTATAATGTGGGCTAAACTGACAAACTCAGGAGCTCTTGGAAGCCTCTAGAATAAGCTAGTCAGCTGGAGGAAAAGGAAGTTGAGATCCAGGAAGAAAGAGATAGAAATCCCTAGAAAAAAAGTCCTGGGCACACTGTGGCCTGTGGGTACCACTCCTCCTGAGCCCAGCTGTATCTGTATTCTTGATCTGGCCTGGCTGCTCAGCTTTCTTCTTAGATTTCAGAAACCAAACATTCCTAGGTTTACTTAAATTACTGTGAATTTTGTTTCTGTCACTTACAACCCATTTGTCCTATTACAAAGCCTCTGGTCAGTAGTTGCTGGGCTTCATAACCTTCAGAATCACTGACAGATGAGCACGGGACTTTCCCTAGAGTCATCTAGACACCTTGAGACCTGGCCACGAATAGACACTGAAGCCATGGAATCAATCACATATGCGTCTATGAGGAGAGCAGATAGAAAAGGGATGCATACATAGAGTGACCAGGACTTCAGAAGGGGTAGGAAGTGGTTTCTTACACCAAGGACAAAGGCAAGAGAAAACAACTTTGTTTTACTTTGGGAGAAAAGTCTGCTCTCCCACTTCTAATAGAAAAGGGAGGAGACCTGAATAGCAACTTAAAAGGATACTGCCTGAGGGATGGATTTTAGTTTCCAAGCCCTGCCCCTTAGAAATCTGGTCTCTTAAATCCCTCTGGATGGACTGAAGAAAGTAAAGGATCTTCTGGAAACAGTAAAGTTCCCTCAGATGGGACAGTGTGGTCACTCTAAGGCCTTACTATTCTCAACAACCATGTCAGGCATCTGAGAGACAGAACTTCTTTAGGGAGCCTTACTCAGAGCTAGCAGAAACTCTCTGGGTAGTGCACTGCTTTGCCATGTGCATAGTCCAGATTTGAACCCAGCCCCCACCACACTGAAGGAAGTTCAATGTTGTGGTCTCTAACATTCTCTCTGTCTCTTAAAAAAAAATATCACCCATTCCAGGTATCTATCTTATTTGAATTGGAGACTCACAAAATAATTGTTAAAATAATGAAAATATGAAAATACAGGGGCTAATTTTTACCTTTTTGATGGACCAGGAGAGCTTGTTTTGAGAATTTAGCAGGGGTGAGAAACTTCTCATACAACCTCGACTGAAGACTAGTCTGTCTCTACTCGGGGAAGGGCATCCCCTTTGGCCAAGCACACACATGGAGCAGTGAGTAATGAAGGGGACACTTGCCTAGCAGCCTCACATCAATCCTGGTGACCAATGGGGTGACAGATGATGCAGCCAAGTCACTTTCATCCTTTTCTTTTTATGTATGTTTGGAATTTTTCAGAATTAAAAGCTTAAAAGCACACATGCACAAAATAAAAACTTTGCAAACCCAAGCAACACTTCTGTTGCAACCCTTGTTTCTTCCCTTTCCTACCCCATGAATGGACAAAAAAAATGATGAAAACACAAAATATGACCATATGAGCAAATTCAAATATTCCATTGTTAAATCCTTCAGAGTGTCACACTAGAAAATTCAGGAGAAACCAAGGTGAAAACTAACATACACCATGTAAATGTCTTTCTTAAATAAATAAATAACCCCCATCCCATTTAGAACAGTCCTCCCAAATCCTGTCACACTCCTTTTTACTGAACCTGATCATCTGCCAGAAGTCATTAAGTCAGACATCAGGTATGAGGAAGTCAAGCCATTCATGGGATGCCATACTCTGGTAATAAAATAACGTCATATATTATATAAAGACTAGTTCAGGGCTGGAGGGATAGTTTGTAATGTCAGGCATGTGTCTTGCCAAGCATGTGACCCACATGCAAACCTTAGCACCATGCAGGAGTGCCATAGCGTTGGGGGGTTGATCTGGTGCTGTGGTGTCTCTCCTTCTCTGTGCCTCACTGTCTCTCTATATGAATAGAAAATTCTGCCCAGGAGTGGTGAAATTGCATGTATGCAAGGTGCCAGTTTTACCCCTGCCTCCCCGAAAACCTCTGTGAGATCACTGCCACATATGTGAATGTATCTATTGCTATACCTATAAAAATGTTGAGGCAATACAGGACAGCAAGCATTTAACAGGTCCATCTCCTTAGAACACAGTGAGCCACAGAACAGAGTCTGCCACAGTGAGCAGACCCTGGGGCTCCTCTCTGAGCTCCATCCATATCCCCAGACCCCTAGTTCCCAACCAGCCTGAATCTCCCCCTCCATGCTCCTGCTCAGGACTCTTGTCAACTGGCTCACCACCCCACTGCCAGTCTGTCGGCATCAAATGCTACCTCCTATGGCTACTTGGTAGGCAAATAACTTGGCATATTTGTTTTCTGGGAAAAGCCAACCCTCTCAATGTTTAGTTTCCCTTCTTTGGAACACTGGGATAAAAGCCAAACACATCATGTACCACAGGGCAGCACCCGGGCCAGGGCAAAGGCTGACTCAATGTCATGCCCACCATCAGTGCCACTAGGGCCTCCCTGAATGCTCCAAGGATCAGGGCAGGGTGGGGTCTTGGACTTGAACCACCTATGGGCACACACACACACGTGTCTGCACCTGCAAGTTACCTGACTACAGCCTCTGATGCATAAGTCCATCTCCTTCCCACTGTCCATCCACCCTGGGTAAGAGAGAACAAGGCCACCTTATTTTTCCAATATATTCTTGCCAGAGGTTGCCAACTAGACGTTCTTACCATACATACACCTTTGATACCAAGTCAGATGGCAAGAAATTGTGTGCCAGCCCAGGTCACTGATTTCTTTCCTGAAGAGTCTCCACCCTTCGTTCCCACCCAAGCAACATGGGGAAGGACACTCTGGAGGTAAGCATGTCCACCCATCATTCCTGCTGACCACACCCAGCCCAGCATCAGTGGGTGGCTATTGGCTACTCAGACCTGAGCTGCTGGCTGTCTGAGCTGTGCTGTGGCTTGACTTCTGGGAGGAGAGAGCACATGTACCTAGTCACAGTTCTAAGAAGGGAATGGCCTGGCCATGCTCCACTGAGAAGTCACATATAAGCAAGTGTGCACACACACAGCCCGTGCTGGCTCCCTGAGAGGGGATGCCCAGGATGCTTTGCTCACTCACACAGGTGCACCCACTGCTTGGTGAGGAGAGGCTTGTATCACACACACACGCACACGCACACACACACGCACGCTGTGCAAGCACTGCACACTCGTGTTTCTTCACTCTGTCTTGCCAAGCCCTTGTGTCAGCTCAGGTGTTAAGTCCCGCTTTGGCCTGTCTCCGTCCCTCCCTCCGCCCTCCCACAGAAAGTGCTTTCAGGCCACACAATGAGTGGAAGGAGGAGAAATACTGCTATTGAGGAAGGCGTTTTGTTGTTTCATCCCTAAGGGGGGGCTGGGACTAGGAAGGAGGAGGGGGTCCCTACAAAATTTCTAATAAGCAGTTTCTCTGCTCAAAGCTAAAATGATTTTCTTTAATTGCTTGGTGGGAACAGTTTATTGTGGGGGTCTTTGCCCTCCCCCCCAGCCTAATTGACTTACTGAAGTTTAACAGTGGCTTTCACCTGGAGAGACTGCAATTACTCCCCCCACCCCACATTCGTACCTGGGCTCTCCCCACAGGGGGCCTTTGTTCCCCTAAATACAGCAGTGACACAAATGTCCTCAGCAGCAGGGGAACATAGGGAAGTGGTAATTTTCAGCCCAACGCAATTAGCTGAGGGCTTTTCAGCCTTCCCAGTGAATGGCGGGGAGACTTTGGCATGTGGGAACGGTGAGCTGGAGCTGCTCTGAGTGAGGCAAACAAAAGAGCCCTCTGAATTGGACCCCGTAGTGAGCCAGACCAGGGCTGCTGCAGGCAGCTAGGACAGGGCCTGGTCAAGGGACCTGCATCATCGTGCACCCAACCTGTATCTTCACTCAGAGCCTAAGAAGGCGTGGAGAGAAAGCAGCACAGGGCCTGGGATCAGGGTGAAGTGTCCAAAAGTTAGAATGGGAGCTCCAAGGTGGGCACAGCAAACGGTCAGCAGCACTGGGTCTGCCAGCATCTCATCTGATCCCAGATCTGGAGAGAGACAAGTGGCTCTCTTTCAAAAAGTGAGAGCCAGAAAGAGAAGCAGAAGGGCTGTATGGTAAACGAGCTGCGCACGGCTGGGAGAGAACGTGGCACTAGATGGGTCCTGGGTGAGCAGACGGAAGCCAGGCCAGAGGAGGGAGCACAAGGTGCTCTGGGAAAGGCCAGAGCTGACACTCAGCAGGCCAGTGCTCAGCGCTAGCTCTGCTGCTATAAGCTGTCAGCTCTGGGCAGGCCTGCAACCTCCTGCAGCCTCCACAGTCTTGCCTGTAAAAAGGGAAACAGTTATGCTAGAACAATGTCATCTTTAACTTAAAAAAAAGTGGCAGGGAGCTGGGTCAATTAGGAAAAGGGGGGCAGATGTATGGAGAGGGCAGAGTAGACTTTCAGTGACTGCATACAAGGTACACATATGCTGATGTCAGTGATGCACCCTGGAAATTATAAGCTGTTAATTCAATTTATACACAACAGAAAGCGTTTGTTTCCTGGTATCTTCATTTAGGAAAAAGGAAGAAGGGAAGGGAGCTGTTTGAATGAGTGGAGCTGGGGGGTCAAGGTTTGGAGAACCTCACCCGAGTGACTTCTAACACTCCTGCCTGATGCAGACCTCCAGAGCCCTGTCTGGACACCCCAGACCAGATGTTGTCCAGAGCTCTTTCAGTGCTAACAACCCACTAAGTCACATGGAGACCTGCGGGACATAGGGACAATGAAAGGAAAAACTGAGTTTCCTACAGTGCAAGCCCCAGTCTGCACTCTTGCCTATAGCTGCCCTCCAGTCACAGTGGCAGAAGCGGGGTGCCATCCCCACTCGGGAACGTCACCACACACCAGCTTCTGAGCACCCAGGTGAACTAACTACAGGGACAGCTGTGGCCAGGGCAGTGGAACAGTCCAGCATCTGGCTTCCCACAGTGGGCAGGTCAGACTTCTTGCCTGTTTCCCTGACACTGAGCTCCAACCATAAGAACTTCTGTAATACAATGGCCTCGCCACCAGTGGTTATGAAGAACTACCATTCCTGCCCTGGCTGCCCCTGTGGCCCTGCCAAGTAAGGTTCACAGAGGCTCTCTGCAGCCCGCAAAGTAAAGGCTGGCCAGTCTAAATGCCAACATCACAGTGCAGAGCCCGGACAGCAAACCCTGCACCCCACCACTCCAAGAACAGCCTCCCCCTGAGATCAGTCAGATCAACTGCCTACAGAGGACAAGCAGGCCTGTTCCTCGGATCAACTGGCTAGGCTGTAGCCACCCGGGGCTTGGGCTCTGTCCTCCATCAGCTGTATGATGTACTACAGGACATCCCTATATCCCAGCTAGAAGCTTCTGCCCTAGGACTGACCACCCATCTGGCAGAACAGGTCTTAGTTAGTCCCAAGTAGGGACTTTATCCCTTCAGCAAGCACCTGAGGCCTAACCAAGTCAGCCCTTGGTTAGTACTGGATTGTCCAAGAAAAACAAACCCCATACAGGCTTGCCCGTAAGCCACTTAATTTAAGCCTCAAGCAGAGAGTCATATTTCCAGTTTCTCTCTTCAAAACATAAATATGTATTGACATAACATTTCCAGGTCTCAAGCAGGCAGCATTATAAATCAACGTTGGTATATACTACATTATGTTCACCATCAAATGTCTTAGTTTTCACCCATCACCATACAATGGACTAACCCCTTTTCGTTTGCTTTAATAGTTATTGCATGTAACATCTATCACAAAGCTTATTTTATGCTTACTGCTGCTCTACAGGAGTATAATCACTTTAATTTTATCTATTTTTTATATTGAGCTTATATCTGGCAATTATAATAATCTGTGTGCAAATGTAATTGAGGAGGCATGGGTTTACAGCACGTATTGCTTCAGTGGTGCAAGTTCACAGCTCGTCAAAGATATGTTGCTAACCCTGCCCACAGTGCCAGCATCCCTCACCACAGCCCACTCGGGTAACCTCACCTTTGCTCCTGTCCGTCCACTTCAGGTAACCTCAGGTCTACAACAGTCAAGAGTTCAGGGGGTTGCTTTGGTCTGTTCTTTTGCTTTATTTCATATCCCACATATGAACAAAATAATCCAGCACTTGTCATTTTTCTTTTGACTAATTTAGCTTAGCATGCCCCCCCAGTGCTATCTGCATTGTTACAAATGGCAAAATTTCATTTTTTTTCAAATAGATGAGTAGTACTTTAGTGTATTTATATATCACATCTTCTTTCTTCTCTTTCTCTTTTTAAATATATTTATTTATTTATTTATGGATAGAGACTTTGAGAGGGGAGAGGGAGGTAGAGAGGGAAAGTGACAGAGATACCTGAAAACCTGCTAAAACACTTTCCCCCTGCAGGTGGGGACCAGGGGCTTGAACCCTGGTCCTTGTGCACTATAGTGTGCTGGGTTTCAAGCCCTGGGCCACGTCCAAAGAATCTGTTCTATGGATCCTCCAGTTCTGAACAAAAGATTTTATATTCTTCAGATACATACCTGGTGGTAGAACTGATGAATCGTATGATAGATTTATTTTAATCTTTTTTTTTTTTTTTTTAGGAAACTCCATACTGTTTTCCATAGATACTGCACCAATTTACAACAAACTGCACAAGAGGGCTCCTTTTTCTATACCCGCGGGTACAGGAGCTGTTTTTGGTCTTTTTGGTAAAAGCCACTGTTATATGTGTAAGACTATATCTCAGTGTGGTTTTTGAGGCCCAACTCCCTGATAAGATGAGCACTTTTCATGTGTTTCTTGGTCATCAATGTGTCTTCTGACCACTTTTTGATCAGATTATTTTGTTGCTGTTGTTGACTTGTATCTGTTCTTTACATATATTGGACAATATCTCTTCTTTGGCTATATGAGGTGCAAATATTTTCTCCCATTCAATAGGATGTCCTTTCTTCTTAATGACGATTTCTGATAATTTAATTTCATTTGTGCTATTTTTACCACAAAGATTATCATTAGGGCTCAGTGCCTGCCTGGCTTTATTTTCATTTATTTATTTTTTTTGTAATAAAGGGCAACACAGAGACAAATGAAAGAGAGAGATCTGCAGTACTGCTTCGCCTCTCATGAAGCTTCCACTGTGCAGGCTTGAATCTGAGTCTTCATGCATAGTGACATAAACACTCTACTGGGGGTGCCGCCACCCACCTTTATATATTTAATTTTCTATGAATGCATACATGTGTGTGAAACAGATTAGAGCCTTGTTGTCATATGCATTGCTAGAGATTGAACCCAAGGTCTCACATATGCAAAGCACATTCCCAAACTCTTACTGATGCTTTCTTTCACTGTGCAGAGGGTTGTTTTGTTTGTTTTTTTACTTGGATGTAGTTCCATTTGCTTATTTTCACTTTTGTTTCTTTTGCTGTTGGAGATGAATCCCTAAAGATATCTCTGGAGCTGATATCATGGAAGGAATTGCCTGTTTTCCTCTATGTATTTCATGGCGTCGGGTCTTACTTCCAAGTCTTAAATACATTTACAAGTAATTTTCATATATACTATGAGATAAAGAACTAGTTTAATACTTTTGCCAGTAGTTACCCAATTTTCCCAACATCAACTGGTCAAGAGGCTTTCCTTACACTATTAGATGTTCTTCAACTTATATATTGTTTAAAGATTAGAAGCAACTCAGTACGAAAAGTCCTAATGCCAGTTGAGAGTGAGATCCATTGAGGAATGTTAATTAGCTTTTACTAGGCCTCAGTTTCCTTACTTGTAAATTGAGAACAGTGGCAGTGCCTATCTGGGAGGATTAAATGAAATATAAAGTGTTCTACTCTACACCGTGCTTGGCATTTAGCCAAGAGTTTGTCATTCTCCTCACTGTCACAGACTAGGCAAGAGAGGTATTCAGGATAGTTGGTCAAGGAGCCTAGGAAAGGGAAGCTTTATCACTTCCAACCTGAATCAGTTAAGACCTGGCTAAGCAGACCTCAGGTTCCCCATTCTTATTCTGCAGACTAATTCAGAAAGGAACTGCCAATGCTGCTGATGACAGACAGGACAAATTTAACCTGGCCAGGACACGCAGGGACCTTAGCAGAGCAGATTGGAAGGCGTGCCTCCATGACCTTGGCTTTCTAGGCCCTCCCTCACCCACACCCACACTGTATCACTAGCCTGCTGGCTAGGAAGCAGGGGCTCTTGTGCCAGAGGCCCAGGCAAGGCAAGCACAGGTGGTCCTCAAAGGAGATTCTGGGGCTCCAGAATGCACTCCCCACCAGGAGCACAACAAAGCTGGGGCTTGATGCTGTTCAAGATACCTTTGCTGGCTTGGGCAGCAACCCAGAAAGTGAGGCAGCTGGGGCAGGCTAGGGACACAGAGCTGGGAGTGGGGTGGGGACCCTCGCAGTGGCCAGCCTTTTTGGCACTGGCTTCCTCTTTGCCTGGGTTTCTCACTTTGTTCAGCATGGCAACCCAAAGGAGGCTGGGGAAAGCACTTTTCACTGCCTAGAAAATAAAGCCACAGGGAGAGGGAGAGGGATGAAAGGTCTGGGTTATTTATTTATTTACTTTTAACTTTGTTTGGGGGGGGTATTTCAGGGCTTGAAAAATATTAAAAGTAAGTTGCTCCTAAATTCCAACTAATTTCAAACACAGATTCAGACCATAAATAGCTAACAGTGATCCCATAACACCTAGTACCCATTATTCCTTTTCTGAGATTTTAGTGCCAGCATTTTCTGGCACTAAACTAAGAGTTTTCTACCTCCTGGTGTGTATGTGGGGTGGGCGGATGCAGGGAACAAGGGGTTTAAGAACAAGGCACAAGCATGGCCTCGGCGCTACAGCTCTAGGATCTCAAGCTCCCAGGCAGTCAGTCCTGCTGGCCATGAGCATGTATGGTTTTCTAGAGAGCAGCCAGACACTGAGGAGCAGCCAAACCCCACTAGTACTCACCCATCATGTCCTCCTGGGCTCAGGCTGGGCAAAGACTCCTGAAACATGCAGAGGAGATGCCAACAGTGACCTTATCCGCTCTGCTCAATATTTCCAGGAGTGGAGCCCTCACTCACAGACCACTCTGCCTGTGTCTCTCTGCCCTTCTACTGGGTCCCTGGAGCACCTGACTGGGTGATGACCACCTTAGCGATGATGGGGGAGGGGCTATTCTACCTGGACCTGGAATCCCTTCCCCGAAGCAGCCACCTACCCAGCAGGCCCTGAGTTCATCTAAGCCACATGCATCGTTAGTTTATCTAACCACTATGGAACAGAGATTTCCTGGTGGTAGGTTTGTGCTATACATCTTTGAAATCACAAACTATAAAAACTACGGGTTTTTCTCTTTGAAAAAAATATTCAGATACTATGAAGGTCCTTTGATTGGCAGTTCCTTTCTTCCCCATTAAGTCACTTGAATGGGATGCAGACCTCTCAGAAAAACAAAAAGCAATGACACAGACTTATTAACACACTTGACAGTAGTGTGGACTAGAGAAAACTGATTTTTCAGCCCCATTTAAGTAAACTGCTCTCCCCACGGAAAAGTCAAGAAGTTTAGGGCCTTGGTGGTTAATTTGTTGTGAACCCTTGGCACACCTGGGCCCACTGCCAACTGGATGGTTCCTGCCTTCTTCTCTGTTAATGCTCTCCACTCTCCTACATGACCAAACAACCACTGTAGTGCCCTGGCCAAGCATACCACTTCTTCCACAACACCATGTATTGCCATGAAGAAGGGCAATAAACACAGAGAAAGGGCATCTAAAGGAGGACAGTGAGTCAATGCTTATCGAGAGAAGAATGAAAGAACTTCAGGAGATATGGTAGTTCCAGAAACTCAGCAATGAGACTCCTAGTGCCTCTTCCATGCCCCAGGAAGAGGGAACAATGGAATCAGAGGCTTTAAGAATCCACATGCATGCATGCTCACTCATGCTGCAATATCTCCTTGAGGTGACTCAGTCCTAGGAGAAGCAGTGACACCAGCACTAAGGAATGATGGTGAATGGCAGAGGGTTCCATGTGGATCACCTCAGAAGAGCTCTGACTAGCTCGTCAGTTCATTCTCATGAGATGCTAACTGCTTCCTCTGATCATCTCTTCTTTGGGAAAATGGAAAGTATACACAAGAATACTTTCCCTTCTTTGTGGGAAAAAGTGGGAGAGAAGTGGAGAGGGAAATGCTGCTTTCTTCCTCCAGATGCTCAGTGAGCTCAGGAAGGAATCCCAGGCCCACTCAATCACCTGGAGATGTCAGGTGCTGAAGACTGGGATTAGACCTCTATTGGGAAACAGCACTAGCAGCCACAGAAAGGCATACTGCATTTAACCCTAGGTACCTCAGGGAGGTTAAACTGAGAAGGGACTATGTGTGTGTGGGGGGAAAGCCAGTGGTGGGCAGAGGGTGGGACTCTAGGTCTTTGATGAAGTCACAATGAGCACTGTATTCCAGCCATGGCAGGAAACTTTGCCGTAACAAAATGATACTTTTCCTCAGTTTCCCTATCTGCTAAATACCAGATAGCTTGACTGACAGGACTGCACCCAGGCAAGCTGCAACTCTGGGCATGCATTCTGAATGAGAGGAATTACTATGCTGGGGACATGAGCCTTGAGGCATCAGAGGCAGGAACAGAAGTCTGAATCATTACAGTGGCCCTCAAGGGAACCTTAAAGCCAAAATCAACTGACTGATTCACATAATCTTCCAGGGACAGAGTCAGATCACTCGTGCTGGGGACTAAACTTGGGACCTTATGTTAGCACTCTAGGGCTTGATCCACTGTGATGCCTCCTACACTGCAAGCCAGGTTTTCTGGGCAGCACTTTTCTTAGCATTCTAAATTTTCCGATCTCAGTTTCAGCGCTAAGGTCCTCAGGCCCAAGGGAGCTTTTTTACACCTCTTGGGGGGAAAAAAAAGAAAGAAACTAATTTATTGGTTTACTTATTTGATGAGAAAGACAGGCCAGAGTACAACAACTATTGTGGTGCTGTGGGTTTGAGATTGGAACTCACACATGCAGTGAATATGCTCTACCTGTTATGTCACCTCCCTTGCCTGCAACATTGGCCAATTTATTTTAACCATCAGTTTACTGCTGGGGCTTGGTAACTGCACAACAGCTCCACCATTCCTGGGGGCTGTTTTACGCCCACCCCTCTTTTTACGACAGAGTAGAGAGGAAGAAGGAAGGGGAGCTGCTATGGCACTCTCCCACAATTTGTGAGAGACAAATTGCACGTGCGGACCAAGGGCTTGAACCTGAGTCCAAGCACATAGCAGTACATGCCCTCTACCAGGTGAGTAACTGTGGACCCTTCTCCCCGCCACCAATGTCAAGGAATGATGGTAACCTCTAAACAACCTCCCACTGGCCCATTTCCTTCTCCTTCTACCTTGCTCCCAACTAAGTTCTCAAGAGCAACTCCTGCTTCTTCCTCCAACCTAAAAACAATTATGCTTCTAAAAGGAGAAAAGCAACCCAAGAAATCCCCAAAGAGGCCTGCTGCACTCTTCCCCTTGTAATGAAGCTTAATAATGAAATGCCCTGCACTCCAATTAGTAAGAAATGTTCCTTTTCTCCAGTTGAGCCCCCTATAGATATATCCAATTGGTTTCCAAGCTTTTATCTCTCTCCTCCATAGAGTTTGCACTTAAAGGTTATGATCTGTTGGTGCCCTGTGGCCAGGTCCTGGCAGGACAGCCTAGGGGAGCAACAGTGTTTTCTAAAATCTTAGGGCCCCAGCCTAACTGCCCCTGACATCCCCATTATCACAGCCATACATATGAGCTCTTTATAAGCATGTCCACAAAATGGAAGTGAAGGGGAGGGAGGGGGACGCAGCATTTGGAAAAATTAACAGGAAAAGAACAGTAAGGGGCGGGAGAGAGTGGGTGTGGGTATTGTCGGGGTGCTTATTTCTCAGTGAGGGAAGTGTTTCCTGCCACACACAACTCAAAGCAGGAGCTGACCCTCACTGGTGTGCCTGTCTGGGTCCCAGGCCCCTAGAGATTTTGAAACTCCCACTCCTTTTCCCTCTCCTGCTTTGGCAATGTGACTGGCATCCAGTCCCCAGACAGTGCAGAGGGTGCCAAGGGCAGCACACAGGAGAGGCTGTGTTTCAGGAACATTGGCAGACTGCCACCCCAAGGCCACCTAGCCTCCGTGGCTGATCCACATATCTGCTCCTGGAAGTGTAGACAGTGAGGACACAGTCCCTTCTAAAGCCCTGACTCCTGGGATGGAGTCTCCTATCCCAGCACAGCACCAGGTGCCAGGACCATGGCCCAGCACGTCCTCACTCCTGTTGCCCTGAGTGAGGTGAATGATGAAGACAGAAGACATTACGCAGGACAGCTCCCCAGCAGATCTTCCTGGGGCGAGTGAGTGCCTCCTCTACAGCCCCAGTTCCCAGGCACTTTCCCCTCAACTGCCAGAGATGAGCTTCGGAGACTTGTCAGTTCTCCCCAGACATGACTCTTTCCTCCCTGGCCCCATTCTCTCCTGACCCTTACCAGTTGCTGGGGAGTCATCTGCAGCAGACTTCTGCTCTCTAAGCACCCCTCTTGCCTGGCCCCAGCCCCCCACATCGGCAAGTGTGGCCCTGTCCAGGCTGTAGGCGCTCACAATCTGTGCTCCTGCCAGATTCAGTCATGAGAGGGGGTAGAATGCACTCCAAGCTGGCAGCCCTGCTTGGTAGAACTAACCACCCCCCTCAAGGGGTGATGGGGGCCAGGCAAGAATGTGCCCAAGCATCCCAAGGTACTCTTGTTGTTGAGGCACCCTCCTGTGGTCTGTGACAGACACATGGACAAAGGAATCCTCTGCCAGCCAGAGTTGGCATCTCACCCTAGCTTTCAAATCTCCCACCAGCCTCCAAGCTGAAGACCCTCCAAGAAGAAGAAGCCTCACAAGACAAAGACCTGAGCATACACCACCCCCCACCCCCGCCAGCCAGGCCTCCCAGTCCAACACAGGCCCACATTAAAATCAACACTCCGTGAACACGCAAATCTGACAGGGCAGAGGGGGAGCACACATGGGATACAAAGATCAGGCTCTCGGGGGACGCGGCCTGTTGGTCTCCTATGTTAGCTCCGAGTGACTAAGCGCAGGGTGGGAAAGAACGCCATCTCGGGGGCCTGGGCTCTAGTTTGGCAGCCTTTTCATGGGGAAGATGCCTCTGGTCTGCCTGCAGGAAAACTGTGAGCTCTGTGTGGGGGCCACTACTAATGCATGCTCTCTGCACATTCCTTCCAGAAATGGTACACTGGTTTCTGTGCCCCCCAGCCCTGTGTCCCAGGCCTGGAACGCACTGCACATGCCACCTGGTCCTCCCCCCTAAGCCCCCAGCTCTGGGAGCGGTGGGAAGGGGCCCACCAAACACCCCAGTTTCATTGTGCCCCAGAAAGAGGGGACTAATTACTCGCCTCCACTCTGGAGCGCCCAGGGAGAAAACAGAGGCCAGTGGGGTGGAGAGGGTGGGAAATGGGGGTGGGAGGTGGTTAAAGAAGGGGAGAGAGAAAGCCACAGGATACATTTCAAAGTTCTTCTAGCAATTTGGGGGTGGGGGAGCGAGAGCCTGGTCCTGATGTGAAATCATACAGAGGTCAGGGCTAGGGCTCCCACCCTTGTGAGAAAGTGGTGAATCGGGGACGGTTTATCAAACAATCATTTTTCTCTTTTGAAACCAGGAGGCAGCAGCTTGGACAATTCTGCAGATGTGCTTGATGAGTTAGGGACAAAAATGGCCCTTCTCTGCCCCCCTACTCCCCTTCTTCTATAAGGGCTCCCATCGGGGGTTGCTTCTCCCTCCACTGCTTCCCGGGCCCTCCCCTCCCTTCTTCAGTGGTCAGCTGAGACCCCCACCCACTGCTTGCCTTTGTACTCTTGGCCTTTGGACATACTGACAGGAGCCTTTATGAGACCCCAATCAAGACCCCCATGTCACAGGTACCTAGTAGAGACACCAGACCCTTTCAAACAAGGGACAACAAGGAAACTCGGCTGGCCCATTGTCTCTTCTCTGTGCTAAGTGAGATGAAAGGGGCCCGCGGCCCCTTCCCCACAGCCCGCCTGCCAATCACCTCTAGTTATTAAGGTCACAATGTGTAAATTCTTTTGACCTGCACCTAATCAAAGATTCACCGGCCCTTTCAAATCCGAATGAGGAGGAGGGGAGAGATTCCCTCCCATAAACCCAGCAAACTCGCCCTCAATAAAATTTCTCTGATTCCTTCTCAGCTTCCCATCTCCACCCCCTCGCTTCTCCTCACTCCGCCCTTCTCACCACTAGCTTCAAACACAAGTGACAGGTCCCATGGAATTACTGTCCAAGAAGAAAAAAACAATCTGAGGAGGATTTGAAAGTTTCTGTTTAATTCTCTTGAAAGTTTTCAAACAGGCACAGCTGCCCAAGCAAGTCCAGAGCCTGAGCAGTCCCTGTGGCTCAGATGTCAAATCTCTCTAGAATGCAAAGTGGTAGGCTGACTTTTTGCTCCCTATAAAGCCAGCTTCTTCCTTCCCCGTGCATATAGCATCATCCCTGGAGGGAAGATCAGGGCTGAATGAGCCTCCTTCACTTTGGTACTCGGTGTCTCCAGCTCTGTTGCTTACACTCCCAAGTCCAGTTTACACAGAGTAAACTTGTGTGAGCTGGGGGAAAAATGACCACGACCAAATCAGCAACCCTCACAGAAAATAACATAGGGTAGATCAGCAGAGAACAGAACAAAGGCCAGACGAAAGAATTTAAGAGAAAGCGAGATAGTATCTCTGGTAGTTTATAAGCAAAAGGCCCACATCAAATGAGGAAAATAACATGCTTGTATTGATTCATCCAGGCAGCACCAGTGTGGCTGTGCATATTTGCCTTAGTTGTCTTATCTGTCTCTTAAAATAGAAGGGAGGCATAACAACAAGCAAAGCAGTGATGAATTAATTTATGTAAGCTGTGCGCCCATGCACCATTACTGGATTGCAGCCTCTCTCTGCCTCCTACTAGCTTTCTTCCTGCTTTGCTGATGATCCCACTGCCTCTGTTTCTCCTTGTCTGGCTACCTTTACTTCTCTTAGCTGTTCTTGGAGGCAGATCTCTCATGTTAGCTCAACGCTGTCTCCATGTTGATTCCGTCCACATCCTAACACATGTCTGAACCACTACTAGCTATTTCCTGCCAAGGCCACTATTTCTGCTCTTCCCACCTGTTTCTTCCAGGTCCAGTGTCATATTCCCCATGTTCCCAGGAATCCAGGCCCACACTGATGACAGAGTACAGGCCTGGAAAAGTACCCCCCAAAGCCTTAGTCTTTCCCCTTTCAAAACAGCCTCTATATTGTGCCACCACATTAAGAATTTAACTATCTCAATTTGATCACAAATTGTCTGTGGCCTCCTGTTCTGCACACACTTAAGTCCAACTTTTCAATGTCCTCCAATACTTAGCCCCAAGACTCCACCAGTCTCACCTAGGAAGCTCCCCTGTATTTATGACAAGACCCCCAGCTTCCCTCTGGCTTCTGATGGGTAACCCTGATAGCTGATAACATTCATACTGCAGAGAAATGGATCAATGTTTTTCTCTCAATTAGACTATCAGCCCCTTGGAATGTGAAAACTGTCTCTTGGTTTTCATGCTCTTCACTTGAACTTTCCCAAAGAAGCATCCTCCATACATCTTTGCGAAACAGATACCCAGAGATACATATTATATAGCAAAACATTTGTGGGGTTGAGAGATAGTTCAACAGGGAGGGTACATGCCTTCTCACATGAGCAGCTCAGGTTCAAATCCTGGGAACATGTGAGAATGCCACAGAACTGGGGGAAGCTTCGTATTGTGTTTCCTCTTTTCTACCTCTCAGTTTGCATAAAGGTCTCGTCAGGAGCAGTAAAATCATGTACAAGGCCCAGTGCCACCAAAAAGAAAAAAGTAATAATAACTGAATGATCTTTCTCTTAACATGTAGACCATTCTATTTTAAAAAATATTTATTGATTTATTTATTTATGGGTAGACACAGAGAGAAATTGAGAGGGGAGAGGAAGATAGATAGGCAGAGAGATATAGAAACACCTGCAGCCCTGCTTCAACACTCGTAAAGTTTTTCCCCTGCAGGTGGGGACCAGGGGCTTGGACCTGGGTCCTTGCACACTGTAAGTTGAACACTTAACCAGGCACACCACCACATGGCACCTCAAAAAAAAATTTTTTTTTCCCCCAGATGAAAAACATGTCTGGGTTCACACTGCCTTTGGTACTCGGTGTCTCTAGCTCTGTTGCTTACACTCCCAAGCCCAGTTTACACAAAGTAAACTTGTGCGAGATGGGGAAGAATGACCACGACCAAATCAGCAGATTGGAAGGCCAGAGGAGAGAACTTAAGAGAAAGCAAGACAGTATCTCTGGTAAAAATAAATAAATAAATAAATAAATAAATCCACCATTTTGAAGTATTTCTTTCCCTACAAAAGGCCTCAAACATGAGATAATGTTTAAAGCTATAAAAATAAATGTAGTGAAGAATTTCTTTCAGGGTTATACAAATATTCCAAACTGAATTATCATGAAGTTAGACAACTCTGTAAATTTGCTGAAAATCATGGCCTTGCAGACTTAAAAATGGATGAATTTAAAGCTTGTAAATTATTTTTCTATAGGGTGGGGGTATAGCATAATGGTTATGCAAAGAGACCTTCATGCCTGAGGCTCTCAAGTCCCAGGTTCAATCCCCCACACCACCATAAGCCAGATCTGAGCAGTGCTCTGGTAAAAAACAAAACAAAAAAAAAACAAACAAACAAAAAAAAAAATTATTTTTCTATAAAACTTTAAAATTTTAAAGTAAATTTAGATTCAGGCATCATTAATTTAAATCACCATGTACAGAAAAAAGCACTCTTTCTACTGGTGTCAAATGCTGAAATAGATATTTCTTTTCTTTTATTTATTTATTGGGGGTTAATGTTTTACATTTAACAGTACAATAGTTTGTACATGTGAAATAGATATTTCAATGTAATTAACTGTAATTTGTAATTATTGAAATGCTCAATATTAAAAATGTAAATATTAAAAAGTAAAAATAAAGTAATTGTCAGCAGATATTCACCATATAAAAATAATTCTGAAGAGATAGTCAAATAACTACCATATTTTGTGAACTTATTTCATTTTTGACCTGTTTTCTTTAAAATATTTATTTCTTCTATTTATTTATTTTCCCTTTTGTTGCCCTTTTTTAAAATTGTTGTTGTAGTTATTATGGTTGTTGCTACTGATAACATCATTGTTAGGACAAAAAGAAATGGAGAGAGGAGGGGAAGACAGAGAGGGGGAGAGAAAGACACCTGCAGACCTGCTTCACCACCTGTGAAGTGACTTCCCTGCAGGTAGGGAGGCAGGGCTCGAACTGGGATCCTTGTGCTGGTCCTTGCACTTCGCACCACATGCTCTTAACCCGCTGCACTACCGCCCAACTCCCCTTTAAAAGATTTATTTATGTATTTATTCACGAGAGAGAGGTGGGGGAAGAGAGAATGTATGACTTTTTTCACAACAGTATTTTCTATCATCTTTAAGAGTCAATAAATACGGGAGTCAGCGGTGGCATAGCAGGTTAAGCACACGTGGCGCGAAGCGCAAGGACCGGCATAAGCATCCTGGTTCAAGCCCCTGGCTCCCCACCTGCAGGGGTGTCGCTTCACAGGCGGCAAAGCAGGTCTGCAGGTGTCTGTCTTTCACTCTCCTCCTCAGTCTTCCCCTCCTCTCTCCATTTCTCTCTGTCCTATCCAACAACGACGACATCAATAACAACAAGGGCAACAAAAGGGAATAAATAAATAAATTTTTTTAAAAAGAGTCAATAAATACATGCTTGAATCATCCTTTTAATGACTATGCAGTGTTCTACTGGGTCAGTATAGCATAAAATATTTAACCTTCCCCTTATGAACAGATATTAATGTGTTCTTAATATGTCTTACTATACACATTTTGAATAATTGCCTGGTTATTATCTTAGGATACATTCTTAGAATTTATGTACCAGTGGAATTTATGTGCCAAAAAGTGTTCACATTTTAATTCTGATACCTCCACAGGGATACAATCTTAATTGTTCCTCTCCTTATTCCTAGATTCACTCTTGCCAGTCTGCAAAGAAGGCTTTTTCAGGCCACGGACTTCTAAGAAGGGGAAAAATACTTTGAATAATCTGTGTTTTTTTCTTCTGTCAATTTTTTTTTTTTATTATTCTTACCAATGTTCACCCTGGATGCTAGTAAGATTCAAGCTGAGTGGGAAAGTAGAGTGGCTCATTAACCCATGAGTCCCTCTCTCTCTGACAGATGTTACAAATTTCCCCCTCATACTTAGCTGGCTCATACTTACTTGGCGTGGATTACTTGCCATATAAAGCCACTCCAATCACTCAGACCCCTCCCATTCAGATTTAGGAATAAAGAAGCTCAACAACCCTGATCAGGGCAGTTAATGTTCCTGCTGTGACAAGGTAGGAAATACAGGAGGAAGAGAAGTATCGGAAGAAAGAGGAACAGCAGGTCACATGTTCTGAGCAACACCCTCTCTGTAGCCCCTGAAGACCATGGTGCAGTGAGCTCGGGGTGGAGAGGAGCATGTACTGAGTGATGACTAATTATATCTGGAGAGTCTCTAAGGAAACTATACCCCTGAGACTCCAAAGTTCTGGCCAGACACCCCAGGACTGACCTGAGGCAAGACTCAAGACTGAAGACTCAAATTCCTCAACCAATGAAGAAGGAGGAGAGAATGGTCTTGTGGCCCAAGGTGGAAGAGTACACTGGCTTTATCCCACCTAGCTTAGCTTTTCCTTTCGTCTATTCTGCCAGTACATGTCACATGTGTAAAGAAGTACTCCCACAGCTACACAGTGGCCCTACTACACGTTTATACTTGCAAAGCTCTTCTTCATCATTGTCTTCTGGCCTTTGTATCCTTCTGTCTAGCTTGCCTCCTAGAAAGAAGTCAGTATGAAGCTTCTCATGGGACCACTTGTGACAGCATTAAGTGGGCCATCTTTAAGTCTCTGAAGCATCAAGAAGCAACATGGCTGCAAGTGTTTCCAGCCTGAAAGCATGAAGCCATATTCAAGGAAAATCAAGAAAAGAAAAAGGTCCGGTGGCCCATATTCTGCTTCATCGCACCTACCTACAGTGTTAAAAGGATCAGAGAAAGTATCTGAAGAGGCCGAGTTTTTTTTTTTTTTTTTTTTTTTTCCCTCCCCCTCCCCGAGGCCGAGTTTTAATGTCTTCTCAAAGTAGGCAAGTTCCTGCCTTCAAGATGTGTGCTCATGAGCCTGAACATGAAGGCTTCAGGCCCAAGGAGTGATGTGTGCATCGTCTCAAGTGCTGTCTGCAGGCCACTATGAAAATCAAAATAGTATACCATGATGGCCATGGCATTGGTCTAGAGGCTGGATTATGGTTCTGCTACAGGAAGAAGCAAAGAATACACAAAGTCAAGCTGAATAGCAGAGACAAACCTGACCAGAGAATATGAAAAAGTGTGGGTATGTGGAGGGAGTTTTGCAGTAAAATATGATGTACAATCATTTACATCTTCTCTCATAACTTAAAATTCTCTTCTGCAGATGAGGACCATGCTGACGATTTTTGGGTGTTATCATAACACCCAACTAATCAGTATTAAAAAATATATATATATGCACATATATATATATATTAATGACAGAGAGACACACAGAGAGAGAATGAGAACACCAGGCTATTACTCTGACACATACGATGTCACAGGTTGAACTCAAGACCTCATACTTGGAAGGTCAGTGCTTTAGTCACTGCAGTGCCTTCTAGGCTGCAAATTTCATGTGTATATAGAGAGGAGACACTTCTAGATTAGGTTTCTTATTTGCTTTTACTTTTTTCTTTTTTTTTCCAGAATGCTGCTAGCTTATGGTGGTGCCAAGGATTGAACCTGGGACCTTGGAACCTCAGGCAGGAACATCTTTTGCATAACCACTATGTTATCTCCCTGGCCTCTTAGTATTGTTTTGATGGAAGAACCAAATATATATGCTGGCTTCCTGAGGCATAAGTACATCATTTATTGTTATATGTAGATGTATGTGTTTATCGTTTTATATATATAGTTATATGTAGAGCAGCACACTTTGGAATAACACAAACCTTTGTGACTCACAGCATCTTTCCTTTCCCTATCAGTGGTGTCAACATACCCACTGCTCAAAGCACACATGGATGTCTACTCTCTTCACTGATGGCGTGAGGGAAGGTTCTAGTTTTTGGGTCCCAAGCTCCTAACCCCAATGAAGCTACTTAATAAAGAAATTCACTGACACAGGTTAAGTCCTCCAGGCAGTAGAACTCCTTAAGTCTTAATCCATGACCAAGTAGATTCATGTATAATTATCCTGAACTCAGAGAAGCAAGTAAGTACACTTGGTACTTGTGGATTGCCACCTGGAGGCCCCAGGGACCAGGGCTCTACAAGGTGGAAAGGTGTGTGTTGGGGGAGGGGTCCCCTTTAAGAAATATGGCTTGAAATGAAAAGGAAAACAAAGGAGTTGGGATATGACTCCAAACTTAAATAGTGAAATCTACTCTCCAAAGGCCTGGGAGTCACCTAATTGCAGGAGGATGGAGTGATCCTTCCACCTCTGACATGACCCCCCAGTACACAAACATACATTATGCCAGTGAGCCAGCCACACCCCCGCACCTCTGTCACTGCCTGTGTGGCTCAGTACCAGCACAAAGACACCCCACCCCCACTGGCCCAAGAAACAAAATACACAAGTATTTCATGAAGAGCCCACCCCCCTTTTTTGGCTGATCTGAGTGCTACACCTAACAGGTGGGGAAATCCTCATAAATATAGGAGGATCATCATGACAGGGCCACTGGAATGGATCGGTGCCATAAGTCAGACAGGGCTAGAAGTTTCCGCCCTGCCATCAGGTTCCTCTTTAGCCTTGACAGATCAAACTGAAGCCGAGGCAGGCTACAGAGATCAGTTCAGTCACCAAGCCAAAGGTCTTCACAGTGAGGGACCAAAGCTGCCCTAGCTGGGCCCCTACCAGCCCCGTGTCCCAGATTAATCACCAGCAGACAGAGCATGGACACCAGCCTGCAATCTGAGCCCAGCAGCACCTGCACAGGGGTTTCCCTGGCACCTCCCTCACACCCCTACAGCAGCACCCCAAGGCATGAGGGTGTCCATCTGGTGACAAGGATACCTGGGCCAGGAGGGCAAGATACTCAGTCATATTCAGATAAGCCACCGATGGTCTGAGTTTCTCAGTGAAAGGAGGAAAGAAGAGGCAATGACTCAAGCAGTGAAGTCAAGATTGCATGAGAAAGAAAATTCTCACCTTATGAGCAGAAAGAAAGAAAAGCACCCAAATGCCCCACGCGCCAATGCCTCAAGAGGCAATCTAGCTCCTCTCAGCAGAGCAGGACCAAGCTCTCAGAGGTTATGGATTAACAGGGGCTTCATGTCTATGTGGTGCACATTCTCCTCACCTACATAACAACAGGAGGCTGGTGGGGAGGGGGCAGGCCAGAGCAAAGAAGTCTTTCAAAAGATCCCCCATGCTCCAAATATGAAAGGAAGCTTGGGAATAAATTCACTCTGTGAGGACATGGGAGAGCATCCTCTGAATGTCAAGACCCCAGGGAACATCTGCCTCAGATGATCTCCCAAATTAGTAAGCTATTTTAAACACCGGTACACACAGAGCTATGGATGATGTACGGTTTGTGTATACACACATATCTACTTTGTTAGAACACACTTCATAGGTCCCATGGCAGAATGAATTCTTCTCAGGTGGTGATCTCTATACAGAGTAAGAGGAAGTATTCTTGAGGCAAAAAAAAAAAAATCAAAGGGAGGAAGTTAAGCATGAAGACCTGTATTAGAACCATCTGTCCCAGGCCCTAACTTGTGATATGAGTAACAGCTAGGATGGATGCGCCCTTTGTCACCTGCCCCACGGCCCCAGGAAGGAAGGGTGGGGAGGGGCTGGAGTTAGATTGAAGTGTGTGTCCCTTGAAAGAGCAGAGCAAAGCACAAGGCAGATGAGGGAAGTCCCTCGACAGTGCCTTCATTTGAGGAGGAACACCCACATCCTGATGGTTACACCTTGTCCCTCCAGAGCTCCATCTCCAGGAATTCCCTTTGAACTCTGGGCTGCAACCCAGAGTTCGGCCAGAGCAGTGGCTACAATTACACACTTGCTCTGCTGCATGTGACAGGCCATGAAAGGTCCCTGCCTATAAAACAGACTGGAAAACAAACCCTTAATTTAAATGTTAATGAAAGTGCTGTGGAGACATCAGAGGCTTCCCGGCTGCTCCCAGAACAGCTACACTAGCCACAGAATTTATAGCTCCCCTTCACCCGCCCACCTCCCTCTCTGCCTCATCACCCACTTAAGTTTAAAGAGTAGAAAAGAAAGAAGAAAAAAAAAAACCAACTAATTTTAACATTAACTCCATGCTTCCACCTTGGGATGTGGTTGCTAAATTATCTGTCAGCAGAACAGTGATCAAAGGTGGAAAAACAGGAACATCACACACAGGACCCAGAAAAGGCAGAGCAGCTCTGGCAGGAAAATTAGCTCCTCTCTTCTTGATAAGAGTGGGTACTAGAAAGAAGGGGCACAGGGGGTTCAGAGACCCCAGAATGGGGATGCCAATTCCTCCCATGTGCTCTGCTCCCCCATGTGACAAGAGCAAGTGCACTGGGTCACCCATTTCACTCATCTGTCTCCCCAGCACCCTGTGCTGCCTACTTCACTGCTTTCCGCTACATCTAGCACATACCGACATGTCTAGAGAGACTGGGTGAGGAAAAAGAGAAACAGAGAGGTAGAATCAGAAGTGAAGAAAGAGAGAATTGAAGCACTCAAGGAGCTGAGTGGTGGCTGTATATGCTCTACACCTGGTAGAGCATATACATTACAGTAAGCAAGGACCTGAGTTCAAACCCCTGGTCCCCACCTTCAGGGGGGATGTTTCATGAGTGGTATAATAGTGCTGTAGGTATCTCTCTTTTTCTCCCTCTCTACCTCCCCCTTCCCTTTCAATGTCTGTTCTGTCCAAAATAAATAAAATATTTAAAATTTAAAAAACAAAAATTTTAGGAAGAATCTAAACACTCAGACCAAGGGATGGAAGCGCGTCCCTGGCAGCAGGGAGAGGCTCTGGCTGCCCTGCCTGCATGTACAGTGGTTGCCTTCTTCAGCAGCCTCTGTGACCATCCTCAGTGCTACATTTAAGTCCATTCTAAACACCACAGCCAGCTTTGCTGGACAGGGGAGAAGCTGCTCCCACAGGTGTTTTGGGCCAGCAGGGCTGGTTAAGCAGCTGGTCGCAGGCCATCAGCTCAACACATGAGCCTCCTGTGACCATCTTGCCCTGGAAGTGGCAGAAATCCAGGGTCTTGAGGAAGTGAAACCCACCCCCTATGACATTTTGTCCTGGAGCTGATGGATATGCCCACCAGAGAGGCTTGACTCAATATGGGCACTGAACTGGAGGGCAGCAGACACTGTTTCGGGAAGCAGTTGAGTCAGACTCTGATTTAATTGTATCGCCACACTGATCTCCTTCCAATTTTAGGTCATTTCAGGCCAGACCAGAAGGGTCATGTAGCTTTACTGGAGCTTCCTTCTTTTTTGCAGGCACCAGGCCACCCCTCCCAGCCAGGCCAGCCTCTAGCAGTGGATGGTGCCTTTGGATTTGTAATTCTCACCCCAGGGCAGCATATGCAGGAATCTCCTTGACACATGTGTTCTGTGGCCTGAAAATGGGAGACACCAGGTCACTCTCTGTCTAATTCTTTAGGCTTCTTCCATCCTCACATAGGCCCCAAGAAGGCTTCTGTCTGTCCTGAGCTGGCAGATCTTCATATCAACCATGGGTCAAACCATCAGGATATTCAGCTACAACATGAAGTGTGAGCAAGTTACCCATTAGGCTCTCTTCAGGTTATCAAGGTTATAAGGTTACGTGTCCCCTTTTAAGGCCCAGCTTGCCAAGACCACTGGAAAAGGCAAAAAAGTCACAACTTCTGGGTGTTTATTGCTTGTTCTTTTTTTCTTCCAAAGACTGGCTTATTTTATGAGTGGGAAAGAGGTCAGAGCACCTCTCTATCACATAGTGCCTGTGATGGGACCTGAGGCCTCGTGTATGTAAGATGTGTGCTCAACCTGCTGAGCCACTTCCCAAGGTACAGCACCACCTTTACTTTTGCTGTCTTCCCCCGAAGCACAGATTTATTACAAAGCCCAAGGCTCAAAGACTGCTGCATCACCAGGAGCTATGAATCCAGACTAAATGCTGGCTGCCTCTTATTCCACTTTCCAAACCTCTCTGTTAGAGAAAACTCCAGATGCAATTACCTTTTACTAAAGAAAGGTGTATTTCAACAGGCTGGTGAATATGCATCTACCATATATACAACACACAGTCAGCCCTGTAGCCGCTGAAAACAAACACCTTCCTCTCTCTCAGAAACCCAGCCTGTCACCAAACAGTACACAGTGACTGCTTTCCTTCCAAATTTGCCCTCACCTCAGGGAGAAATGAAGCAATAAGGGACAGCTCTTCCATCAAAACCCCCAGAGGCTGCAACTCACTTTACAAATTTGAATTGGTACATTTCATGCAGACTTGGACTAAACCCCCCAAAAACAAACAGGCCACCGCACTGAGCAAAGTTACACAGAATTATACTGTATGTTCAGTAGCATAGCTAAGTCAGGTTTCTACACCTATACCACTCATATATTTCCCTCATGACAGAAACAAGAGAGAAGGGATTAAAACCCAAGTGTCCTGGGAAGCCTTCCTGACCACACTCACTCACATGACAGCAGCGAGTTGTTCAGAGAAGGGGAAAGGATTCTGCTGAGCTTCTCCTTTTTGGAGAGCAGTAAATATGGTTTCTGCAGAGGGAGGAGCCGCTCCGGGATTCTCTTCAACCTTCCCAGGCAAACAGGGGTTAGGGTGTACAGACCCATTTCATTACCAGGGCCCACACAACTGGCTGGTGGGGGCCCTGCAGACTGAAGAGCCATGTGCATGTGCATTCTGGGAATGGTGTAAGCATTTCTAGCAACCTGAGTGAGCCCAGGCTGAACTTATAAGCAGCCTCCCTACACCTGCACTCTCTCTACTCTGGCCCCTAAGAGGAGACAATGTTCCCAGGTCCCCACAGAGCCTTTCAAGGGCCACAGCTACTGTCCAAGACGTTGGTGGAGGAAGGCACAGCAATGACCCAGGGCTGCCTTGTGGCCCTCTTTCCGCACCTCCAACATGGCAGTAGGCTAGACCAGAGCACAAACTGCTCCCTCTTCTGGCCCCTCCCACATGTGCCCCACACCAGCCTTCCTTGGATCTTAGTTTCTCCCTCCTTAGCGCCAGATATTCGTCGGGATGCGGCATCATCTAAGTTCATTTCCCACGTCTACGCTCGACCGGACCTGCCAATATACGCGGATATCTTCGCCCACCCTGTCCAACGCTTGACGTCTCATCACCCAATCTGGTCTCCTACGCCTACACTGAACTTCTCTGTTCCAGACTCTTGGAAACAGAGCTGGCAGTCAGCTGAGGTAAAGAACAAACACCTCATCACAGACCCCTGCAAGCGTCAACCCGGCTTTGACCTAGCACGTTATGATTGGGCCCTCCTCAATCGCTATCGAACAGGCCATGGCCGGTGCGCCGCTATGTTCCATCGCTGGGGAGCCAGAGATGCCCGAACTGCCCCTGCGGCTACAGACAGACTATGACCCACATAGTCAACGACTGCCACCTCTCCAGATTCAAAGGAGGTCTCGAAACTTTACATCAGGCTCAACCTGACACTGTTAACTGGCTACGGAAGAAGGGCAAACGCTAGAAGAAGAAGAAGTTTCTCCCTTGGCCAGGAAGGGAAGGGTGTCCTCCTTCCCTCACGTCCAGAGAAGATCTTACTCAGGCTCCAATGTCCTCTGGCAACCATCACAGCTATGCACCTATTTCTCCCCATCACCAAATAGGATCCTTGGAGGAGCCACACATAGCTAGTGTTTAGTAACTAAACGGGGAGTTGGGGGGTGGGGGGGGGAGTGGTAAGATAAGGAAGACATGGCAAGTAGGGGGGATGAATCTGAGTCTTCTATAGTTCTGCAATACTGTTGAGTATTTACTCACTTTGTCCAACTGGAAATCATTTTTAAATGGCAATAAAGCATTTTGCAGAGTTTGACAACTTTACTTTTCTGTGCTGCTCACAAGAAGGCACTCGGAATTCAGTGTGCTCTCAGGGGCTAGAGTCTCTGAGATCTGTCAGGCTGGGTGTATTTCAGCCCCACAGTTATACCTAGACATCCACCTTTACACCTTTGGCATGACTCCATCATGCCACTCCTATTCCATCTCAATCTCCTCCTTTTTTCACTCATCAAACAGTTTCAGGCTGGGTCTCTTCTAGTAGAAGAGAGCTGTTTCTCTAACTCATGAATCTTAAAAACAGAATTGATTGGTGTGGGGGCAAGGTGACATGAAAGACCTCTCGATGGAATCTACTGATTTTCTTTCTGTATTTTGAGTACCTAAACACAACACTAAGCATGTAATCTATTTAATACCATCCTCCACAGACGCTTAGAGTCAAGAACTCAAGGTCACAGAAGGAAGGGAAGGTGACACAGGGACACAAAACAGAAATCTGCCTTCTCTCAGTCACAAGCACTTTGGAGTAAGATTAGAATCTGAGGTTTTATGTTTCAAACTACAAGTGGCGAAATACACATATAAGAAGGTAGAAAAGACCCATCATGGGAGTCGAGTGGTAGCACAGCAGGCTAAGCACAGGTGGCACAAAGCGTAAGGATCCTGGTTCGAGCCCCCGGCTCCCCACCTGCAGGGGGGTCGCTACACAAGTGTTGAAACAGGTCTGCAGGTGTCTATCTTTCTCTCCCCCTCTCTGTCTTCCCCTCCTCTCTCCATATCTCTCTGTCCTAGCCAACAACAATGACAACAATAATAACTACAACAATAAAACAACAAGGGCAACAAAAGGAGATAAATAAATATTTTAAAAATAATAATAATAAAATAAAAGACCCAACATCAAAGATAAACATAATGGCTGGCTGACAGATTCTTCCAAAAAGAAAATAAATAACTGGTAAAAGTGAGGCTACTAGGTCTTCCTAACTATCCTAGTTACTTCTAACTCTATGAGGAGGTGGTGAGGGAATTGGAAATTGCCAAACCAGGAGTATCTTCCCCAGAGGACCCACCTCTCCACATGTTCTTCATGAAGGGTTCATGGCCATCTCACATGAGAGACATTTACAACCATACTCAACAGTGAAGGTGGCAGGTAAGGCAGATATCAAAGACAGGAACACTACATGGGAGGGAGGAAAGGAGAGATTCCTGCTGAATCTCTACATCAGGAGGTTTGCAAGAGTAGTGTAGCACTATGAAGGTCAGAAGAAGCCCCATGAAGAAAGGGTGGGAGGGAGTCAGGCAGTAGCACAGCAGGTTAAGCGCACGTGGTGCAAGGACCGGCGTAAGGATCCCAGTTCAAGCCTCTGGCTCCCCATCTGCAGGGGGTTCGCTTCACAAGCGGTGAAGCAGGTCTGCAGGTGTCTATCTTTCTCTCCCCCTCTGTCTTCCCCTCCTCTCTCCATTCTCTTTGTCCTATCCTACAACAACGACATCAATAATAACTACAACAATAAAACAACAAGGGCAACAAAAGGGAATAAATAAATATTTTAAAAAGAAGAAGAAAAAAGGGTGGGAACATAAAAGCAGCTAAATAAATATATAATATGTAATAAATAAAGCAATTTCTTTTAAGTCTGAGACATTACCTGTAGAGTTGAAGAAATAGCTATCTCAAATAACTATGGGTCAGGGACTGAACAGTTAGGCTACAGTGAAAGATCATCCTTGAATCAACAAAATACAATAAAAGAGCAAGAAAACTCTGAAGAGACTATGAAGCAAATGCAAGCTCTGGGTATCCACCAAAGGTTAGATGCATCAAGGACTTAGCACAGGGCTCAGCAAGGAGCAGATGAAGAATAAATGTTAGCTGCTAGCAGTAGGAGCAGTTATATAGCAGTACTAGTAATAGTGAATGGTAGGTCCTTCCTCAAAGACAGTCTTCAAGTCATGGCCAAAAAAAAAAAAAATCAAACTTGATTTACTGTGTTCTAAAATGCTTTGTAATGACAAGGCCAGACTCTTCAAATAGAGTAATAGGGAAATAGCATGTTTATGCAAGGAGACTCTCATGCCTGAGGTTCCAAAGTCCCAGGTTCAACTCCTAGCACCACCATAAGTGAGAGCTGAGCTGTGCTCTAGTTTAAAAAAATAAATATATATATATATATATATATATATGTAAATAAAATGATGATGATGATATGGAATATACTCAAATTCCTTATTGTTACCATCTTCCATTCTGCTAAGAGGTAACTTATATACTCCAGGAGCAGTGGCTAAAGTTGACGGATTAGGGAAGCAAGGTTCTGGGAGAGTCAATATTTATGCTTTGGTCCAAATTCATGAGCAGGAAGTACATGAACCATCTCTAGCCCCGAAAATCCCTGCTTCTACCACTGATCCCAGCCCAATCTCCTGAAGCCAGCAAAAGTCTATAGGTAACCACTGCACACCAAAGTCATGAGCATACCTGTCACCTCCTACAGGCTGTTCTTTCAATCCTAACACATACTCAGCCCACAGACACCCCCTCCCTCCACCCCCCACTGGCTAAACGTCTGTGAAAGGGGCAGCATTGGGAAGAAAGCAAGGAGGGGGAAGATGCAGTGGCTTCACTTTCCACCCTCTGCTCCCACACACTTAGGCCTCTCTACTCCCTGCTGGTCTTTCCTTCCCTCTTTCCTAGGATTGCTAGAATGATTTGTTCTATACAATGACAGGTTTATAGGTTAGCCGACACCTCCGCTCTGTGGAATTTTAATTAACTTCTCCCATCGTCAATATGCTAAGGAACAGGGTCTCCATCCTCTAAGGTCAGCAATGTGTTTCAGGTCCTGCTATATCAGCCGTCAAATTGAAGAATTAATGACGTGACTAATCGGCTCTAATTCTTCAGGAAGAAAAAAATGTGAAAGGGAGTTGTGGAAGGGAGTAGGAGGAGGGCCATAGGGTGAGGAGAAGGAGGCTGAGAGAGGCTGAGCACAGGGGCAACCAACTCTCCGAACACAAGAGACTGACTGAAAAACCCACATTGGAGAGTGGCAGCTTATTGCCTTATCACTAATCTTTTGGGTGGGGAGCAGAGTTAAGGAAAAGGGGGGGGGGGGAGATGACCCTAGGCAGTGACAGAGGTCATGCAGAAGAGGGTGTCTATATGGCCTGCAGGAGAGGAGAGAGGCTCTGCCTCCATTCACGAGAGCCTAGAAAGTAGATGTCAACATGCAAAGCTCACTCGTTTGTAGGAAAAGCTAGAGAACTCAGTTATGCCAAAGGGCAGAGTAAAGCCTCTATAAAACACCTGACACTCCATCAACAATTGTCAATCAGTCTACTCCACATATACATCTTTGGATGAGGGGCCATTGTACAAAGGTCTTGAGCCTCTCATGAAGGCTCAGCTCTATAAGAGATACTCCAGAAGCTCTAGAAAGGACACTCCTGTAATAGCTGGACTCAGTTACAATCTATCATCATGTGTTTCCTTCACATTTCTTGGATTAGATGCTTAGGAAGTTAGCTCCCAAAAGGCTATCTCAACCTTGTATATATATAAAGCGAGAGACAGACCTCAAATCTCTGCAGGAGTTCTAAAACCTCCAGGAGAGTGGCTCAAAGCAACATAGAATATACAGAAGAACATTTTTCCAGCTCAATGGAGCTTATAAAATAGAAGCATCAGAAGCCAGGAGATAGCTAACCTGGCTAGAACACAAGTCACCATGTGTCAAGTCCAGGACTCAATATGGGAGTACCATGGACAGCACCAGAGCAAGCTCCATGAATAATGGGGCAGTGCTATGGAGTCTCTTCTCTCTGTGTGGCTCTCTCTCTCTGTCGCTAAAATAAAGTAAGAAAAACATGGCCCAAAAAGACTGTTCAGCAGATATCGTGTATGTTCAAAGCCCCAGCACTACATTAAACATAAAGTAAGATAAAATGAAGACCAAACTAAATAAAACTCAAATTAAAACATTAAACATAAAATAAAATAAAATAAAATAAGACCAAACTAAAACTCAAAGCAGGATCTGACTAAATTTGTAGTAGGCCACCAAAGTAAAAACCCTGGGTGGAGGGTGAGGGTGGATGTTCAGCTTCATGGAGTGGGGGTGGGGGGATGGGACAGTCTTTGGTCATGGGAATGGTATTTATGTAAAAATTAATTAATTAATTAATTAAGGCTATCAATATAAGGGGTAAAACCATATCCAAAATCATCTCCCTTACCTGAGCAATGGGCTGATAGCAATGGACCAGACTCGATCTTCAGTTTGAATTGTGTGTAAACACTGTCCCAGTCGGCCTGACGCCAAAGACCACACCTAAAAACAGGAAAGGAGATGCTCTTATTGGCATTGCCTGAGACTGGGAAGGAGGAAGAAAAGACCCACCTGGTGGGTGACTCTCCCTAGTGGGATGAGAAATAGCATATTCCTTTCCTTCCTGTATACATAGAGCTCAAGGTATCTATCAGCTATGGGGTTGCTCCAGTTTTTGGCCTGCCTACCACATAGATAAATCCTGACTCCTAGTCCTAACCACCCTCTTTGATTTCCTCCTGCTAGCCATTACTTACCAGTAGATTTTATACCAAGGGAGATGGAGAAAGATCAGGGCACAGAGATAAATTAGAGCAGAATTAGAGAAAGGAGTAAAAAAAAAGAAAGATGCAAAGAAAAGAAAGAATAGAAGAGAGACTTCAAAGTAGCAAGGTGGTATGTTGTTGTTTGTTTGTTGATAATGCCCGGGACCCAATGCTATTCATGTCAGCAGAGAATTTAGCACCTAGTGTCACCAAAAGTAGCAGAAAAGCTTAACTCTTCTAAGCTTCCATATCTCCTACAGGTTAAAAATATTGCTTGGAGCACATTATCTGGTCTCTATCAGTCAGGAATGTACATTAGCAGCCACTCTGGGCTTAACTCTAATCAACACTCAGAGCCCTCTCAGCAGTCAGTGCATTTAGAAGTCTCCCATTAAGCACAAGGGCCCCCTCACATCACCCTACCCCAGATGACACACACAGGGAAATAAGCCTCTAACCAAACAGAAAGGAAACCTCAAATATACAGAGCTGTCCCCAGACGGCAGCCAAGGAGGGATCCTGAGGCAGCCAGATGGATCAATGACCTCTCAAGGTCCCTGCAGTGCTATAAGGGGAACATGCCGGACTCAATCAGGACCTTAGATGGAAGAACGTTAACATTCCTAGAGTCTGAGGGCTAGGTGATGGAGGATGGAGTAGGGTAGGGGGTGGGCCTGCCATCTTAGGGTCACATGGTATCTCTTCCCTATAAAAGGAGAAAGTGTTTTTGAGTGTGTGTGTGTGTGTGTGTGTGTGTGTGTGTGTGTGTGTGTGTGTGTGTGTAATGGACGGAGGAGGGTGTAAATTTCCCAACAAGAAAAAGGAAAATAAATTTTTTTGAATTTTTCATAATTTTATTCCTTTTTTTCTGTTTACTCTGATGGATATTGAGTCACTCAGTGTGTTCAGAGACCAGGTGGTGGCACACCCTGTCAAACACATACCACGCACTGGGTGTGCACACACATACCGTGCACAGGGACCCAGGTTCAAGCCCCTGATCCTCACTTGCAGGGGGGAAGCTAAGAGAAACAATGCCCCCCCCAAGAAGCCAGCTGTGCCAGTCCCAGTTGTTTACCCATGCACATAAGAAACAACAAACAGTGCTGAACAGTGGTGAAGCAGTGCAGTAGGTCTCTTTCTATCTCTCCTTTCCCCCTAGATTTCTATCTCTGTACATAAAAATAAAATAAAAAAATAATTAAATTAAATTAAATAGAGTTTTCAAAGCAAAAACAATGAGATTGGCTTTATCAAGACAGGGTCTCTGTTTTCCTCTGTGGCTGTCACCTGACACAGGGACTGTCATACTGTAGCATATCTGTAAAGATTTGCTAAATAGATGGGTGTATTGGGCACCTTAGGGAGATCCTCTTTGATAGATATTACTCTAGGTAATTTGTTGTGACCTTTGCTTCTTCAAGGTTGACTTATTTTTATTAATTTATTTATAAAATAAAAATTAACCAGAAGATTAATATATGTAAATCAATCAACGTGATCCACCACATCAATAAAACCAAAACCACATATTATACCAATAGGTGCAGCGAAAGCCTTTGACAAAATCCAACATCCCTTTATGATCAAAACGCTACAAAAAAATGGGAATATGGGAGTTGGGCGGTAGCGCTGCAGGTTAAGAGCACGTGGCACAAAGTGCAAGGACCAGCGTAGGAATCCCAGTTCGATCCCCCAGTTCCCCACCTGCAGGGGAGTCGCTTCACAGGCGGTGAAGCAAGTCTGCAGGTGTCTGTCTATCTTTCTCTCCCCCTCCCTATCTTCCCCTCCTCTCTCCATTTCTCTATGTCCTATCTAAGAATGACGACAACAATAATAAGTACAACAACAATAAAAAGACAACAAGGGCAACAAAAGGGAAAATAAATAAATAAAATTAAAAAAAATGGGAACAGATGGAAAATTACTCAAGATAGTGAAGTCCATATATATATAGCAAACCTACAGCCAATATCATAGCCAATGGTGAAAAACTGGAAGCATTCCCCCTCTGATCAGGTACTACACAGGGGTGCCTACCATCAACATACTATTCAACACATTGTTGGAAATTCTTGCCATAGCAATCAGGCAGGAGCAAAGAATTAAAGGAATACAGATTGGAAGAGAAGAAGTCAAACTCTCACTATTTGTAGACAATATGATAGTATACATTGAAAAACCTAAGGAATCCAGCACGGAACTCTTGAAATTATCAGACAATATAACAAGGTGTCAGGCTACAAAATTAACATACAAAAGTCAGTGGTATTCCTTTATGCAAACACTAAGGTAGCAGAAGAATAAATCCAGACAACAATTCCTTTTATTATAGTAACAAAAACAACAAAATATCTAGGAATAAACCGAAGAAGGGAGAGACTTGTATACTGAAAATTATGAGTCACTATTCAAGGAAATAGAAAAAGACACAAAAAAGTGGAAAGATCTTCCATGTTCATGGGTTGGAAGAATTAACAACATCAAAATGAATATACTATCCAGAGCCATATACAAATTTAATGCAATCCCTATCAAGATCCCAACCACATTTTTTCAGCAGACTAGAACAAATGCTACAAATGTTTATCTGGAACCAGAAAAGACCTAGAATTGTCAAAACAATCTTGAGGATAAAGAACAGAACTGGAGGCATCACACTCCCAGATCTCAAATTGTATTATAGGGCCATTGTCATCAAAATTGCTTGGTATTGGAGCATGACCAGTGGAATAGAACTGAAAGCCCAGAAGTAAGCCCCGACACCTATGGACATCTAATCTTTGGCAAGGGTGCCGAGACTATTAAATGGAAAAAAGAGTCTCTTCAACAAATGGTGCTGGGAAAATTGGGTTTAAACATGCAGAAGAATAAAACTGAGCCACTATATTTCACCAGACACAACAGTAAATTCCAAATGGATCATAGACTTGGATGATAGACCAGAAACTATCAAATACTTAAAGGAAAACAATGGAAGATCTCTTTTCTGTCTAAATTTTAAAGGCATCTCCAATGATAGGAATCCAATTACAAAGAAGACTAAGGCAAGAATAAATCAATGGGACTAGATCAAATTAAAAAGCTCATGTACAGCAAAAGATACCACCTCCCAAATAAAGAGACCCCCTCACTGAATGGGAGAAGATCTTTACATGTCATACATACAGACAAGAGGTTAATAACCAAAATATATAAAGAGCTTGCCAAACTCAACAACAAGAAAACAAATGACCCCCTCCAAAAATGGGAAGAGGATATGAAAAGAATATTCACAACAGAAGCAATCTAAAAGTCCAACAAACATATAAGAAAATGCTCCAATTCAACTCTATGTTAGTATATGGCAACAGAACTAAAAGCTATAAACAAACATGAGATGTAATGAAGGCTATCTAGAAATTTTGGGTTAGAAGAAAAAACTAAACTATTCTCCCATGGCAACTGAAACAGGAGAAATAACTAACTTTATACAGGTTCAATACAGGTTTTATACAGGTGAAACTGATAAGCTGATACATGTTTAACTTGGCCAGATAGCAAAACAGCCAATTTAGTGTATCCCCAGTGTGCATTCTACAAAGCTACTTAGGGAACTCAAGGAACTCTAGCCATTTCTATTCATGCTTGTTGATGGATTGTTGCTCCTTTATAGCACCTATGGTGATTTGTTTTCCCAGCATACCACTTAAGGTTTCAATAAATATGAAAACTTAAAAAAAGAAAGAAAGAAAGAAAGAAAGAAAGAAAGAAAGAAAGAAAATGTTCCAAGTCATTGATTGACAGAGAAATGCAAATAAAGACAACAATGAAATACCACTTCACTCCTATAAGAATATCATACATCAGAAAAGGTAGCAGCAACAAATGCTGGAAAGGATATGGGGACAGACAAAGGAACCCTTCTGCACTGCTGGTGGTACTATAAATTGGTCCAACCTCTGTGGAGAGTAGTCTGGAGAACTCTCAGAAAGCTAGAAGTGGACCTACCCCATGACCCTGCAATTCCTCTCCAGGGGATATATCCTAAGGAACCAAGCACACCCTTCCAAAAAGATTTGTGTATACCTATGTTCATAGCAGCACAATTCATAATAGCCAAAACCTGGAAGCAACCCAGGTGTCCAACAACATATGAGTGGCTGAGCAAGTTGTGGTATATATACACAATGAAATACTACTCAGCTATTAAAAATGGTGAATTCACCTTCCTCCCCTCATCTTGGATGGAGCTTGAAGAAATTGTGTTGAGATAAGTCAGAAAGAGAAGGATGAATATGGGATGATCCCACTCATAAACAGAAGTTGAAAAACAAGAACAGAAGGGAAAACACTAAACAGAACTTGGACTAGAATTGGTGTACTGCACCAAAGTAAAAGACTCGGGGGGGGGGGGGGCTCAGGCCCTGGAACATGAAAGTAGAGGAGGACCTCTGGGTGTTGAATTGTTCTGTGGAAAACTGAGAAATTTCATGCATGTACAAACTACTGTATTTTACTGTCAACTGTAAACCATTAATCCCCCAATGAAGAAATTTTAAAAATAACCAGAAGATCATGAATGGACATGGGGGGGGAGACAAAGAACAACCTTCCTGGAGAACTATGACCCTGAATTACTCTAGGGGGTCCCACAGTGAGGTGACTTTGGTGGTAAATGGATGTATTTCTAAAGCCCACTTTTAGACAGTTTCCATGATACAAAATCCCTAGAGATTCTTAGTCAGGGTTTAGGGAGACAACACAACTCTGATTGCAAAATCTCTGAGGAAAGCCTTAGCTCTAGTCCTCCACTGAACAGGCTGGTGGGCTCCTAGGCTGTTCAAAACACAGAACTGAGGTTCTGGTTTCTAGGAGGGGCTCAGGAAGCATGCTGCCAGATTTTTGTTAGTATTTTTTTTTAACTGTCTTATTGGATAGAGACAGCCAGAAATCGAGAGGGAAGGGAATGATAGAGAGGGAGAGAGACAGAGAGACACCTGTAGCATTGCTTTACCACTTGCAAAGCTTTCCCCCTGCAAGTGAGGACCGGGGGCTTGGACCCAGGTCCTTGCGCTTTGTAACATGTGCCCAACCAGGTGCGCCACCAGCCAGACCCCTGCTAGTTTTTTTTTAATGATCTCTAGAAAGTGACCCTTTTGGCTTCCCTCAACAATAAACCATCACCAGAAACATGAGCAAGCTGATCATATCGTCACCCTCATGGTCAAATTCAAAATAGATTCATCCCTTGAGAAGAAATAGTTCATTGGGAATGGATAGTTATACCACCCTTTTACAAAACAGACTGGTGATGTGTATTAAGATTTCTAAAATGACTAATGCCTTGGATTAAGTAATTCTATTGCTGAAATTCTATCCTAAGAAAATAATCTGAGGGCTGGGGAGAGAGCAAAGTGGTAGCACACTAGACTTTCACACTTGAGGCCCAGTAAGTCACAGGTTCAATCCCCAGCATCACTCTATGCCAGAACTAAGCAGTACTCTGATGTCTTTCTCTTTCTTTCTCTCTCTCTCATGAAAATAACTAAATAAAAACTTTCTTAAATTAAAAAAGAAAGAATACTACAACAAAGAAAACTTAAATGGTAAAAATATTCCTTAAATCCTATAGCTGGAAAAAAAGAATGTGAAGGCTTTAGAGTTAAGTAAATCTAGGTTTGACCCCTACTCGTTACTTGTTATCTGTGATTTCTGGAACGCTTGACTTTAACCTTGGGAATGTTTTGTAACATCTTCACCTCAGTTTCCTCATGTGCAGAGAGAAAATTAAGGTCTATCTTTCAATGTTGCAGTTAGAAGAACTAAAGATATTAACAACACTACCCAGAACTATAACACAGTATTTGGAAAGTATCAAGCAGTCAGTAATGTTAATTCTTATTACTATAGGGAAAAAACATCTAACGGTCAAAAATGACAACTAAACTATTTTAAGTCCATTGTGAAGTTATTAAAGATGATACTTAGAAATAATGTATAGAAAGAGAAAATGTATAGTTGGAGAAGCAATTACAGAAGCCAGACCTTCCACTTCTGCACCCCATAAGGAATTTTGGTCCATACTCCCAGAGAGGGATAAAGAATAGGGAAGCTTCCAATAGAGGGGATGGGACATGGAATTCTCATGTTGAGAACTGTATGGAATTGTACCCCTATTATCTTACAATCTTGTTAATCATTATAAAATCACAAATACAAAAAGAAATAATGTGTAGTAAAAATGGAAATAAAGTATACAGCAAGGTTATACTGGTATCTAAAATGATTATTATGTGGAGAAATCTTTTCCCTAGATAACATAAGAAAAATAAATAAATGTTTACTACAGTGTCTGGCTAAATTTTATGTTGATATATATATATATATTTATGCAAACCTATGCACTGAAAATAACTAAAATAGCCTACAGAAAAAAAAATAACTAAAAGGGGGAGTCGGGCAGCGTTAAGCACACGTTGCACAAAATGCAAGGACCGGCTTAAGAATCCCAGTTTGAGTCCCTGGCTCCCCACCTGCAGGGAAGTCGCTTCACAGACGGTGAAGCAGGTCTGCAGGTGTCTGTCTTTCTCTCCCCCTGTCTTCCCCTCCTCTCTCCATTTCTCTCTGTCCTATCCAACAACGGCTACATCAATAACAACAACAATAAAAAAAAAACAAGGGCAACAAAAGGGAATAAATAAACATTTAAAAAAATAACGAAAAGGGAGTTGGGGAGACAATATAATGGCTATGCAAAAGACTTCCATGCTTGAGGCTCTGAGGTTCAAGGTTCAATCCTCAGCACCACCATAAGCCAGAGTTGAGTAATGCTCTGCTCTCTGATTCTCTCCCTATATCTCTCTCATTAAATAATTTTTAAAAAGGACAAACCAACAAGTTCAAGTACTTCTTCCTTTGTAAAGCCTTCCCTTACTCAGTAGTAATCTTTTCACTCTGAAGTTTTTGGCCCTTTTCCTAGTCTTGGACATCAGAGTCCTGGAACATGTCTCAGCTCCCCTCGAAGAAAGGCTTTATCTTTATCTTTATCATTTTTGAACAGCCCCTGCAGCCTTGGGCACTAAACTTCACATACAATAACACCTGTAAGAAATGAGGCCAGGCAGTAGTGCACTGGATTAAGCACACATTGTACCAAGCACAAGGACCTACATAGGATCCTGGTTTGAGCCCCCAGCACCCCACTTGCAAGAAATGAATGAAAGAGGGCAATAGAGATACCATAATGGTCTTGCAAAAAAAAAAGACTCTCCTGACTGAGGCTCTGAAGTCTCATGTTCAGTCTCCCACCCCAGCATAAACCAAACAGTGCTCTTGTGGGACAAAAAATGAAGAAAAGAAATGAATGAAAGAACTGGGGGAGGGGGAGAGGAAACAAAGAAATAGTCAGTACTAACCCAAGCCTGCTCAAAATATGAACTATCATGCATAGATGAGGATAGTTCAATATGTTAGAGAATATAATTTGCATGCCCAAGACCCCAGAAGTCACATCCTCAGAACCACCATAATCAAGAACTCAGTTGTACTCTGCTCCCTTTCTCTCATAAAATAAATAAAACTTAAAGGGGAGGAGCTGGGCAGTGGCACACCCAGTTGAGCTCACATGTTGCCATGCATAGGAATCTGGGTTCAAGGCTCCACTCCCCACCTGCATGGGTGGATCACTACAATAAGTGAAGCAGATCTGCAAGTGTCTCTCCCTCTTCATCTCCTCCTCTCTCAATTTCTATTTGTCTGATATAATTTTTTTAAATATTTATTTATTTCCTTTTGTTACCTTATTGTTGTAGTTTTATTGTTACTGATGTCATCGTTGTTGGATAGGACAGAGAGAAATGGAGAGAGGAGGGGAAGACAGAGAAGGGGAGAGAAAGATAGACACCTAACAGACCTGCTTCACCACCTGTGAAGCGACTCCTCTGCAGGTGGGAAGCCGTGGGCTCGAACCGGGATCCTTAAGCCAGTCATTGTACTTTGTGCCACGTGAGCTTAACTGCCCGACTTCCTTGTCCTATATAATTAAAAAAAAAAAAAAAAGGCTGCCCAGTCCAATAGATTCGCAGGACTGGCACTGAGCCCCAACAATAACTCTGGTGGAAAATACACACACACAACTTAAAGGAGAAAAAATAACACAAACTTTCATCTTATCATATCTCAGAATGGAACCAGATCACACGAAGTCCAGAGAAGCAACCAGTGCAAGCAAACTAAGCCGCAGTATGTTTGAAACTAGGGTTGGGAGGAGGCAAGGAAGAAGGCATCATCCTGGCTCAGAAGTGTTGCTAAGACATTGTTTTAGGGTCAAGAAATTGCTCACCAGCAGTCTGGGAGGTAGTTAATTTCATCCTAGCCTATCAGTTCCACCCAGATGGTGCCAGCTTGAATCTTCAGCCCATGGGAATCTTTGCTGGGCATGATGAGGATGTTTGCTACTTGTGGCCATAAAGCTTTATTTTATAGTGCTTTGGGTGTCAGGTCACAGAGAACAGAATAGAAGAAAAGAAAGAGTCAGATGAGGCTTGAAATCATGACAAGAAGGTGTCAGAATGAGGTAGGAATATCAAAGTCACACCTGCCACAAAAGGTTTTAATACACATTGACTTCCAAGCAGTCAAGACAACAAGTCAAGACCAATCTCTTTTCAAGGAATAGTACAAACTAGAAACCTGAAGCAGGTAAGACTCGTGATAAAAAATTCAGTTTTTTTTTAAATCTGTATTTATTTACTGGATAGAGATAGCCAGAAATTGAGAGGAAAGGGAGTGATGGAGAGGGAAAGAGATAGAGAATCACCTGCAACACTGGTTCACTATTCACAAATCTTTCCCCCTGCAGGATGGAACTAGAGGACTAAACCTAGGACCTTGAGCTTTGTAACATGTGCACTCAACTTGGTGTGCCACCACCCAGTCCCTGGAAATTCAGTTTCCATACTGATTCAAAATCATCCCTGGATTTTTCTCAGGTTCCCTGTGCTAATAGCAAAGGGAGGAAAAAAAAACCTCTCAGAAATGGAAGGAACATATTCTATTTACATGAGTTAGCAACAGTTTTACATGTAGGAGTAATGACCAGAGCTACCTGTTGTCAGAAAAGATTGCAATTTCCCTCTTCTGAATCCCCTCCCTATGTCTCTTGGAGTTCCACATGCTAACACAGAAAAGCTTTTTGCTCCTATTAGCTCTATGGAGTCTCCAGATGCTGAGAAACAGATACATGAGATATTAACAGGCCTCCTGAACCATCCACTAAGTTGTCGGCATAGTTCCCAAAGTGGACCCAAAGGACCAAGTATGTGAAGGCCCTAGTGAGGGCTGCTGGATTTAGGGAGGGAGAAAGAAGTTCTGTCTCATGGGCCAGGAACCTGTTTGACCCAGATGTGCATGAGCTGAGTGCATAATGAAGGAACATGCTCCTTATCAATCTTCATTCTGCTTAGTCTTGGCAGAAGCCTGTCAACCAGGCAATATGGCACAGATCCAACAAATGACACCCTCCTCTCATCATCTTTCTGTTTCTTATGACCACACTTCATTCTCCAGAGAAGCAGTAAAAACACATTTTAATTATCAGCCTGATTGCTTATAAACAGGTGGTGAAAAACTGACCTCCCTAAACAGAGCAAGCAAAAAAGAGAGAATTTAAAATAAAATATTGGGGTCAGATCGCAGCCCACAAACTTGAGAAAATTCAGCCCTGGGAGGAAAAGCTGGCCCAGCCCTCTGTTTTTGAGTTCACACCACATTTCAAGTGAGTGGCAAGTTTCCCAGCCACTGTCCACTCTCTCCCCAGTCCAACTGGCAGGGACACAGCCTGGCACGGCAAGCTGCATGCCAGAGGCATATAAGTGAGCCCTTTATTGTGTCATATGCTCCCTACCACCACCACCACCACCCTCACCTAAGGCTCTCAGCCAATCCCAAGACTCAAGGTCCTAACCACCCTCTCCCAGCCCTGTCCCTACAGACAGGAGGGAATAACAGCAGTTAAGGGGAGACCAACTCACCTTGGCTGTCCTGTCCCTGGAGCCACTCACAATGATGCCCCCTTTGCAATCCACACAGTTCACCTCCTGTTCATGAGCTGAGTACTTGACAGCAAATGTGCTATGAATCTTATGAATGCCAATCTTCCCATCTCTAGGAGAGAAGCAAGAAGCCCACCCCCAAGAGCCAATTATTCTCTCTGCAGGAAGAGAACAAGTCTCCAATGACATCCACATTTGCTTAGCATTAGGCAGTTCAACCCTGTAAGGTTTTGAGCTTCTGGATACCTTTACTTCTTTGGGTCACCTGGGGCTGGGCAGAGGTGTGAGAAACAAGACATATTTCCCCCGAGAGTATCTAACTTCAGTATTTCAGCTTCACTTTTCATTAAAGGCTCTTCCTGTATTTCTTCTCCAGATAGCCCTCTTAAGGACCTCTGGCAAATCTCTGCTTTAAATAGTGGGGATGAGAGGGTGGACTGGGGGAAGTTATCTCTTCCTCTAGTCTCCTTTCTTTCTTTTTTTTTTTAATATTTATTTTATTTTTATTTATTTATTCCCTTTTGTTGCCCTTGTTGTTTTATTGTTGTAGTTATTATTGTTGTTGTCGTCGTTGTTGGATAGGACAGAGAGAAATGGAGAGAGGAGGGGAAGACAGAGAGGAGGAGAGAAAGATAGACACCTGCAGACCTGCTTCACCGCCTGTGAAGCGACTCCCCTGCAGGTGGGGAGCTGGGGTTCGAACCAGGATCCTTATGCCAGTCCTTGTGCTTTGCGCCACCTGCGCTTAACCTGCTGCGCTACAGCCTGACTCCCCCTAGTCTCCTTTCTTATCCCTTTGGAATTGAGACAGAAAAGTCAGAAGCAGGCAGAGGATTCCTGAAGAATATTAAGGAAGAGGTGGGAGGAGAAACTGCAGTACTTACCCTCCTGCACTGACAATATGTGAATTGGCCAGCACGAAGTGGCAAACATCTTCATCATGCCCAGCAAAGACTCCCATGGGCCGACGGTTCAAGCTGGCACCATCTGGGCGGAACTGATAGGCCAGGATAAAATTGGCCTGGGATATGTACAGAGAATCACCCTCTAGTTGCATCCAGGGCATCTGACTAAAGAGAAGAAAAACAAAATTTAAGAAGCATCAAGAAACTTACATGATGATACATGAAAACTCAAATCCAAACATGGGACAGTCTACCAATTTTCAACTTAGCAAGGATAACCTAAAAAGTTAAGTCCATATCTTGCTCCCTTCCTTTGAAATGAGTGATCCCTGGGCTACCCTCAGAAAACTAAACTGCCTGAGCTTTGTGGTAACCTAATCTTCTTTGGACTTTTCAAAAGAGAGTCAGGTTTACAAGGCAGGCTTAGTAGCCCTTTAATTGGAGAGTGCTTACAACTTGAATTATTAGCAATCCAAAACTTCTTATGGGTAGGTGAACCTTAGCAAATTCAATGATTAAGAAATGGGAAGAGTCAAAAAGAAACTTTTTTGATGAAGATAAACCAACTTTCATTCTGCATTCTCAATGATTTGAAGTGCAAGTAGTAAATTTCAATGTTCCAAGACTCCACTAAACCCTTCCCCAAAGAGATCAATTAGAGTGTGGTGGAGAGAAGAAAAATTGAGCCCTAAGAAGCCCCATTCCCTTGTCCTCCTAGAGCAAAGGGATATATATATATATATATATATATATATATATATATATATATATATGAAAGGAATAACAGCATTTAGGAAAGGATGTTAATTAGATACCTAGATCTTCAGTTATCTACAGCTGTGTATCCAGGGGTAAGGATGGGGATAAGAAACAGTTCCAGAGCAGTCTACTATAGTTTAGGGACTACAGATAAATAGTCACCTCTCATAGCCAGATAAGAAACCACCTTTCAGTCCCATGGCACAAAATGAGCCTTAACAAGAAGATACAGACTCTGGTGAGGATTAAGCCCCTTTCCCAAGGTAGACATGCTAGCATCCTGTCATACTCTACTTATGGAGATCCAGAACTAACAGACTCCCAGAAGATTGTAAGGACAGCTGATTCATCCCATTTATAGAGCCACCATCTCCCACTGCCAAGTCTGTCTGAGCAAACTGGGCTGTGTTTCTTCCCCAGACTCCTTAATACAAGCGTCATGGGAATGTGGAAAAGTTCTGCAAATTGACTTGCTGGGCCATTAAATACAGCTTGGACTTTGTAGTAACTGAGGTTCTTCTCATGAGGTTTTTACAAGTGTGCGCATATATTATATAGAACATGTGGAGTGTGTATAGATGCCTGCATTCTCACTCCCTCTGCACATTCCTCTTCAATATGCCCTTGCATGAGTCTGTAGCATACAGTACTCAAGTAGGCAACAACAAGCAGAGGGAGGTAGAAATTCATATGCTTAGTGCCATCTGGTAGACAGCCATTTGCCTGGGACAAGAAACCAGGTTCACGCCAGGTGAAGAGTGGAGAATCCCAGGCAACTCGGTGACTGTTTTGTGTGTTTATTTGCCAAACTACATGAACCAGACCAAAAAGACATCAGGGATGAAAATTTGATAGAGAAATAAACTCTTCTTTCTGGTATTTAAAAGCAAAAGGTGGTGAGCAGAAGGTAAAGGTCTTCATGGTAAACACCCATTTTTCTCCATGTAGTTTCTTTACTACCACTACATAATTCAAATGGTGTCAGTTAAACACCAGAAACTGGTACAACAAGAAAGAAAGGGTCAGTAGACAAAGAAGCCTGCCTAAATCTACCAGCAAAAGAACAAATCAATCACGTTATTTCCAGTCCATTCCAACCAATCAGCAATGCACAACTTTCTTGGTAGAAAGTCAAATTATAACCATGATGAGTTAATACTGATTATGCATAAAGTTGGTGGCATTATCAATGCCAAAATCATCATCTAAATTTCCGGCATTTTTTTCCCAAGCTCTTCCTCCTGTAATATATATATATAAGCTTTTACATCCTATTTTGCCTTTTAATAAAGTAGGGAAAAAGGACTACAGGAAGTCAAGAGTAAAGGTATAACTCCCTAGAGTAGAGAATTTAATGAAAAATAATTGTAAAACAAGATGGGTTGAAATATTAGCTTTACTTATTTCTCTGGATAAGGTACATTAACAATGGTTACTGCTTAGTGATAGGGTTATAAGGTAAGTTTTCTTTAAGCTTTTCTCATTTCTTTTCGAATTTCTACAACAAACGTTTTTTTCCATGTGGTGCCAGGTATCCGACCCATGTCTCCTAGATGCTGAATCACTTCCATGACCCCATTTTTATTCTATCTTTTTAGAGAGAGAGTACAAAGTGCCACTTCATTATCCATGGAGTCCCACTTGCTCTGTCTTTGCTGCTCTCTTATGTTGTACTAGAGATAGAATCCAGGGTTTCACACATGAAACTAAAGAAATCAACACCCCAACATTTATTAATTTTGTAACAAAAATACAGAATTTGTTAAGACAAAGTACATTTCTGTATGCATTGCTGGGGAATGTACTCTCAGGGCCCCCACTATTTTATTAGCTTTTTGTTGCTAAGTTTGCTAAGCTCTTTGTATATTTTGGTTACTAGTCTCTTGTCTGATGTATGGCATGTGAAGATCTTCTCCCATTCTGTGAGGAGTCTCTTTGTTTGTGTGATAGTTTCTTTGGCTGTGCAGAAGCTTTTCAGTTTGATGTAGTCCCATTGGTTTGTTTCTGCTTTAGTCTTCCTTGCAGTTGGCTTTGTTTCATCAAAGATGTCCTTGAGGTTTAGGAAAGTGTTCCACTAATGTTTTCCTTTAAATATTTGATAGTTCCTGGTTATTTTATTCAGCATGAGGGAGAGAGACAGTACTTGTCCATGTCCATGGTGCTCTCTCCTATGGTGCTGTCCATGGTCCTCCCAGGTGGTGCTAGACTTCAAACCCAGGGTCTTCCTCATAGTAAGGTGTGACTCTGCCAAGGGAGTTATCTCCCAGCCCTGCAACTTTTTTTTGTAGTGTGAAAAAATGTTGTCCCTCTGGAGACTGGGCAGTAGCACACTGGGTTAAGTGAACATACTGCAAAGAGCAAGGACCAGTGTAAGGATCCTGGTTCAAGTCCCTGGCTCCCCACCTGCAAAGGGGTCACTTCACAAGTGGTGAAGCAGGTCTACAAATGTCTATCTTTCTTTCCCCCTCTCTATCTTCCCCCCCCCTCAATTTCTTTGTCCTATCCAGTGGAAAAACTGGCCTCTAGGAGCAGTGGATTTATAGTAAAGGTACCAAGCCCCAGCAATAATCCTGGAGGCAAGTAAAAAAAAAAAAAAACCATAAAAAAAAAGTTGTCCCTTTAACATCCCTCTGTGTTAAAAGAATCACCAGTATCCAGGGATACATCTCAGTATAGACCATAGGTTTCATGTGTATGAGACCTTGAGACAGATTCTAATAAATAATAAAGTGTCATCTGCCACCATACTGCCAAGACAGCCACACCTTATAGCTAAGACCAAATGCTTCATTTCCTCATATGCTTCTCTACCCCAGGAAGCTTTAAAAGAGCACAGGGACTACTTACCTGCATTTCCACTTCAACAGAATCCCCTCTCGGCAGCGTCCCAATCTCCAGTTCTGAGACACCCTTACTCGCTCCTTCACTGGGATAGCAGCCATCCTGTGTCAAGACAGAACAGATGTTCTAATCACCACAATGCATCATCAGCCAGAGAGAATATTATGAGTTTATTGGGTCAGGTCTAAAAAACATAAAGAGTATATCAGATATAAAGTGAAGTAGTTAAGAGATGAGAAAGGAATACATTTCTTTCCATACAAGAATAACAAGAAATCTAAGGAGAACATCCTTTACCCTATCTAGAGTGATGCCAAAACAAGATGATGAAAGAGGTAACAGAGTGCTGGAACCACCAGCTACCCATAAAGAAAAAGTGAACCTTGACCCTTTATCTACACCATAAAAAATTAACTCAAAAAGAGACAGACCTAAATATAAAATCTAAAACTATAAAGTTGTTTGGAAATATATATATACATATAACTCTATGCATGTGTGTGTGTGTGTGTGTGTGTGTGTGTGTGTGTGTGTGTGTGTGTGTGTAAGAGAGAAAGAGAGAAATGGGGACTGGGGACTAGGCAAAGTTTTAAGATACAAAGAACATTAAAAAGTTTAACAAATTAAAGTTTATCAAAATTAAAATTTTCTAAATGTGAGGGCACATCTAGACATGTGTCACATTACTAAACCAGGTTGATTCAGCTTATCTGGCTGACCAAACAGGCATCCTTTGCCTCCCTCACCACTCCATGTGTGTCCCTCCCAAAGCTAAAGATGACAACTTTCCCTGAATAGAAATGAAGCCTCTCCTCTCCAGGGCCTTAACCTCACTATGAATTAGCAATGGTAGGGACTGTCCCATTCTCCCAAGGGAGGCTGGGTCATTCTACTCTGCCACTCCGAGCAAGACTGGTCCTGAAATGAGTGCAGCCTAGAATGTTCCTAGATGTGACCATGGACTGCAAGCTCAGACTGACAGGGATGAAGAGGTTATTCAGGTTCCTGTGCTAAGTATGAATAGATATGGGCCCCAATTAAGATCGATGTGGTAAATAGTAAATTGTATTTTTTTTTCTTCAGTTTTGGGAGCTACCCTCTGCCCTGATCCAACTTTCTAGTCCTAGTCTTAACTCTGACACCATCTTCCCAGACAATATTTTAGACCACCTCTATGTCAGCTATCAAGCTCCAGCAAAAATTACCAAAATCATGGGCCCCTAGGAAAATACTTAAAATAGACTTCCTAGCTTCTTTTTACCCTAAAATCCCTATTCCCAACTGCTCTGTTTCTACTTTATGGTTCCTGTTCATTAAACATTTTGTCCTGCTTTATATCATATTGTCATTCAGTCACCAAGTTGCAGATGCTACTACAATTTCATCCTGAACTCCCTGGGCAGGTGACTTCACCAATATGTCCTGGAACCTCACCTCTCTAAAGCACTATCCTAGTAGGAAAAGATAGAAACAGGCTGGGGGTATGGATCAACCTGCCAACGCCCATGTCCAATGGAGAAGCAATTACCAACTTTCCACTTTCTGCATCCCAAAATTCTGGTTCATACTCCCAAACAGGTAAATATTAGGGGAAGATGACCAGAGGGCTCTGAACTCCAGGACCCGGGGAGAGAAGAGGAGGGGAAAAAAGGAAAGGAAGGACACTTAGAAGTAGTAGGTGTGAGTTAGAAAGGAAGAGAAGGCAGGACCATAGGGGGGAAAAAAAAAAAAAGGGTAGATAGATAGATAGAATGAGAGACAGTGATCTTGGGAGAATTAATGACATTTCCAATCAAGGGAATGGGGACACAGAACTCTGGTAGTGGGAAAGGTGGAATTATACACCCGTTATCTAATAATTTTGTAAAATAATATTAAATCACTAATAAAAAAAGTTGAAAAATGAGAAATGAAGGCTCTTTGGCAGAGGGTATGTGAATAATTGTACTTCCCTGCTAAAACCTCCAAAGAAACTCTCATATTGTCCTGTTCACCAAAATGAATACACAAGCCACAGTCTGAATGAGAATGTTCATGAGATAACAAAGGACTTACATCTAGAAAATATGAAGAAATCATTCATATATGAAAATATATTTCATGCACATATACGTATGAATGTGTATTGGCAGTCAATAAGGAATTCCCCTACAGTTTTGGTGGGAAAGTAAAATGGTACAGAAAAGGTATGACAGCTTATTATAAATCTAAGCATAAACCTATATTACGGCCTTGCAATTATCCAGGAAAAATTAAAATTTATGTTCACAGAGACTTATGCAAGAATGCCCAAAGGAACTTCAATTATAATAGACAAAAGTTGTAAACAGTTTAGGTATCTACCAACAGAATGGGCAAACATGCTACTTACTCATTAATGCATGGAATACTACTCAGCAATAAAATAGAAAGAACTATTAACACAGCCGTGGAGGTGAAACTCAAAAGTATTACAGTGAGAGAAAACCCTTACACAATGAGTTTCTATTGTATGATTTTTGTCTATATGAATCCTGAGAAGAGGAATAACTGACCACTGATGAAAAATCCAGAAGAGTGATTACTGCCAGGCTGTGGATGCAACACATAGAAACCTTCTGAAGTAATGTTTTGTATCAAAGTATTTTTTAAATTTTTTAATATTTATTTATTTTCCCTTTTGTTGCCCTTGTTGTTTTTTCACTGTTGTTGTAGTTATTATTGTTGTTGTTATTTGTATCTAAGTATTTTTACAGACTTTTATTTATTAATGTTCCTCTCTCCCTCTCTATCTCCTTCCCCTCTCAATTTCTCTCTATCCTATCAAATTAAATTAAAAGTTAAAAAAAAATCTTTTCAAAAAATGTTCATGGGGCAGTGGTAGATAGCATAATGGTTATGCAAAGAGACTCTCATGCCTGAGGCTACAAAGTCCCAGGTTCAGTCCCTCTGACCACCATAAGCCAGAGCTGAGCAGTGCTCTGATTAAAAAAAAAAAAAGTGTGGGCCAGGAGATATCTCACCCAGTTTAGCACCAACTTTGCCATGCACAAGGACCTGGGTTCAGGCCCCCAGCCATCACAGTGTAGCAACATGTAAGGGGGAGACTTCACAGGCAGTGAAGAGGTACTCTGTTTCCCTGTCCCCCTCCTCTATCTTTAAACAATAAAAGGGAATCTGATTAGTGGGGAAGTAATGTGAAGCCTCAGTAAAAAGCCCTGACCAAAAGAAAAAAAAGCAAAGCAAAGCAAAGCAAAGCTAGAAGGGGAATATCAATACCATTTTCCAGGTGAGGAAAAATAATCGATTAGCGAGCACATCAGCAGTTAATAGCATGGTCTGGAGGAGGGTTTCAATGGTGAGGCAAAGGAGAAAAGTTTAAAGCCTCTATGGGCCAGTATTTGAAAATTCAACTCCAGTCCCCACATCTATCCTATGTATTGCCTGGCTCCACTAAATAATACACAAGGAACAGTATTTGGGAACTGTGATGTTTTCAGAGTGTAGCAGAAAGAGTAGATAAACTAATCTACTTTGTAAATAATATTCTGCCTCCTGTCCTCAGTTTATCTATTTATTTATAGATTTATTTTTGGGTGATAAAGTAATAATCAAAGACTTTCAAACTGCAGAGAGTTTGAAAGGTTAACAATGTAAAACAGAACTGCTGGGGACTGGATGGTAGCACACCCAGTTGAGCACACGGCATAATGTGTAAGGACCCGGGGGAAAGCTTCGCAAGTGGTGAAGTAGTACTGCAGGTATCTGTCTTTCTACTTCCTCTCCCCCGTCAATTTCTCTGTCTCTATCCAATAAATAAACATATTTTTAAATAAAGATAAATAGGGGGTCAGGCAGTAGCGCAGCAAGTTAAGCGCACATGGCACAAAGTGCAAGGACCGGCTTAAGTTCCAGCCCCTGGCTCCCCACCTGCAGGGGAGTCGCTTCACAGGCGGTGAAGCAGGTCTGCAGGTGTCTATCTTTCTCTCCCCCTCTCTGTCTTCCCCTCCTCTCTCCATTTCTCTCTGTCCTATCCATCAACAACAACAACAATAATAACTACAACAACAATAAAACAACAAGGGCAACAAAAGGGAAAATAAACAATAAAAAAAATTAAGTAAAAATAAAGATAATAAAATGAAGCCATTTTCCTCACTTCTGGCTGAGATTCTCCCTCCCTGGAAACAACTCTCTGTGCACTGTGTGTATATATGTGTGTGTGACTACATATATGCCCATTTTTTTATAATTTTTTTTTTTTTAATAAGAGAGGGATACAGAGAAAAACATACAGAAAAAGACCAGTGCACTGCTCGGCTTTGGCTTATGGTGGTGATGGGGACTAAGCGTGGGACCTCAGAGTCTCAGTCATGAAGGTCTGTTGCATAGTCATTATGCCATCTACCCAGCCTGATTTTTAATTTTAAACGTAGTATACTATTCTGTTCTTTGCTCTCTTCATTTAACAAGATGAATGTCACTTTATAACTATGAATTTAGGCGCATCTCATTCTTTTTAACAACTGCATAGAACTTGTGTAACTTGGCCATCATTTAATGTCACCTGCTTATGGATATTTTAAGGCCTCCCAGACTTTTGCTATTAAAGATAATGCAAGAAGAGTCATGGAGGTGGCTCAGAGGAAGTTTCTAAATGAACCCAGGTAATCTAACCTCTTAACTGCTAATTTTTTCACATATAAAATAAGTGTTTCACACACAACTGCAGTTTGCTAAAATGGTAATAAAATGGCTTGGGAGGTGGCATAGTGGCTATAGCATTGGACTTGGGAGCATGAAGTCCTGAATTCAATCTCTGGCATTATAAATGCCAGAGTGATGCTCTAATGTTCTCTCTCTCTCTCTCTCTCTCCCTCTCTCTCTCTCCGTCTCTCCCTCTCTCCTGCTTTTTCATGTTATAAAAAAAAAATAGAACTTTATGGGGGTTGGGTGGTACTGCAGTGGATTAAGCACACATGACGCAAAGCGCAGACTGGCTAAGTATCCCAGTCCAAGCCCCCAGCTCCCTACCTGCAGCGGGGTGGGGGGTGGGGTCGCTTCATAGACGGTGAAGCAGGTCTGCAGGTGTCTCCTCTCTCAATTTCTCTCTGTCCTAGCCAACAACGACAGCAATAACAACAACAATAATAACAACAACAATAAACAACAAAGGCAACAAAAAGGAAAAAAACAGCCTCCAGGAGCAGTGGATTTGTAGTGCAGGCACTGAGCCCCAGTGATATAACCCTGGAGACAATAAATAAATAAATAAAGTAAGGTGCTAGATTTGGAAGCATGAGGTCCTCAAGTTCGATCCCTAGCATCCCATGTAGGAAAGCGATGCTCTTGTGTCCTCTTTCTCTCCCTCTCTATCTTGTGTTAACATTTTTTAAAAATAAAATAAAAATTATTCTTCTATCTGGAGAGATGGTTCAACAGAGTGCAGGACCTGCATGTAGGAAGCCCTGAGTTTATCCTGAGCACTACATATGGCATAATGCTTCTCTGATCCCTCCCTCATGCCTCTCTCTCTCATAAAATCTTTAAAAATAAACCCCTTTAAAAAAGAAGAATCAGTTCTCCCTAAGATTGAATGACTGGCATGATAAAAACTAATGTCTAGTACTGAATTCTTCCACTGGGTGAATGTGGCCTTGGTTTCACATTCCTATAGAGCAACCTACACAGCAGACTGAGAGAGAGCAAAGATGGTGAACAACATGGGCCAAAAGAGATGAATTGCTAGTGGAAAAGATCAGACTCCCTGTAAAATGTTATGTGCAAATCTCTCCCTGATATAAAAGAAGAGATGGTCTCCATTAACCTCTCTTCTTGAGTTAAAACTAAGTTAACAGGTGGAAGTAAAACCTCAAATTGAATATCCTGAATCACAATAGAAAGAAGGGGGCAAGAACCAACAAATGCCCTGAGTTGAGATAAGGACAGCACTTCTCTCATCCTCTGGTCACTTAACTGCAGCTTGGTGACACTTTACTAAGGGTCAAAGCACTCCCCTGAGGGCTTTGTCACAAGCAAGAAACTTTCAAAGTTGAACTTTAGAAGCTGCTCCCAACAGCACGTTCTGACTTCTGATGTCCTCTCCCACAGCCTCCACCAGAATCAGAAGACTGCACTGTAGTTGCTTAAAGCAAATTTTAACTTTTTTTTTAAGATTTCATTTATTTATTAATGAGAAAGATAGGAGGAGAGAGAGAAAGAGCCAGACATCATTCTGGTACATGTGCTGCTGGGGATTGAACTCAGGACCTCATGCTTGAGAGTCTAGTTCCTTAGCCACTGTGCCACCACTCAGTCCACAAATTTTAACTTTTTAAACATCATTTCATATGGACTGCACTTAAGACATAGTTAACTACTTTGTTTATAATAAATAAATAAAGCTGCTTAACAACTCAGCTTTTTCATCCCTTTTGTTCATTCAGTCATCTTTGATAGTTACTTTCCCTAGATGGTGACCAAGCTGTAACTATACTGTTGCTGACTTCAATACCTGAAAAGTCAAAAGGAATAAAATGACCTTTCTCTGTCACAAGTATTCTTCCTCTTTGCGGGGGACCTGTCAGAGTCCAGTCAAAGGGGGTCACAGAAGGAGGAAGCAGCAGAAGTGCCTTAGGAGACAGGTGCAGGTGCCCCCTACCCTTCATCCTTGAAATGTTCCCTCGTTGGCTGTTTCCCCAACACAGTTAACTGGTGTAAAGTGGAGGTCCCCCACCACCACCAAAAAAAAAAGATTAGTTCCCTATATTAGTTCACATGGCTGTTAATCACAGAGGAATCTCTAACCTGGACTGTGGGCCTGGTGGAACTTCTATTTTCCCAGCCCTCCTTCTCTTGCCTCAGGCTCATTTTTCCACTTCCCCCCCCCCCCCCCAGCTTTCCGGCACTTAGTCACCATTATAGTTTGACTGCATTCCTGGGCACATGACCTATTTTAAACAAAAACAATACAACATGCACCCCTGGTAAACTATCAAGTCCTTTAAAGTCTTGGCAACGAGCTAGTACAGGGGACAGAAATTAATCTGAGCAGCTATCTACAGTCCTTCATTTCACCTCTCCTCACACCCCAAACCATAAGCAAATAAATAAACTTAAACCAAGGAAGATGCTGGGGGGGGGAGTGAAGGCAAGGTGGGGTGGGCAGGGGTAAAGGAGTGTGGGTAGGTCAGAAAGGCCATAAGCCTGCGCTAACACCGGACAACTACTGGATCACAAAGCGGTCCTTCACCACCCTGAAGTTTGATACCCCTTGATGCCACTGAGGCTGCCTCCCTGCCTGCGATTCCCTCAAGCATCATTTTCTGGTGACTTGGTTGTTGAGAAAGGGAAGCAGGTAATCTGTCCATAAATAGACAGCCCAGCCAACTTAAGGGGTGCTGGGCTGAAGTGTGAAGACAATACTGAGTAAAATCACGCCTGGGGGCTTGGAATTCTCTCTTCATTCTCTTGATTTCTTTGATCTTCTTGCTCTCCACGAAGCAGATCCTCTCCTCAGACTGTCTGTGTCCATCTACTCTTCTACCAGCACTAGGAATTTGACCTTCATACAGAAGAATTTGAACAGCAGGAGACAAGAAACGTCTAGTTCTTTGTTAGTACTTGTGTTAGACTAAATCCTCCAATAGTCTCAACATCAGAGATTTATAATTATGGTTTTTTAAAAAAAATCAATGGCAAAGTTATCACACTGTGTTAAACTGTATGCCTCTTTCAGGAAGGAGGCAGGGCGCACCGCCAACACCCATGGTTGAAGTCAGGTTATAGGGAAAGTGGCAGCATGAGGAAAGGACAATGCACAAGGAGTGTTCAGAGGAGATGCTCTTTTGATGGCAAATGGACGGCACGAAAACCATCTCTTCTGCCTTCATTCCTACACCACACCTTTGCCTATACAGCCAGTATTATTCTGCCCCTGTCCCTGAGAAATTCTTGCTTTGCCCTCTTCTGGGCCTCAGTCAAATTCACTCACTTTTCAAGCTCTACCTAAAGCTTTCACTTCTCTGACTCCACCAAATGGTTCCTGTCTTGTATGAATTCTTAGACTGAACCTAGGCACTGTCAGTGTCTCACAGCTGAAATGTCTTGTTATCCAATTCAGTCCTCAGTTTCACAGGATTGAGTCTTAAATCTCTTGGTGCTTCTAAAAGTGTTTCTTGACCAGCATGTTAATGAGCAGTGTTTTACCAAGAAATTCAATAAAGTTCCTAAATTATCTTTAACCTAAGGATCTACACTTTTACTAATATTTCTGTCAGGCAAACCAATGAGCTGCAATGTGGTTCATGATAGTTTGCTGCAAATAAGAGGGAGCCTGCATGTTCAGAGGAACAGACATGAACTTTACCACAAAAGATAGAAGAGAACATGGACAAGCAATAAGGTTCTATTTTAAACATAGCACACTAGACAGTGAACAAGTAAATAAGCTTTGATAATCATGGGCAGATTTTCAAAAACTTGTTTTAAAAAGGGGGGTGGTGGGGAATATTCACCTTTCAATCTTTTTTTTTTAATATTTTATTTTATTTATTTATTCCCTTTTGTTGCCCTTGTTGTTTTATTGTTGTAGTTATTATTGTTGTTGTCGTCGTTGTTGGATAGGACAGAGAGAAATGGAGAGAGGAGGGGAAGACAGAGAGGAGGAGAGAAAGATAGACACCTGCAGACCTGCTTCACCGCCTGTGAAGCGACTCCCCTGCAGGTGGGGAGCCGGGGTTCGAACCGGGATCCTTATATATCCTTATACCGGTCCTTGTGCTTTGCGCCACCTGCACTTAACCCGCTGCGCTACAGCCCGACCCTCCACCTTTCAATCTTTTAATGTATTATTAAAAAAATCTATTAGATGGTCAGTGGTGCACCTGATTGAATGCACATATTAATATGCATAAGGACCCAGGTTCAAGTCCCTGACCTTCATCTGTAGAGGAGACTCTTCATGAGTGGTGAAGCAGTGCTACAGGTGTCTCTTTCTCTCTCCCCTCCCTCTGTCTTCTCTCTCTTCCTATCAAGCAAAAGAAAAGGGGGGGGGAAGAAAAATGTTCGCTAGTAGTGCTGAATTTGTAGTGCAGGTACCAAATACCAGTGATAACCCTGGTGGCAGAAATAAATTTTTAAAAATGTTTAATCTAACATCATATAAAAGTATGCCTTAAACGCAAAAGTTGAGAAGCATGGCCCTTGCATATTAAGTATTTTCACAGATACTGTGTAGGAACTGCTTAAGCAAAAGTTGTCAAAGTATAGTTCTCCTTTTAGCCTTCCAATAATGCCTGTTGGTTTTTCAGGAACTTGGACACACAACCTTCAAGCTCTTTCCCAAAACATAACACATCTTTAGGAATGCAACCAAACCCTCCAAATTCTTATACTGGAGAGGCTATATTTGCATAGTACTTGACCAATTTGTGTGTCCTGGTAGGTGTTCAGAGATACTAGGCAGGGGGAATAAAGGATTTTCAGTCATAACATTTTTAACTACGCCAGCCGAAATAAAGTCAAGCAAATTCTTCTGTTACAGGGCTTGTCAGTGTCTTTAATTCACCAATGAACAAAGTGAACTGCTAGAGAGAGAATGTGGAGCACAGCATTTCCCACACTCATTTGATCACAGAATTGACTTTTTAAGAGTCCTGTAATACAACTTAAAGGAAGGCTGATGCGGTGCAGAGAATTAACTAACAACAGCAAGAAAATGCTACGAGAGAGAAAGTGAGAAAGAGAGAGAGGGGGAGGTGAACTGGGTAGCAGCAGACTCAAAAATGGCTTTTGTTCTCATACCTTCAAAATGGCTTTTCCGGAGCTCCCCATGTGAAATGCAAGAAGTAATTACACTATCCTGCTTCTCAGGGTTGTTTTTTATTGTTTTTAATCTTGTAACTGTGTTCTATATTAATCACCAAAAATGGGTTCTCAGCCCAAGGGACCAAGTTTTTAAATCCCTGGTGCCCTTCCAGCCTAGATGAAGGAATGGAGGGGACGTGAACCACAAGCCAGCCAGAAAGTTTCTATGTCTGCAGCTTCTAGGTCAGAATGATAAAGCCATCCTCAGCCAAGCGAAGGGATGAAAGAGACGCTCTCCTTCAGCAATGCATTTCTCAAGGGAGGCCCTCGTAAACACACACATAGCCCATGTCTGAATCTTAACTCTTTTCAGTATGAATGTTCTAAAGGAAAATGCACAGAAGAGGGGAGATCAAAACTGGAACTACAGGGAAAGAAAGAATTAAAAAGTACTTGGAGAAAATTTCTCTCTCTCTAAGGCAGAAAACCCACTACAGAGCTAGTGAGCTGGGAGAAACAGTTCTTTCAGTGCAACAGCTTTCCAGAAAAAGTATCTCAACATATTTACTATAAAACAATTTAATTTCCCTGTCCCATCACCTGCCACCCCATCCCCACTCCACCCCCCACCCCCCAGCCCCCAGATTGTGGATTTCCTCTCATTCTTGGCAGAGTTACCAGAAGAAATATAATATCCCCTTCGGACTGCTCCCAACAGCTGCTGGAACAAGAGGGGGAGCTGGGGCATCCTTCCAAAGCTGCCTCTAAAAATGACCATTCCCCTGCCAAACCATATAACCGATAAGCATAAGACTCTGCTTTCTCGACTTTCTGAAAGTGAGGGGAGATCCCAGAAGCAAGTGTCCCTTCTTTGAAAATACCTGTCTCTGACCCATCTCTTTTCAAGCTGACTCCAAGCTAAACACATCCGTACAATAAGCCAACACTCTTCCTTTTCCGGCATCTCTTGGTACATCCCTCTTCTATTTCTCAGAACTAATATTTTGTTTCTTGTTTTTTTCCTGACACACCAATTACCAACTTAGTTAACAGACTCCTTCTTACCAAATTCCTATTCAGCATAATTCCCGTCTCTGCCCATGACTCCAGTACCACATTTCTTACATATGTTCCCAATACACACACATACAACCCTTTCCTGTCAAGGCTCTAAAAAAGCAGAAGTCTAGAAACCATTTCAGTGTGATTACCACACTGTACCTGCAGCACTCTTTTCCATTCAATATCATCATATACTAAATGCTCTTCAATTATGTCTTGAAAAGGCACATCACTAGGCAACAGAGAGACTTCCAAACCTTCAGTGTCTTGGCTGAGACCACCAACAAAGAAGTTCACTGGGGGCAGAGGCAATATCTCTCTCAGCCAGGGAGAGACTGGGCAGAGCTTCCCGCATCATTCCCCAAAGGTGACAGCCGGGGCTGAGTGAAGACCGTGAAAACTGTACAAGGGAGGGGGGCAGAATATAATGCAAGGAATGATTCAGAATCAGGGGCAGGAGAAGGCGGAGGGATGAACTGGCTGACCCCAAATGTCTTTTCCATCTCCAGCTCCTATGATTCTTTGACCTCCAATTCTGTGCTGTGGACAAAGAATGGAAAGTCAACAGACATGGTGATGTTTTGAAAGAGCCTAGCAGTCTGCTGTTGTCATTTAGTGGCCTTTGCGTGTATTTTTTAAGGTGTCTCCAAGCCCTGACTTCATTTCACAGTTGTCACCTTTCTCAGCAACTTGAGCTTATGTCAAATACCAAAAAAAAGGAAAAGAAAGAATGCACTGGCCATTAATTGTGGGCTAAAGAGGGGCAAGCACAGGGCCCCATTGGGTGGCCCAGACTTCCAGGGAGGGCAATGTGGGCAATTTGGATACAGTACAGTGAAAAACAGACTCAAGGTTGAAATAAGGCAGCGAAACTTCTCATAAGAGAAACATCCTTCGGATACATTTGATTTTAGGTCCAGTTCAAGCAGCTGCAGGATTCAGGAGTCATAAGCCTGTATATATACGTGTGTGTGTGTGTGTGTGTGTGTGTGTGTGTGTGTGTGTGTGTGTGTGTGTATGTGTGTGTACTTCTTTTTTAAATTTTACCAGAGCACTGCTCAGTTTTGTTTTGTTTTTTTGTTTTTTGGGGACTTAGTATGTCCCCCAAAATCCCTAGCATATGGCAGTACTAGGGACTGAACCTGAGACCTTAGGACCTCAGGCATGAAAGACTTTAAATAGCCACTATCCTATCTCCCAGCTCATATATTCTTAATTAGCACAGCCATCTTGCTTCAGTTGACTACAACTGGAATGCCATATGGATCCTGTTCAAACCTGAAGAAAACTGCTACACAGAAAGACTTGCCTTTCTATAATAAATACCGAGTCTTTAGAGTCTTAACCTCATCTGATGGTTGACATGCCCGAGATAAATTCTAAGGCTTGGCAAATACCTGTTTCTATAGATCAAAGTGAGGGGCATGTCAATTTTCACTGAAAATTCAAAATTCTATTTCCTCTTCTGTCTCTCCCCCCCCTTCTTCTCTCCCCCCCCCCCCACCACCAAACAGTTGATCTCATCTGAAGCCTTTAAAATTCACTGGAGCTTGGTCGCAAGAAGAGTCCACATGAGTTTTTCCTGTATCATAGTTGAGTCAAGACCAGAAACAGATCCAGTGGTAGGGTCCACCCAGAGTTAAGGTTAAGTCGCCACATAAAGGTAATTCTTTTCTGTGTCAAGCACTCAAAAGTGGTCTTTCATCTGTATGTTTCCATGATAACATTACTACTGGTCTTATTTCAACAGCTCTAACAAAATTTTACCTTGAGGCAAGGTGCCAGACAAAGAAAGCTAAAAGCATGAGATAGTAAAAAAAATTTTGTTGGAGAATTCATTCCAGTATGAACGGCTCATCTTGTAGACTATGGGGACACCGCTTTCCCATGCTTCTGCCTTGGAAGCTAGAGAATTCATCCCTGACTATAAGTTTTCAAAAATACCAAAAGAAGGACATAAGCAGCTTCTACCATCTCCTGGTCTTAGAAGAGAAGGTCTCTTTTCATTCTTACAGTCTGCAGTTAGAGGGACTGGCAGCCCTAGATCATTTCCTGCTTCCACAGGTGTATTGTTTTGTTTATTTTAATCCCATAAACTGAACTCAACTATTATTAACTCACAAACCCATTAAAAATAAGGTCTTCCCAAGGCAGCTGAAGATAAATACACCACATATGAAATCTCTGAATGAACCGGAGAACAAAAAATGACTCCCCTCTGAGCTAAAGCAGAAAGGTGAAGGAGAAAGCCTAAGCTACTTTAAGTTGCTAATTGTTTTCTGAAAACCACTGTTTAGGCCTTAAAAGTAACCACTCAGCAATGCCTTCTTTCAGGGTTAGGAAAAGGAAACTTTATGCTTTCTGGGCCAAAAAATGCTCTTAGGTGCAATCATTGTAAAACAAACAAACACACTCTGCTTATCTGTGTCCATCTCACCACTCTGGATGTTAATCATCACTGAAATAGATACCCCAGTCCTCCAGCCTCAAAGAGCTGCAAGCCCACAAGACCCTGACTGAGGAATGAATGTACATGCCAGGGCAAACACCTCAAGCCTTACTCCCTAAACACCTATTGTTAATCCAAGGCATATCTATCACAGGCAAATGCAAGCTCAAAAGGTAGTTCAAATAAAGATAGTTCAAATAAAATTCAAGTTTGAAAACATGTAAGACTTAGTTTGGGAGGAAGAGTTGAATTACATTACCTTTCTGTGACACAAGACTACTAAAGTGCTTTTTTTTTTTTTTAACAGACTTGCATATACAGATAGGCTCCACTGTACCCCCAATTCTTTGCTCTTGTCAATTTTTAGTATCAGAATTTGCAGGTAGCACCTCTGCTTTCCATCTTCCATACTGTCTTCTTGCATTTAGCCTACATGGCAAAACTAGGAGAATTAAACTTCAGTGTTCTGTTCTTAAAGAATAAATTGGGTTATTTTTCTCTCTGCTCTTTAAGGAAAGCTTAAACGATTACTCTAAGAAACATTTCTTTGATTTTGATGCTAAAGATATTTCTATTCTCCTAGGCTTCATAAAATCTTCAAGCAAAACTGATCAGTCAAATGACTGACTCAAACCATCTTTTACCCACCTTAAAAAAAAGGAGGGGGAGTCAGGATAAGCACCAGTGTTCACTGTTTGGGCAAAAGGCCTAAAGGGAAGCAAATTATTTGTTTGTGGTTTTAAAGTGACCAAAATGCCTTCAAGCACAAGTATAAGACCATTAACAAATCACAAGGAACCAAAGCAGTTCATCTTACTCAACAAAGATCAGTTAGGAACAGCCAAACTGAATAGGACTTGCCCTAGGCCGGAAGGTCAGTAAACTTTAGCAGTTTGTGTTTCTGAGAATCAAGAGACTCTTCAATGGGGAGTGCAGATCCTAAGCCCACAGGTCCTGCTGTCATGTTTCTGAAACCACTTAGGGCAGGTGAAAGAAACTAAAATCTGTGTGTGTGTGTATGTGTGTGTGTGTGTGTGTGTGTGTGTGTGTGTGTATGTACTTGGGTGTCCACGTCCTGTATTTAAGCAACATCTTTAAGTCAAGCCCACTCTTGCTACTTTTGCCTTTCCTTTAGACTGATTAGAGAAAAAACAACTGAGCTCTTTTCTACAACAATTAATTCTAAACGCCATGAGGTGCTGAGCATTATTACTAAAACATGTTCCCTTTCTTTAAGGATGATAAAACTTAGGTCCAATGAGGTTACATGGCATCTGATAAAATGAAGTTTTGTGTTACACTTATAAAAATCTTGTTCCACTGTTCAGACTGCAGTTAATTAGCCCAAAACCTGAATAACAGCACTGCCAGTCCTCAAAGCAGCCATATTCTCACTGTACTCTGGGCCCAGGTTGACATCATAATAGGACTGAGGTGCATGCTACCTCCCTCCAGAAATGACACCACTTTTCTTGGTGGCTTATCATGTCTCAGCAGCTGTCCAGAAACAGACCACACTGGTAAATACTCCCTCCATCTGATGTAATATGTATAAATTCTTCCCTTAACTAAAAAAACATAAGCAGTGACCCTGCTTTTTATGAAGGATTGTGGTAAAACAGCTTCCCTACAAGGTCAAAGATACCTCATCCTAGGACATGGACAAGAAATCAAAACACACGTGGCTAATAAATATTACAACCATATCATTTGGCAGTCTCAAAGCACCTTATACTATAAACTTGCTTCCACTATGTCGTTATTGTTGCTTATGCACACTCTTGGGGAGTCGGTCGGTGGCACAGCGGGCTAAGTGTACATGGCGCAAAGTGCAAGGACCGGCTTAAGGATCCTGGTTCAAGCCCCTGGCTCCCCACCTGCAGGAGAGTTGCTTACACAGGCAGTGAAGCTGGTCTGCAGGTGTCTGTCTTTCTCTCCCCCTCTCTGCCTTCCCCTCCTCTCTCCATTTCTCTTTGTTCTCTCCAACAACAACGACATCAATAACAACAACAATAATAACCACAACGTTAAACAAGGGCAACAAATGTGGAAAAAAATATATAATATTTATATAAGTATATATAAATATTAAAAAAAGAATACACACGCATTTCCATTGTCTCTTTTAGAGCATTTGAAACAAAAAATAAATACCAATTCTTCATTTGTTCAATTTCTTTTTCTTAATATTTTATTTGCTTATTTACTATTAGACAGAGACAAGAGAGAAATTGAGAAAGAAGGGGGAGAAAGAGACAGAGAGACACCTGCAGCTCAGCTTCACCACTTGTGAAGTTTTCCCCCTGTAGATGGAGACCAGGGGCTTCAACCTGGGTCTTTGTGCACTGTAATGTGTGTGCTTAACCAGGTGCACCACCACCTAGCACCCTGTTCTTTTAATTTCTATAAGGAAAGAAGCCTAACTTTGCCTTGACCAATTTTAGTCAACTTCTGTTATGGGTCTCTAGTAAGGTTCTTTTTTTTTTTTTTTTTAAATAAGAAATGAAGGTAGCAAGACTACATGTCTTAACAAAGCATACCAAAGAATCATCAACAAAATTGTATTAGGACAAATAGAAGCTAAATAAAATTACCAAATTCAAACTTTACCCCCCCAAAATTATAGTAATTTTGTACATCATTAATGACGCCTACCTGAGAAACATACTGAAAAAACTGCATTCAAATAAGAACACAATGCATAGCATATTTGGAAGTAGAAACTGTATAGTGAAAATCGCAGAACATTTTGAAAAGACAGAACTTATTTTTGCTGGGAGACTGAACAGGAGTAGAGAAAAATCAAAGATAACAGACATTCGACTCTATCAAAAAGCAACAACTCTATCAAGCAGCAGTCATATTTAAGACAGTATATAAAGAGACATAGTATATCAACAGAACAAAACAGAATTCACATACACACCCAGTATATATGCATGTAGTCATGCATCTATTAACTTTTCAGTCAAGGAGGGATTACATATAATATGGCAGTCTCAATAAGCTATATCACATAGCCTAGGTATGTAGAAACTATTCCATTTAGACTTATGTGACTATATACTTTATGATGTTCACACAATGACCATCTCACTAAATGATACATCAAGTATCCCCACTGTTAAGTGATACCTGATTGTATTCCGCGTTCACGTACACACATATCATATGTACATATGCCCATCTACAAATATAAATTTTATATTTGGCAAAGGAAACTTTTTACAGCAAAGGGAAAGAACTATTAAACAAAAATACAGTGATAACTAGGTAGTTTTTTAGAGAGAAAAAGTTGAATTCATTCCTTGTACCAAAACAAAAGTGATATTGATGAAAAACACTGTTAAAAATTTTTTTAAACTGGGGAGGCAGATGTAGATAGCATAATGGTTATGCAAAAGAAGACTCTCATGCCTTACGTTCCAAAAGTCCCAGGTGCAATCCCGCGCACCACCATAATAAGCCAGAACTGATCAGTACTCTGATTTAAAAAAAAAAAAAATTTAAACTAGGGGAAAGAGAGGTAGCTCACTAGGTAGAGTGTCTCATTGTCACATGCAAGACTCAGGTTCCAGCCTCCACACCACATAAGAGGTGCTGTGGTGTCTCCCCCCTCCTTTGCCTCGCATCCAAATGAAAAAGTGGCCCCAGAGCAATGAAACTGCACATGCACAAGATCCCAGACCCACAAAATACAAAATCAGGCTATAAGAAAACCAGTAGAACATCAAAGAGTATCAGGTCTTTGTAGGAATTATAAATTTCTCAGTTTTTGAAGAAAATTTAAAAAAACCAACAAATGTATTTAAGCACGCAACTTTCATAGCTTATAATTAGTAAAATGACCTGATGAGAAAGATATTTACATCAAAGATGGCAAAGCAGAGTGTATTATCTATAACCCACAAGAACTCCAAAGAAAAACATCAAGTTCAATAATAAATGGGCAGAAAACTCAAGAATTGACAATCTCACAGGTGAAGCAGACACACTGGAAAATATTTGTGCCGCCAATGGTAAGAGAAACGGAAAATAACAAAGATTTGAGATAATATGTCCACTAAAGTAACAAATATTTCTTAGAATTCCCACAGGAAACTGGTTTAATCAGTCTCTGTCGGTGCTACTGTAACTTAGTATAAGCCATTAACCTTTCATTCAGTAATGCCAACCTTGAGACTTTATCCATAGGAACCACTTTGAAGCTATGTATTATATGATTAAGTGACTTCTATCTCAATAAAGCTGTTACCCCCCAAAAACATTAAATAATTAATGTCATGGGGCCAAGTGGTGGTGCACCTAGTTGGGCACACACATTACAGTGCACAAGGACCCAGGTTCAAGCCCTTGGTCCCCACCTGCAGAGGGACAGTTTCATGAGTGGTGAAGCAGGGCTGCAGATGTCTCTCTCCCTCTCTATCCCCCCCAATTTCTCTGTATCTATCCAATAATAAAATAAATACAAATATAAAAAATAATAATGAATGCCACTGCTATCTATAATAGCAAGCTGGGCACAATATGAAAATGTAATAATAGAGAAATGTTTAGAATCTCACTATGGTACAGTCCATATACATTCATTATTATGTACTTTTTCTGCTAGGACCAGTGAGAGTGCAAGTAGTGGGAAGAAGTATGCCAATGAAAAACAGCTCAGAAAACGAAAGATAGTTGACCAGAGGTGGTAGTATTCCGAGGTTTTTATGTTTACAAAACCTTCTTCGATGTTGATGGACTGTGCTACAACTGCCTTTTTTTTTTTTTTGTAAATCCAAACTGGATGGAGCTGGGTACCAAATGAAAGCTTCTGCTCCCCCAGAGCCATGCACTCCCCTCCCCTTCCTATTTAACAGCTTAAGTGATTCGGAAAAGTTTTTCATTCACAAGTCTCAGTCAGAACCTACCCAAAACAGACCAAATTGGAATACCATGACTTCTTACACAGTCTAGACTTAATCCAGTCCCCTGCTATAAGCAGACATCCATTGTGTGCGTGTGTCCTTAGGCCTGTATCTAGTCATAAACCATGCTTGACATTTGGACCGAGGGCCTTCTTGTGTGGTCTGTGCCCTTTTCCCCCACATTTGATTTTACCTGAGTCCTAAGGCCTTCCAACCCTTAGACGACGGTGAGAGGGTAAATGTTTAGGAGACCATTCTGAGGCCACACAGTGGCCCGGGACCTTGGGCCTGCACCGAAGGAGGTGTCCAAAGTCACGGAGCAGCGGGTCCCCTAAGGCAGATGCCCTCAGGCATCTAGGTCTGCGGAAACACACCAGAAGCTGGAGGGGATGCTGGAACTGGCTAACTGTAGGGTGCCCTGGAGCTGTTTCCTGGGAAGGGCGCTGGGGTGTGAAGGGGCTGGGGTGTGAGAGGCGTCGGGATCCCCGCGGTGCTCGGGGAGGGGGGCGTTCAGCGAGGTCGGAAACGGTCTGGGAATTCGGGCTGCCACACAGCCCCCGGGCCGACCAGGCCGACCAGGCCGCAGCGCCCCGCCCTTTCCCGGGACGCGGGCCGGCCCGGGGCGGGGAGCGGGCGGGCGAGCGAGCGCTTACAGGTCGGTGCCGAGCCGCGAGAAGCCGGAGTTGAGCGAGGCCCGGGCTATCCGGCGCCACAGCAGGTCGCAGCTGGTGAAGCGCCGCAGCCAGCGGCACACCTGAGCCAGGCGGCCCAGGGCCCGCGCGTCCAGGTAGGAGCAGATGAGCAGCAGCAGCTCCTCCGGCAGGCGCCAGAGCGCGGGCCCCGCCGCGGGGCGGGCAGCGGCCTCCTCAGCTACCGCCGCCTCCTCAGCCGCCGCCGCCATGGCCGCCCCGGTGCCCGCGGGGCGACCCCAAGCCTGACCCCCGCGTCCCTGTGCCCTGCCTGGCCTGGCGCCCTCCCGCCGCCCGGTCCTGACCCTCCATTCCTCCTTCTTTCCACGCCGCCTTTCTTGTGCCTCCTTCCCCGGCACTGTGTTCCCCTCCTCTCCCCCTAGAAGCCTCCTCTCGCCCGTCTCCCTCTCGCCGTGCTCCCTAGGGCCTGCCCGGGCTTCCCCCTCCGCCCCTCGCCCTGCCGCCTCCGTCGCCTTCTGCTGCTCCGGCTTCCCCTCCGCCCCGCTTCCTCTTCCGCCTTTCCCCTTCCCCTTCCTCCGCTTCCCCCTGACGACCTTGCCTTCCTGCACCTTCCGCGCCTCCCCGCTCTCGCCCTCGCCCGACCCGCTATCCCCCGCGGGCCCCGGACGGCCCTGGCTGCCCATGACGGGCCGTGGGGCCGGCCCGACACGGAGCCGAGCCCGAGCGGCCGCCGCTGCCGCCGCCGCCCCGGGAGGAGGCGACACCATGTCGGACCGGGTCACATGGGGCGGCGCGGGCCGAAGCCTAGGCCCGCCCCTCACACCCGCGGCTGTAGAGCCGCCTAGGGTGCCGGCCGGAGCTGGGGTGCGACCCCTGCACGCTCCCCCCACCCCAGCACCGGTGGGAGCACATGCTTTCATTCGTCTGGCACGTGACCGTTCTGGGCCTGGAGGAGAGACCTCAAGAGCAGCTTAGGTCTTCGCGGCGCACCTAGCAGGAGCCCCTGCCTGCAAGGAGCACCCACTTCTCTGGGAACTGCAGTCCTAGAAGCCCTGCTTGTCTCAGAGGCTCTGAACCCCATCCGGGCAATGAGCAGGTCTTTGAGAGCTGTGGGAAAGTTGCAGTCCCTAGAATTCATAACTCTAGTCAGTGTCAATTCGTGGTAAAGCTAGGGACTCTTTAATTAGTTACCACTCAGGTACAAGTGACTCTCCAAAGTCGCCTTGGAACCCTTGCCATACCACCCATTTCATCCACAAGGACTGCAATCTTAAGGGAAGCCTAAGAATAACCAGCTGAAGTGACTGGAAGGGATAGTTCAGCAAGAGAACATTGGATTGGATTGCATGTGTGAGGCCCAGGGTTCCACCCTGGCTCTGCAAATGGCACAACAGTATCAGTCGGACTGACACACATTCACACACACACACACACACACACACACACACGAATACATAGACTTTATAATCAAGTACTAAAGAAGCAGTGCAAGGTGGCACAGTGGATCAGGTTTTGTACTCTTAAGCATGAGGGCAAAATTCAATCCCATCATGGTATGTGCCAGAGGGATGTTCTGATGTGATATCTCCTCCTCTCTTCCTTCTCATATATAATTTTTTAAAGAATAATAAAGTGTAGGGCTGGGAGATAACTTACCCAGTAGAACACACACTTGTAGAGCAGGAGGACTCATTGCAACCTGCCACCAGATGAGAGTACCATACACACCACCAGAGGATGCTTCATGAACACTAAAGCTATTCTTCCTCTCTCTCTTCCTCTCTCCTTATATGTCTCTCCTTTTCTCTGTCTAGAACTAACAGGAAGAGAGAGAGAGAGAGAGATTGAGATCACCTGGAACAGTGGAATCAAGGCCAGACATTCTGAAGACCCCAAAAAAAAAAAATTGAGACATTAAACATTTGAAAGATGACTGGTCTAAATCAAAGTGTGCTGTAAGAGTGAAATGTGTAGTGCAGGAGGTGGCACAGCAGATAACTCATTGAACTCTCAGGCATGAGGTCTTGGGTTCAGTCTCCATTATTGCATGTACCAGAGTGATGCTCTGGTTCTTTCTCTCTCTCTTTCTCCCTCCCCTTTTCCTCTCCTTACAAGTCAATTTTTTTTTAAAAATATTTTTATTTATTTATGAGAAAGACAGGAGAGAGAAAGAACCAGACATCACTCTGGCACATGTGCTGCCGGGGATCGAACTCAGGACCTCATGCCTGAGAATCCAAAGCTTCACCACTGCGCCACCTCCCGGACCACACAAGTCAATTTTTAAGTGAAATGCTCACCAAAATAACACTAATACAAAATAAAGAATGTAAACTATCTCAATGTCATGTTAATATATGATGAACTGATGTGATTTAATTATATTGGGCTAAATAAAAATAGTTTATGTAACTACTAGAAATGTTCTTATTATATGAGGCTTGCCTTTATGGCCTGCATTATTCTTCAATTGGACAGTACTGAGCTAGGCAGTAAGATTTGCATGGGGAGAGATGCTTGTAAGCCTGCCTGTGTACCTTAAATCCTGATAGGAAGAAATAGAGGATTTTACTTTGCATTTCACCTTGAGACCCATTTTCCGGGATCAAAAATATGAATGAGAAATTATTCTCCTTTTAGTTTAGTCAAGGATCCAGGGAAGTAACACTCTGCATTAAGATGCTGCAGAAGCATCATGTAACAAGGTCAGACTGGAATCTGGCTTTGCCTTAGAATTACTTTTTGATCTTAGCAAAACAACAACAAAAACCCACCTATGTTGGCCTTTTAGTGTTCTCTGTCTGTAGGGGAGATAATGCCTCTGCCTTACTTTTGAGGGATAAATGTGATGATCCCTGTAAAATGCTTTGAACTCCTCTAAGAAAATTCTCAATAATCGTTACAGGTCAAATCCTGTTACAAAAAAAAAAAAAAAAACCCTTACTGAGGGATGGAAGTACTTTGTGTAGAAATATATTTCTGAACTCCAGTCAGTGATTTACTTATTAAAGCAATATTTGATTTAAAAATGTTCTGATACAAGCAAGGAATTTAGATCATCTCTTAGAGATCATTATAAAGAAATTACTTGTTCACAACTATGATACTATTTGAAGACTGTCGAGGTAGGAATGGTGCCAATTGAAGAAATGGCATTATCAGTTCAACATTTATTGAGTTTGCTGCATTTGTCTACTATAAGCCACTCCAAAAGGAAGATATTGTTGAACACACATTCCTGCATTTTGTGCTAGAGACATTTGTAATTTCTGTTTTGTTTTGTTTTTTTTTGCCATTTCTTTACACAGAGTAAAGCTGAGTATTTCATTCACATTGTGCCTGGTTTTTAATGAAGACCATGAAGATATGAAAAATTATTTAATTAACCCAACATAAATCATTAGGATTAAATCTACAGTGATCTAAATATATTTACTCTTTGCCCTGTATTGCTTGCATTGATGGAGAAATTAAACCATCATTTTAAAGCATCAAGTCATCCTCTTTCATACCCAAACTAGAAAGCAAATGAACTGGTTTTTTTTTTTTTTTGCCTCCAGGGTTATTTCTGGGGCCCCATCCACTGCTCCTGGAGGCTATTTTTTCCCTTTTGTTGGCCTTGTTGTTTAATTGTTGTGGTTATTATTATTGTTGTTATGGATGCCATTGGATAGGACAGAGAGAAACTGAAAGAGGAGGGGAAGACAGAGAAGGGGAGAGAAAGACACCTGCAGACCTGCTTCACCGCTTGTGAAGCCACTCCCCCTGCAGGTGGAGAGCCGGGACTGGAACCCGGATCTTGATGCCAATTCTTGCGCTTAGCACCATGTGCACTTAACCCACTGCATACTGCCTAACCCTTGCAAATGAACTATTTAAACTAGAATTTATGGTTTATTGATTCCCCCCAAATAAAGTCAAAGTTCTTTTTTTTTTTTTCTTCCAGGGTTACTGCCGGGCCTCGGTACCTGCATCACGAATCCACTGCTCCTGGAGACCACCCTTTCCCCTTTTGTTGCCCTTGTTTTTTTTATCATTGTTGTCGTTATTATTATTGTTGTTGTTGCTGCTGTCGTTGGATAGGACAGAGAGAAATCGAGAGAGGAGAGGAGACAGAGGGGGAGAGAAAGACAGACACCTGCAGAACTGCTTCACCGCCTGTGAAGCAACTCCCCTGCAGGTAGGGAACCCTACACGGGTCCCTGTGCTTCGTGCCACATGCACTCAACCTGCTGTGCCACCGCCCGACTCCCAAAGTTCTTTCTATGTAGAAAGGCAAAACTTAAGTGGAAGTTTGACATTAAGGGCTAGGGATGTAGTTTAGTGGTAGAGTACCTGTTTCATATGTATAATGCCCTGGTTCAATCCCTAACACTACCATAAAGTAATATTAATTAATTAATTAATTAATTTTGGGGGAGTAAGCAGTAAAAAAATCAACTGTCAGACTGGGGAGATAGTATAATGGTTATGCAAAAAGGTCCTCATGCTTGAGGCTCCAAGGTCCCAGGTTCAATCCCCAGCACTACCATAAGCCGAGCTGAGTAATGCTCTGGTCAGTCTCTCTCCTCCTCCTCCTCTCCTCCTCCTTCTTCTTCTCTCTCTCTCTCTCGTTCTCTCTCTCTTTGTGAGTAGGCACTGGTCAATGACTGCTTATTGAGTGAAGGTACTACTGAAATCAGAAATGACTTCCAACATAACATGTGGGTGGGCCTGTGAGTGGATGAGTGGGGTCTTTGCTGCATAGGCTTGCTTTCTTTCTCCCCCACCCGTATCTCTCTCTCTCTCCATATATGTATATTTTAATAAAATATATTTTAAAATAAACTGTGGCTGAAAAGATGGATTTGTAACAAAAATGCATATTTCCTTTTTTATTTCTTTATTGGGGTATTAATGTTTTATAGTCAACAGTAAATACAATAGTTTGTACACGCATAACATTTCTCAGGTTTTTTTAATTTCTTTATTGGGGATTAATGTTTTTTTAAATTTATTTATTGGGGAATTAATGTTTTACATTCAACAGTAAATACAATAGTTTGTTCGTAACATTTCTCAGTTTTCCACATAACAGTACAACTCCCATTAGGTCCTCTGCCATCCTGTTCCAGGAATAAATGCATATTTTCATAGAGAACCTGAGTAGCATTTTATGGTCAAAGAAATAAATGTATTAATAACAAAGGGATATAGAAAGAGTACAGTAGACTTCAGAAGTCTTTAAGAAAAATCATCAGCTCCCTGGGAGTTCAAATCCCAGAGTAAGCATTATGAAATTAAGTGGGAGTGGATAAATTTGGGTTTTATAAAACTTTTTCTTTTTTTCTTTTACTGTTGTTGTTATTGATGTCGATGTTGTTGGATAGGATAGAGAGAAATGGAGAGAGGAGAAGAAGACAGAGAGGGGGAAGAGAAAGATAGGCACCTGTAGACCTGCTTCACCGCCTGCAAAGTGACCCCCTGCAGGTGGGAAGCTGGGGGCTTGAACTGGGATCCTTATGCCCGTCCTTGCGCTTCTCGCCACATACACTTAACCAGCTGTGGTACCACCTGTCCCCAAAGCGTTTTATTTTCAAGTGTTTTGATGTGCTGCTCGAGAGTGAACCAAGATCTTGTCCAGGTGCACTACCACCACTGAATGACCTCCCCAGGCCAACTGCTTTGCTCTTTAATACAGACAGAAAGAAGCTAGAGCACAGCAATACCACAGCACTGCTCCGCCATTCATGGAGATTCCCCTGTCCATCTGTGGTGCTTTCATGTCGTGCTGGAGTTCAAGCCCAGGGTCTCCACCATGATAAAGCTAGCTCTCTACTGGGTCATCTCTCTCTCTCTCTCTCTCTCTGCCCCTATTTGTATATCAATAAGTAAACTGAAAATATTGGACAACTTTAAAAACTTGGAATGCCAAAAACATGAAAATAATATGTTATGATTAGAAGTTTTATACAGAGTATTTAGAAATGTTAAGATTAGTCTAGTTTTAAAGAGGATTTTTAAGTACAGATACAAACTTTTTTGTGTATGTCCATATAAATAGCATGTATAGTGGTGATGGTTGCTCTTAATACAGGTATAGAATGCATGTTTAGAATGATAAAAAGACTAGCACTGTGTGCTGTCCTTTCTTAGGTAAACACAGGTGACAATCTCAGGCAGGAACGGGTTCCTATATTCAGTGCCCACATGCCCACTGGCTAGGCTTTCAGAGGCTCAGTCTTTAAGTTTAGGGGTACACAGATATACAGGGAGTGTATTCTGAGATGACTGAGAGAAAGAGACTATTTTGTGAAAAAAAGATTTTCAAAATGCCATGCCCTGGCTCAGACTCTCACCACCACTCCTCTGTTGTAATGACTTTGACTTACTGAGTTCTCACTGATATATCAGGCACTGTCATAGGAGCTCCCCATATGACATATGACAACCACATAAGAAGATATTACTAGTATGTCTTTTACATAAGACAAAACTGAGGTCTGTCTCATGTTTCAAAACCAGAAGGTCAAACCCCAAAACTTGGGTCAAACCCCATGGCTTCTGAACACACACAGTAGAAAATGGAATGAGGTGTTGAATTCAGGGTCCTCTAAGATTCTTTACAACTAACAAAATAATAGCTGCTTCTATAGCTGGTAAAATAGCTCACCTGGATAGCTCTGCCATGTGTGTATCCCAGGTTCAAACCCAGTCCCCAGCCCACTGAAGGAAACTGGTGCTATAGTCTCAGTCTCTTTTACTCTCTCTCAACCTGAAAAGTCAGCCTGAAGTGGTAAAGACCCTGCTAAGACTTGGGGGGGGGGGGCCACTATGGGGATAGGGGAATAGCACAGCTGTTAACATAATAGACTTTCTTTAATTTTTCTTTCTTTTTTTCCCCTTTTGTTGCCCTTGTTATTTATTGTTGTTGCTGTTGTTCTTGGATAGGACACAGAAATGGAGAGAGGAAGGGAAGACAGAGAGGGGGAGAGAAAGATAGACACCTACAGACCTGCTTCACCTCTTGTGAAGCTACTCCCCTGCAGGTAGGAAGCCAGGGGCTCAAACTGGAATCCTTATGCTGGTCCTTGTGCTTCGTGCCATACACGCTTAACCCACTGTACCACCACCCAGCTCCCTTTTATTTATTTATTTATTTATTTTTAAAGATTTTATTTATTTATTCATGAGAAAGATAGGAGGAGAGAGAGAAAGAACCAGACGTCATACTGGTACATATGCTGCCAGGGATAGAACTCAGGGCCTAATCCTTAAGAGTCCAGTGCTTTATCCACTGCGCCACCTCCTGGACTACCCTTTTACTTCTTTATTAGATGGAGACAGAGAGAAATTGAGAGGAGGGGGGAGATAGAGAGGAAGAGAAACAGAGACACCTACAGCCCTGCTTCACCACTCATGATGCTTTCCCCCTGCAAGTGGGGACCATAGGCTTGAACCTGGGTCCTTGTGCACTGTATTGTGTACGTTTAACCAAGTGAGCCATCACTTGACCCCTTAGACTTTCTTTTTAAATCTTTCTTTTACTTGTTAGTCTGTTTATTTGTTTATGAGACAGTGAGAAGAGTACAGAGAGAGAAAGAGAACCAGAGTATCATTCTAGCACATGTAAATGCCAGGGATTGAACCTGAGACCTCACACTTGAGAATCCAACACTTTATTCACTGCATCAGCTCCAAGGCTACACAATAGGCTTTCATGCCTGAAGCACTAAAGGTCCCAGGTTCTATCCAACACCACCATAAGCCAGAGTTGAGTAGCACTCTAGTAAAATGAATGAGTGAATGAATGAGTGAGTGAGTGAATGCTCTTCACAAGCAATGTTTTGCTTGTTCTTGTCTCAATTATTTTTTAATACTTAGCCATGTAGGAACAGACAGTGACACATGTTGAGCTTACAAATTACTAAGTGCAAAATGACTCACGTTCATACCCCCAGCCCCCACCCACAGAGGGGAAACTTCAAGAGAGGTGAAGAAAGTCTGCAGATCTCTCTCTTACTCTTCCTATCCCCTCCCAGTTTCTCTTTCTGTCCTATCAAGTAAAAGGGGAAAAAAGCATGGGGGGGCGGGCCTGGGGGGAGGATTACCACCAGGAACAGTGGATTAATTGAGCAAGCACCATGCCCCAGTGAGACCCTGGTGGCAATAAAATTAGTGAATTAGCTAACCATGTAGACCTACAGCCTGTAAATGATTTTTTTATAATAATTTTGCAAAACTTTAAAGATATTTGTAGGAGTGAATATATCTTGTAAAAGAATATTTAACTAAAATGTAGTAATAACTTTCTTCAGCTTCATTTCTGTTAAGTTTAAGAAATAAGGGGCTGGGAATCAGGCAGTAGCACAGTGGGTTAAGTGCACGTGGCGCAAAGTGCAAGGACCAGCATAAGGATCCCGGTTCGAGCCCCCGGCTCTCTACCTGCAGGGGAGTCGTTTCACAGGCAGTAGAGCAGGTCTGCAGGTGTCTATCTTTCTCTCCCCCTCTCTGTCTTCCCCTCCTCTCTCCAGTTCTCTCTGTCCTATCCAACAACAACGACATCAATAACAACAATAAAACAACAAGGGCAACAAAAAGGAATAAATAAATATTTTTTTAAAAAAGAGGGGCCAGGTGGTGGTACACCTGGTTGAGTGCACGTATTACAATGCACGAGGACCCAGGTTTGTGCCCCCGGTCCCCACCTGCACGGGGAAATCTTTGCAAATGGTGAAGCAGGGCTGCAGGTGTCTCTCTGTCTCTCTCCTTCTCTATCACCCCCTTCCCTCTTGATTTCTGGCTGTCTCTATCTAATAAATAAATATTTTTTAAAATTTTTTTAAAAAAGAAATAAGGGGCTGGCAAATAGCTCACCTAGTAGAACACTTGCCTTACCATGTGTATTTAGATTTACAAAAATGGTTTTTAAAACACATGACCTACATATATTGCTATGTAAATTGTTTTTTTGTGTGATGCCCGGACCTCACATATGCACAATTTTGACACCACACAGAGACTTCACAGGGACCCTGACACCACACAGGGATTTTACAACATTATGGGAAATGAGTGTATGACTCTTCTCTGTGTCTCTCTCTCATTCTAAAATAAAAGAATTGGGGGGGGGAATAAAATAAAATAATTTGAAGAATCAGTCCTGGCCAGCAAAATTGTGCATATGTGAGGTCCTGGCATCACACAAAAAAATAATTTACATAGCAATATATATATATATATGTCATGTGTTTTAAAAACCTTTTTTTGTAAATTTAAATACACATATATGCAAAAGGAGATTTTTTAGAATGATGCTAATAGTGGTTGTTTCTAGATAATAAAATATTTTATTTTGTGCTCTCTCCTCTGTATTGCTTGACTTCTTAAATAAGAAGCATATGCTCTTTAAAAAATTAATAAAGCTTCTCAGATAGAGGCAGTTTTCATGAATCCAAACATATCATATAAGAAAGTTGAAATTTCAAAGCCTAGATTACTGCCTAAGTTTTTAAATAGCCAATATGTTTCTTTCAACTTCATTTCACTTAAAATATATATTGTGTAACAGTAACATAAAGAACAAATTTAGAGTATTAGAACGAAAAAAAAATATGAGATCTAGTAGTGAATTCTGTATTTAGGAATGCAATCAGTGTCCCAGAAATATAAGGATAGAGTCTAAAGTGTTTTCAGAAATTGTTAGGGTGGTAGTTTATATTCTGAAATCTTGTTAGAAGCCACCAAGATCTACTCTGTATGTCTTTAAATGCACTTTTTAAAAAATCAAATTTGGGGCTGGGCGGTAACGCAGTGGGTTAAGCACACATGGTATGAAGCACAAGGGCCAGTTTAAGGATCTCAGTTGGAGCCCCCAGCTCCCCACCTGCAAGGGAGTCGCTTCGCAAGCAGTGAAGCAAGTCTGCAGGTGTCTATCTTTCTCTCCTCCTCTCTCTCTATCCCTCCTGTCTCGATTTCTCTGTTCTACCTAACAACAGCTATGACAACAATAATAATAACTGCAACAAGGGCAACAAAATGGGAAAAATGGCCTCCAGGAGCAGTGGATTCATAGTGAAGGCACCGAGCCCCAGAGATAACCCTGGAGGCAAAAGAATAAATAAATAAAAATAAATAAATAAATAATAAAATTCAACATAAAATATTTTATTTCATATGGAGCCACTAAAAACACTATTTAAAAATATTTTCTGCAGAAAAGACTAGGAAGAAATATGACTGAAGGCTAAAAATTAATAATGAGAGATAGAATTCTGAGTAGTTTTTACTGCTGCTTTATACTTTTTCCGCATTTTCTAATTTTTCTGTACTAAGTATATACTACATAATAGAGTATGAGCAAGGGAGAGACAGAAGCAGAGACACCTGTAGCCCTGCTCCACTGTTTGTGAAGCTTGCCTCCTGTAGCTGGGGGACAGGGACTTGAACCCAGCTCTTCAAGCATGGTAACGTGTGCTTCTACCAGGTGTGTTGCCATCAGATCCATATATATGTATATATGCTTAGAAATGGCTGTTTTCTGACAGTTATAAAAACAGAGGACATCTTGGGATAATATCTGACTCTACAGAAAACTAATCTTTCTGGTATAGCTGTTAATTTGGATTAAAATTTTGAGAGGTCCTAAGAAGAGCTTTTTTTTCTGTTAGCAATAATTTATTGCTCTTACTTTTTAATTTTGCAGTGAGGATGACACAAGAGGGTTTCAGGACATCACACATAGTTTAGGAAACATACCATCTTCATATGCATTATAGATTTTGCAAACATTTTCAGTAAAACTTCAGAAAAAACTTCAAAAGCTTTTTTTAAAGAAATGACAGATTTGCATAAAAATTCTGAGCTACTATTGAGTTCCTATACATTAACATCAACCCTTATATTAGTATGCTGTAATTGTTACAATTAATGGGTCACTAGTATTTCCTTTCATTTTAAGTAAGCGCTTTCTACCTTTTTTTTTTCTTTGCCTCCCTGGATTGACCTGCCAACATCCATGTCCAACAGAGAAGCAATTACAGAAGCCAGAATTCCCACCTTCTGCACCCCAAAAAGAATTTTTCTGGGGAGCTGAGCAATGGCACACACAGTTAAGCACACATTCTACCAAGCATGAGGACCCGGATTCAAGCACCAGCAGGGGCTCCGCTTCACAAGTAGTAAAGCAAGTCTGCAGGTGTCTTTGTTTCTCTTCCTCTATCTCCCCGTCCTCTCTCAATTTCTCTCTGTCCTGTGTAACAAACAAACAAACAAAAAATAGAAAAGAAAAAAATGGCCACTGGAAATGGTAGATTCATAGTGTTGACACCAAACCCCAACAAAAACCCTGGTCGCCAGACCGTCTGCACCCCATAAGATCCTGCGTCCATACTCCCAAAAGGATAGGGAATAGAAAAGCTTTCAAGGGAGGGGATTGGATACAGAATTGTGTGGAATTGTGTGGTGGTGGGAATTGTGTGGAATTGTACCCCTCTCATCCTATGGCCTTGTCAATATTTCCATCTTATAAATAAAAATTAAAAAAATAAAAAATAAACTTGAGCACACATGTTATAAAGTGCAAGGACCCAGGTTCAAGCTCCCAGGGGAAAGTTTTGCAAGTGGTGAAGCAGGGCTACAAGTGTCTCTCTCACTCCCTAGCTCCCGCAACCCTCTCAATTTCTGGCCATTTCTATCCAATAAATAAAGATAATTTAAATTTTTTTAAAAAAATTTGATCTAAACTTCCATAGTAGTAACTGATGTGGGAAGATGACCAGACCTGAACACCAGTTCCACCACAAAGCGTCTGTCACCAGAAATCTTATTTTGTTGTTGGTGGTGGTGTTAGAAATATTTTTATGCCATCACTGAAAGTGAGGGGCAAACACTAGAAGAAGAAGAACTGAAAGTGAGGCAAATCTGGAAAACAGGAGTCTGGCGGTAGTGCAGCGTGTTAAGCGCACATGGCGCAAAGCTCAAGGTCAGGTGTAAGGATCCCAGTTCCAGCCCCCGGCTCCCCACCTGCAGGGGAGTCGCTTCACAAGCGGTGAAGCAGGTCTGCAGGTGTCTGTCTTTCTCTCCCCCTCTCTATCTCCCCCTCCTTTCTCCATTTCTCTCTGTCCTATCCAACAACGACAACATCAATAACAACAACAATAATAACTATAACAATAAAACAAGGGCAACAAAAGGGAATAAATAAATATTAAACAAAAAATCTGGAAAACACCAGAGGCAGTCCAGCACTGTTTCTCTTATTTGAGAGAGAAGAGGGGACAAAAGGAAGGATGCTAGGGAGCAATAATAAGTGTAGCTGTGATTTAGAAAGGAAGTGAAGGCAGGACCATAGGAAAAAATGGGCAAAAAATATATAGATACAGATAGTGATAGATATAAAGTCAACCCATATCGGTGACCCTGGAAGAACTACTGCAGTTTCCAATGGAAGGAATGGGGACACAGTTCTGGTGGTGGTAACTTTATGGAATTATACCCCTATTAACTTATAATCTTGTAAAACAATATTAAGTAATAAAAGGCATATATTCTACATAATGTACATTTTCCCCGATTTATAGTAGCTATTTCAAGCACAAATAAAGAGGTAAATGAGAAAAAGTCCCCTCCCTACATTAAAAATTCCCCATGAAGAGAGAGTAAAGCAGGAAAAGAGTTAAGCTTGCCCCTGGGGGTTTCCCAGGTTCCGCAGATTAACTTGGAAACAAGGAGTACAGGTGAAGCTCTGCTTCCTTTAGCAGCACAAGTGCTAGTCAGGGAAGTTTCCAAACACAAGGTGCTTACCAAGACCACCTTCTCCAAACAGGTCAATGGTCACTGGACCACCAACTTCATTGCCTCAAGTCAACAGTGCCTCTCATTCTCAACAGATGACAGGCTTTCCACTAGATAAGCTTCCTTGTAAATAGTGAGCGAAGAGAAGAAGCTTCACATCTGTGGTGAAAGCTCATATATTGGGAGCTAAATGGACCGGTTAAAAAGCTCAAGGGTATTGGGGGGTGGCTCACCAGGTAAAGGGCACATAGTATGAAGCACAAGGACCAGCACAAGGATCTCAGTTTGAGCCCCCAGCTCCCCATCTTCAGGGCGGTCGCTTCACAAGTGGTGGAGCAGGTCTGCAGATGTCTGTCTCCCCTTCTCTGTCTTCCCCTCCTCTCAATGTCTCTGTCCTATCTAACAACAACAGCAACAACAACAAAATGGAAAAAAAAAATGGTTGTCAGGAGCAGTGGATTTGTAATGCAGGCACTGAGCCCCAGAGATAACCCTGAAAGCAAAAAAAAAAAAAAAAAAAACAACAACAACAAAAAAAAAAAACTGAAAGGGAAGTCTATCTGAAAGTAGAACAAGAACCACGCAGTAATTGCAGTTATCTGCTCTGATTAGACAAGGTGTTCAATTCTTTATTTGGCAAGACATGGGTTGCCAAGTGCTGTGAAACAACCAGAAAGCAGAGAGGAACTTTTGTCTAGGTACTCATGAATTCCTCAAGCATGACAAACCTTGGCAGGTTTGTAACACAGCTGATGAGATCTAATATATAATTTCTCATAATCTCCATCTTTTGGACCACTCAGTAATAGAAATCACAATGGTCAGTTCCCACAGTTTGCCTCTTTCATAAAAGCTGAGGTCAACCAGAAGTTCCAGTTCCCTTGAGCCCTTAATAATGTATGAAACAGTATTTCAAATTGGTATTAAAGTTATGCAAAGCAGGGCTAGGTGGTGGCATGCCCTGTTGAGTGCACGTCTTACCATGTGCAAGGACCTGGCTTCAAGTAGTAGTGAAGCTGTGCTATAGGTATCTCTCTCAATCCAATAAATAAATAAATAATTTTAAAAAGATGTACATGGATCAACAATGGTAGAGAATGTTCCACCTCCGAAGGGAGGATGGACACATACTCTATGCTACACCTGAGGAAGATTGGTCAATATTGGGGCAGCTTGGAATGTTCCTACTCATGTCCACAGAATGTGAGCTCAGATCTACAGGGATGCAGAGGTCACACAGGCTCCTAAGCTAATTATGGGCCCCAGATCATATCAAATCTATGGGGTTTACAGTCAACAATATTTATACCCCTTTCCCATATTAGGGAGCTACTCTCTTCCCTGATCCAGCTTTCTGGTTCTTTTCCCACCCATGACATCATCTCCCCAGACAATAACTTGGATCCACCTGCATATCAGATTTCATGCCCAGGCCAAAAAAAAAAAAAACAAACAAACAAAAAAACCACTAGTATAGCTACAGGCCCTTTGAAATATAGCTAAAATATGCCTACTAGCTATCTACAAAATGGAGGACCCCCCCCCCCAACTCTTCATCTGCACTATTCTAGCCTTTAGGTCCATGATTGTTCAACAATTTGTTTGGCTTTGTATGTTAACTCTCTTGTCAACCACCAGGTTCCAGATGCTAGCAGGATGCGACCAGACTTCCCTGGACAGACAACCCCACCAATGTGCCTTGGAGCTCCGCTTCCCCAGAGCCCTTCCCCAATAGAGAAAGAGAAAGACAGGCTGGGAGTATGGATCGACCTGTCAACGCCCATGTTCAGTGGGGAAGCGATTACAGAAGCCAGACTTTCAACCTTCTGCATCCCACAATGACCTTGGGTCCATACTCCCAGAGGGTTAAAGACTAGGAAAGCTATCAGGGGAGGGGATGGGATACGGAGGTCTGGTGGTGGGAATTGTGTGAAGTTGTACCCCTTTACCCTATGGTTTTGTCAATGTTTCCTTTTTATAAATAAATTTTTTTTAAAAAGATGTACTTAGTGATATTTTGTTAGTGAAGAGAATTAAAGTTATTATCAGCTATTGAACAATCACAGTTCAGTGTCATGTGTGAACCCACACAGAGAAATCAATGAAAAATAGAACTGTAAATATCTAAGGTGTTTGGTCATGACACAATCAAGGGAGGGTACATAACAAGACTAAAAGAAAGTAACTGAAAATCTTAGCATCCTGTGATTTCCATAATACTGAATTTTAAAGCAATAATTTCACACCCCCTTGGATAATTTTAAAAGCTTTTCAATGGTTGAAAAATAAATTTTAATTTGTTGAAGGATTTCTCGTTTGATTATTAAAATCACTATTCAACAATACCTAAAATAGGATCAAAGAAACAAACTGGGTTGGGGGGGAGAGATAACTAAATAAGCCACTGAATGAGAATAGAAATGTTTAGAACATCAGCCTACTGGTAGAGCTTTGGATTCCAAGCATAAAGTCCCAGGTTCAATCCTGGCACGAATTATGCCAGAGAGCAACTCTGGCCTGTCTCTGTCTCTGTCTCTTTCATTCTATCCCTCTCCTCCTCCCTCACTCTCTCCTACCTCCCCTTCCTACCTTCCTTCCACCTCATGAAATAAATAATAAAATAAATCTTTAAAAGAAAGAAATGTTGTACTGGGGAGATAGTATAAAGGTTATGCAAAAAGGGGGGGAGGAGAAGGGGAAGAAAAAGAGATGTTTAGTACAAATGTATTTGAAACTGTTTCAATACATCATGGAACATCCACTGACTGGAATACTAAGCACTTATGAAAAAGAATTAGAACAACCACATGCATTATCATAAAAGAATCTCAAATAAAAATTAAGATGTGGCTGTTTATGTGCTTTGAGTTTTGCATGCTAAGTATGAGGGGTGAGAATGGGCACAGTACCAGTGCTTACTTCTAAGAAGGGTGACCAGGTAAATGAAGGACAGAATTTTTACTGTATATTACTTTATACCTTTTAATTTTTTACTACTTTTTTTTCCTGGCTTATGGTAATGCAGAGGATTGAACCTGAGACTTTTGAGCCTCAGGCATGAGAGTCTCTTTGCATAACCATTATGCTATTAACTCCTGCCCCCTTTTTAACTTTTTAAAAAGATTTATTTATGGGAGCAGGGCAGTAATGCAGCGGGTTAAGCACACATGGCACCAAGCGCAAGGACCAGCGCAAGAATCCCAGTTCCAGACCCCGGCTCCCCACCCGCAGGGGGGTCTCCGTAGGGGGTGAAGCAGGTCTGTAGGTGTCTATCTTTCTCTCCCCCTCTCTGTCTTCCCTCTTTTCTTGATTTCTCTCTGTCCTGTCCAACAACAATAGCAGTGACAACAAAGGCAACAAAATGGGAAAAATGGCCTTTAGGAGCAGTGGATTCATAGTGCAGGCACCAGGCTCCAGCAATAACATTGGAGGCAACAACAACAACAAAATTTATGTATGTATGTATGTATGTATGTATGTATGTATGTATGTATGTATAAGGAGTAAGTGAATGAGAGAGAGAACACAGAGCATCAGCGTGGTACATGCGATGCTCTCCAGTTCCCCAAACTTGAGACCTAATATTTGGGAGGTCAATCCTTAGTCAATGCTTAGTCTACTGTGCCACCTCCCAGGCTGCTTGACACTTACTCAGTACCTTTTGAATTTTTAAACATTATCATGCTCAAGGACCCAGGTTCAAGCCCCCATTTCCCACCTGCAGAGGGAAAGCTTCATGAGTGGTGGAGCAGTGCTGCAGGTGTCTCTCTTTCTCTCTTCCTCTCAGTTTCTCTCTGTCTCTAGCCAATAAATAAATTAATTAAATATTTAAAACATTTTTATATTTTGTTTTATAAAATGTTCTTATATTTAATTTATTATTTTATCCAACAAATAAAATATTTTAAAACATTATATACATACATACATATATATATATATATATATATATATATATATATATTACTTACTAAAATGAGATAGAAACTGAGAGGGAAGGTGAAGTTAGCAAGGAAGAGAGCCAACTGGAGCTTTGTTTCACAGCTCATGAGACCTCTCCCTGCAAATAGAGACCAAGGGCTTGAACCCTGGACCTTGGGCATGGTAACATGTATGTTCTACCAAGTTCACTACTGCCTTGCTCCCAGATAAATAAAATATATATACTCTATATTTTTTATTATTTGGGGGAAACCTATAATATATTAACTGGGACATCAGAGGTAGATCAAAAGTAATACACAGATTGTGAAAATGGGATCATTACTGACAGAGGGAAAAGAAGTAAATCCATTCTTTTGTTTTTAAGCAAGCAATAAAATGTTTGGGGAAATGACTAACCAGGGAGAAAATACTAGAACACAAGTGAAAAGTTACAAAAGAGAAAGAAATCCATTTATAAAATAAAGTTTCAGAATGATGTAATATCACAATACAGTTTATAAATTATTCCATGAAATGTATCAGGCCCCCAGATCAGAAAAACAATTTCAGGTTCTTACATTGCTTACACAAACACACCTCAAAACACAGACCACAGAAGACACAATCAGACATTGTAAGGACCCTACAAGTTCATTAAGACAATTCTGGACTTTGATGGTGATTTCTTTTTCAGAGGTCATTCTTTGCATTTTTACAGCCCTCACGTTACCTCTTCAAATCATAGCAGTGCCGATTGAACCTGCTTTCTTTTTCAGTTTTGTTTCCAATCAAACCTTTGTACACTTCTGGAATTTAAGCCACCTCAGTTACCGCTACTTATCTATAACACCATTGCTTTGAGGGATTAAAGCAGGTTTCTTGTAATACACTTAGATCAAGAGTTATCTGGGTTGAGAACAATATCCTATTTGACTTGGGGTGGGAGGGAATCTTCTTTATTTTTTTAATTTGTATGTATTTTTATAATCTTGAGTTGTTTTTATTTCCCCTTGAGAGCAGTAATCTTCAGCAAGTGATATTAAAAAACAAAAACAAAACAAGACAAAACACACTACAAAACATTCCAAGTGATTTTTAACTCCTGAATGAGGTTGGGCTACCTGAGTGATTCTCTCTCTTCTCTTCTTTGGTAGAAAGGATTAGAAACCTCCACAGAACTTGCTCTCTATTAAAGTGGAGTGCTGTGCATTCATTGGCAAGAGGTGAATTGTTTTCAGATTACATGCGAAAGAGTGTGTGTGTGTGTTTCTTTCCCACATCAAAGACTTGGATGGAAGCAGTTCTGAGTATTGCCAGGGATGCAAGAATTGGTGCTAAAGTGATTAACAAAATTGCTTTCCTGCAAAAGAAGCACAAAACATTACCTAGGGATTAGAGGAGGAGAGGGCAAGATTAAAGGTGATGTTGAATTTTGGGTGGAATATCTTATCCATCTTTTTCAAATCATGCTTCAAGGATTCAGTAGCCCCTCCTTAAAGAAACCTGAACAAATCAAAGTCTTGCTCTCTCAAGTTTTGTGCACAGGGGCACTGACAAGGTCAAATTAAAACAACTAACACAAGTAGCACTCTCTTGCAGCAGCAGTACCTTTATCACACAATACAAATACATTTTGAATGAATTTGATGCAGTACACATGATCGACTCTATTGAGCAAAGATCCTTCTATTTGTAATTGGTTTGTGTTTCCACCTGTTGAACTGAAAGATGGTGTTTTGTAGAATTCCTGGAGTTGTTTTGTCTCAGTAAATTTTGAAATTATGGGTGTAGTAGTCTTTTTTAAATGTGTCTCTTACTGGCAAAACCTTCCTCTAACCAAAATGTTGGGGGCCAGGGGTGGAGGGGAATGGTAAAAAGAGAATCTGTGTTTTAAAAAGTGAAGGAAAGATCATACAGGAAACCATGTAATTCTCAGTTTAGGAAATTTTGAAGGGGTTTCTTTGAAATGTTCTGATATTCTTTGCTAAGTAACATTTCCCTATCACTTTCAATAACTGGATTTAGGCCTCCCTTCTTCCAGAAAGTTCTCCAGACTTTAGTTTTCTAATCAGATTTGGACAGAAATATACAGGTACATGCAACTGCTCTGATGTAAATAAGCTTTTCTTTCCTTCTTGGTATCTTCCTCCTAAAACAGTTAAGTCCAGAAAATGAGTAAAACATTAAGTCTGGGTAGGTGGATAAAGCATAATATGAAACAAGCAAAATGAATAAATTCAGAGCAACATACACATGGTTGTATGTTGCTCTGAATTTATTCATAAAAACATGTAAACACCCAAAACATTATCATAGTTTTTAGGGACCATATATATTTATGTATTTAAAAGTATGAAAAAATAGAACAGAATTATGTACTTCAAAGCCATGGTAATGACTGTTTATGGAGAGAAAAGAAAATAAGATTGGGGTTAGCAGAAAGAGAGAAAGGAAGAAAGGAAAAAAAAGAAAAAGAGAGAAGGAGGAAGAAAGAGCGAGTTTTAGGTACATCTATATGTTTATTTCTTTCAAAAGAAAAAGTTAAGCTAAGATGATTCATGTAGGCATAGCTAGGCTAAGTGAAGTGTCATTGAAATTCTTGTCGAAGATAGCAGAAGTTTGAACTCTGTCCTCATGCATTATTTTTTTTGTATAAGGTATTGATTTTTTGCCACCCATGTATTCTCACTTTCCTTATGGCAACATTACACCCTGCTTCAAATTGATGAAATAATTCAAAATTGTTGTTTCATCTCCCTTCCCTCCCCACCCCGCAATAAAGTAGCACTAATGTGGTGTGGGGAGAGGACCTTAACCCTTATAAAGAATGAGACACTGTGAGTGCTCCGTAATAACAGATAAACACACACCTAAGTGCTGTTTGTTTGCAGCACGGCACACAAGAATTTGTGGGTATTTTTTGTTTGCTTGCTTGTTTTGCTTTGTTTTGTTTTGTTTTAAAAAGTTGTTCCTCACGGCTTGTCTGTGCAACTTTCTTTGCTTTCGGGAAGTTGCTAAGAATAATCATTTCTGATCTGTCTTTCCCCTGGGGTCCCGTAAGGTCACTGGACATAAGATAGCTGTGAAATTTGACATTGTTCCTATTTAAATGCTTTGCTCCAGCAAGTGCAAGATTGTGGGCGCTTCAGCGCAGGGGGTTTGCCATGGCCAGGCCAGTTCTGAGACTCACCAGCCCTCCAGGCTTCAAAGCCTGCCATCCTTGATCTCACTAAAGAATGTTTTTGAATTCTATGTCCATCTAGTGGTTGCCTGCAAAGATCTACTTGGCTTTTTCTTCCTTTTCTTTCACACTTGATCAGTGAGATTCTGTTTGTGATGGGGTTTTGCCCCCCTGGGTCTTTAATTCTTTCACAGGTGGTTTCAAAGTGTCTCTCCTTAGCCACTGCTTTTTATAAACAAGGAGGAATTCTCTAGCCAAAGTGGCTGGTGGCTCTCCTTACTGGACAATTCTCCTCCCACTTTGAAAATAGACTGTTTTGTGGACAGTAAAGTACAATTCTCCTTCTCCTTCTCCTTCTCCTTCTCCTTTTTCCTCCCCTTCCCCCCCCCCATAGATGAGATTAGAAATTCAAAGGGGGAGTCAGGCGGTAGCGCAGTGGGTTAAGCGCACTTGGTGCAAAGGGCAAAGACCAGCGTAAGGATCCCGGTTCCAGCCCTCAGCCCCCCACCTACAGGGGAGTTGCTTCACAGGTGGTGAAGGAGGTCTGCAAGTGTCTTTCTCTCCTCCTCTCTGTCTTCTCCTCCTCTCTCCATTTCTTTCTGTCCTATCTAACAGTGACGATATCATTAACAACAATAATAACTACAACAACAATAAAAAGACAACAAGGGCAACAAAAGGGAAAATAAATAAATAAAAATTAAAAAAAACAACAAAAGGAGGCTAGAGAGAGAGGAGCTTTTTCTTCTCATTCTTCTTCCTCCTCCTCCTCCTCCTCCTCTTCTTCTTTTTAACTGACAGCCTTTGTATTGTAACTCATTTTAGCAAATGTAAGAACTTTACTTATGTTACAATCAGTTGCACCTATGGTGAAAGATGACACTAAGTCAAAGGTGCTGGAAATTTACTAATCCCTCAATTCCAGCATCTGCAGCATCAAAAGGATAAGGTTAGGAACTGAACAAGTAAGGTGGTGGCAGGACCAAATAATGTGGATCAAATTATGCCAAGGATCAAATCATATCATTTCCCTCTAAAAACTCTCCTGTGCCATGGAGGTTGAAATTGCTATCTTGCTATCTTATCTTGTGGGCTGAAAAATATCTCTCCCCTCGTCTCAGTTCCTTTGATTTAGGGTTTTAGGAGGCATGAAATTCATTCTCTTATCTGTAACTGTTGTAGGTCTTTTTTTCCTCCTTTATTGGAGGGGATTAATGGTTTACAGTAAAAATACACTAGTGGCACATGTATAACATTTCTCAGTTTTCTGCATAACACTCTAACCTCCAGCCTAGGTCCTCCTGGACCTAGTGTCCAGGACTTGAACACTCATCCAGCTTCAGAGTCCTTTACTTTGGTGCAATACATCAGGTCTTTTGGGTTTGCATGGATCCTAAAAGTTGGGGGCTTAATGGGTTTATACACCATTGAGTCTTCTCCCTCTTTTATTTTGTGAGTCTGGCTAAAGGTTTGTCAATTTTGTTCACTCTTTCAAAGAACCAACATTTACTTTTGTTGATCTTTTGTATGGTTTTCTTATTTTCTATGTTATTGATTTCTGCCCTAACTTTAGTGATTTCTATCCTTCTGTTTGCTTTAGGGTTCCTTTGTTCTTCTTCTAGGTCTTTAAGATGTGCAATCAGGCTGTTTATTTGTGCTTTTTCTTGTTTACTAATGTGTGCTTTTATGGCTATGAACTTCCCTCTCAGTACTGCCTTAGCTGTGTCTCAAATATTTTGATAATTTCTGTCTTCATTTTCATTGAACTCTTGAAACATTTTGATTTCTTCCTTTATTTCCTCTTTGACCCAGTAGTTGCTAAGGAGTATACTGTTGAGCTTCCACATTTTTGGACTATTACTAATCTTTCGTTGATTGTTAAGTGTTAGTTTAATTCCACTGTGGTCTGAGAAGATGCTTGGGATGATTTCAATGCTCTTGAATTGGCTGATGCTGTCTTTGTGGCCTAACATATGGTCTATCCTTAAGAATGACCCATGTGGACTTCAGTAAAATGTGTATTCCAGTTTCTTGTGATGAATGACTCTGAAAATGTCCAATAGTTCTAGATTATCTGTTTCCTCATTTAGCTCCCTCATGTCTTTATTGATTTTCTGCCTGGATGATCTGTCAAGTTGAGAGAGTGGGGTGTTGAAGTCCCCTACTATGACTGTGTTGCTGTTAATATTGCTGTAGCTCTTTCAGTAGACGTTTCATGTATTTAGATGGCTTCTCATTGGGTGCATAGATGTTAATAATTGTTAAGTCCTCTTGATTGACTGATCCTCTGAGCATTAAGTAGTGTCCATTCCTATCTTATTAAATTTTATCTATTTTAAAGTCTATTGTGTCAGATATGAGAATAGCTGTTCCTGCCCTTTTTTGTGGGCCATTGGCCTGTATGATAGTTTTCCGTCCTTTCACTTTAAGTCTGTGTTTGTCTTGTTGAGTTAGTTGGGTTTCCTGTAGACAGCATATTGTTGGGTTGTGTTTTCTGATACATCTTCCTACTCTGTGTCTTTTAATAGATGAATTCAAGCCATTGACATTTATTGATATCAAAGATTGAAGATATTATAACACCATTCTTGTAGAGTTTTAGAGTGTTCTGATATATGGCCTATTTATGGTGGTCTGACTTTTTATAGGAGAACTTCTTTCAGGGAAGGCTTGGTGATAGTTAATTCCTTCAACTGTTCCTTGTCTGAGAAGGTTTGTATGCCTCCATCTAGTCTGAATGACAGTCTAGCAGAATACAGTAGTCTTGGTTGAAAGCCTTTCTCATTGAGTACTCAATAGATATCTTGCCATTCTCTTCTGGCCTGTAGTGTTTGTGTGGAGAAGTCTGCTGCTAATCTTATGGGTTTTCCTATGTAGGTGACTCTTTGTTTTTCTCTTGCAGCCTTCAGGATCCTTTCTTTATCTTTATTGCTTTCCATTCTAAATATGATCTGTCTTGGTGTCTTTAAGTCTGGGTTAATTCTGTTTGGGACCCCCTGGGCTTTTGAACCTTTATGTCTTTGATGTTGTCTAGACTAGAGAAGTTTTCAGCTATTATGGCCTGAAGAATGCTTTCTTCCTCTCCCTCTCTTTCTTCCTCTGGTAAGCCAATAATGCGTATATTGTTTCTTTTGAAGTCATCCTATAGGTCTCTGTTGTTGTTTTCAGTATCTCTTAATCTCTTTTTGAGATCCCTTACTTCCTTTTTTGGTTGTCTCTAATTCATCCTCGATCTTGCTAATTCTGTCTTCAGCCTCACTGATTCTATTCTCTCTCCCACTACTGTTTTCTGGAGTTCATCTATTTTGTTACCCTGTTCTGATACTATTTTAGTTTGTTCAGCTAGTTGTGTTCTTAGGTCAGCTATTTCAGTTTTCAGCTCTCTAATAACCTTGAGATAATTAGTATTTTCTTCCAGAGTCTCATTTGTTGTTTCTGCATTTCTGATGACAATTCTTTCAAACTCTTTACTAATTCTTGTGATTATTTCCTTAACTAGTGTTTGGATGTTGACCTCATTATTTTGTGCTTCACCCTTTGGGGGCTTTTAGCTGGACTCTTGTCCTGGTTCATTTCTCCAATATTTCTTCTTATTGGTTTAACCATTTTTTTATATATTATGTTATGTGGTCCCTCCCTCAGTACTATTCAAATTACTGATCACTACTGCCTGGATTGACTTGTGTCTAAGTAAGGTAATTAAAGGGTTCACAGTTGTGGAAGTTAACAGCTGTTTCAATAGTATTTTAATCCCTGATTTGGAGCTCAGTGGCTTAAAGGCCTCTTTTGTTCTTTTTCTTCCCTGTAGGTTATGGGAGCCTGAGGGCTTTTAAACTCTAAGTAGGCTTCTTAGCTTAATCACTGAGTCCTAACCAAGAGATAAAGCAAGGTGGGGAAGAGATAATCCAGTGGTTATGCAAAGAGACTTTCACAGCCCCACCGCTATGCCACTGAGGTATAGATCTTCTCCTGAGTTTCCTGGTTAGTTCTCTGTCCCCTGGTGTCAGCACAGGGCCTCCCTGCAGCTGCTCCAAATTCTGAGGGAAGTAGCAATGGAGACTCAGAGTTGCACTTGGTGAGTCTCAGGGGAGTCCTCTCCTCCCTTCAGCTGTCCCCTTGTTGGTGAAACAGACTGGAGGTGGTGTCTCAATTGATAAACTGCCAGACTGTTACCAGCCACTTAATCTCTCCCTAGGCTCCTCTCTGTCCACCAGCCACACGTGTTTGCACTCACTGGTGATTTGGTGGGTTCCTGAAGTCATTCTAGTCCTGTATGGTTTTGGTCCCAGGTGGTCTCCTTGGGTATTCCTAGTTGATCTGTGAGAGGAGAGAAACACATTTGCTGATGCTCATAGTCCCACCTCTGGAAGGGTTAATAACACCATTGAATTCCACAAGAACAAACAATAATGGAGGCCAAGTGACATGTCTCATTTCTGACTGCATCAAAATTGCCAGGATTGGGCAGGAGAAATAGTATATGCAAACAGATTCTCATGCCTGAAGCTCCCAGGTCCCAGATTTAATCCCCTGCACCATTATATGCTAGAATTGAGCAGTACTCTAGAAAAACACACACACAAGGCGGGGTAGATAGCATAATGGTTATGCAAAGAGACTTTCATGCCTGAGGCTCCAAAGTTCCAGGTTCAATCCCTTGCACCACCATAAGCCAGAGCTGCGCAGTGCTCTGGTGTCTCTCTCTGTGTCTTTCTCTCTCTGCATCTCTCTCAAAAATAAAATAAATAAAATAATAAAACACACACACACAATTGCCACAACCTGTGTCTGTCCCAAACCACCTCCAGGCAAGCATGAGGGAATTAAAGCCACTGTCCTTAGTCCAGTTCTAAGTGGAACAAGAGGTATTTCTATGATTAAAAAAAAAAGTTTCTCTTTATAAATGTAACGCACTTTATGAAAACTCAGTTAAAAACACAAATTGTGCTCATGCAGCACTGTTTATAGTAGCAAAAAGCTGTAATTCAACAATCTTAAATGTCCACCAGGGGCAATTATAAACTGTAATATATCTATTATAGAATGATAAATGTTAATATAAAATAGTGGAATGTGTGGCCCAGGAAGTGGCACAGAAGATGGAGCATTGGACCCTTAAGCATGAGATGCTGACTTAGATCCCTCATACCACGTATACCAGGAAGGCATTCTCCCTACCTCTCTCTCTCTCTTTTTTCCCTTTAATGAATAAATGAGTTTGTTTTAAGAGTTAAATGAAGAGTGACACAAAATCATGTCTAAGAAGTACTATTTTGGGGTTTTTTAAATGTTGATTAATAATATTTCAAAAACGATATGGATCTGGGAATGCAAATTGTGGGGTTGGAGGAGGCAATATATTAACCTCATTTGTAATGTTCTATTTTCTTTTCCCCATTTTGTTGTCTTTGTTGTTGTCCTTATTGTTGTTTTTGCCCTTAATATTGTTGTTGTTGGATAGGACAGAGAGAAATGGAGAGAGGAGGGCAAGACAGCGAGGGGGAGAGAAAGATAGACACCTGCAGACCTGCCTCACCGCTTGTGAAGGGACTCCCCTGCAGATGGGGAGCCGGGAAACTACAACCGGGATCCTTACACCATTCCTTGTGCTTTGCACCACCTGCTATTAACTGCTGCGCTACCGTCCGACTCCCCCAACCCAGATTCTTACACCGGTCCTTGCGTTTAATCCCCTGCGCTACTGCCCGACCCCATGTTCTATTATTTTTAAAAAATTTTTATTTATTTTTATGAGAGAGGGATGGAGACCAGAGCACCTACTTGCTCTGGCACATGCAATGCTGGGGATCAGAATTGGGGCCTCACACATGCGAGTCCTCTTGAACCATCTCTCTGGCTGTGAAAATTTTACAAGAAGAATGTATTTATAATTCTCATGTAATTAAAAGGAATTGAAGTAGGAGATAGTTCACATGGTCTTCATCATGTATAAGGATCATGCACAGCACAAGAAATTTCATAAACAGTAAAGAAGTGTGTCTCCCCCACACACACCCCAACCCATCTCTATTAGAACTTTTAAAAAGGAAAAATAAAGGAATCCACCAGAAATAGTGGACTAATGTCCTGGCGCTAAAAATAAAATAATTAAGCAAATATTATTTTAAATGTCCAACAGCAGATAAAAAGAAAATAAATAGTGGTCTGGAACATACTGCAGTGGATAAAATGTTGCATTCTTAAGCATAAGGTCCCACTTTCAATCCCTGGCAACACATATACCAGATTGATGTCTGGTTCTCTTTCTCTCTCCTCTTATATCTCTCATTAACAAAATCTTGAGGGGCCAGGTGGTGGTGCACCTGCTTAAGGGTACATGTTACAATACACAAGGACCCAGCTTCGAGCCCCCAGACCCCACCTGCAGGGGGAATGCTTTGCAAGTGGTGAAGCAGTGTTGCAGGTGTCTTTCTGTCTCTCCCTCTCTATAACCCCCTTCTCTCTTGATTTCTTTTTTTTTAATTTATTTTTTATTTAAGAAAGGATAAATTAACAAAACCATAGGAAAGGAAGGGTACAACTCCACACAATTCCCACCACCCAATCTCCATATCCCATCCCCTCCCCTGATAGCTTTCCCACTCTCTATCCCTCTGGGAGCATGGGCCCAGGGTCGTTGTGGGTTGCAGAAGGTGGAAGGTCTGGCTTCTGTAATTGCTTCCCCGCTGAACATGGGTGTTGACTGGTCGGTCCATACTCCCAGTCTGCCTCTCTGTTTCCCTAGTAGGGTGGGTCTCTGGGGAAGCGGAGCTCCAGGACACATTGGTGGGGTCTTCAGTCCAGGGAAGCCTGGCCGACATCCTGATGGCATCTGGAACCTGGTGGCTGAAAAGAGAGTTAACATACAAAGCCAAACAAATTGTTGAGCAATCATGGACGCAAAGGTTGGAACAGTGGAGAGGAAGTGTTGGGGGGGGGGGGTACTCACTGCAAACTCTAGTGTACTTCTGCTTTCAGATATATATTTTGCACTAGTTTATGGATACATGTGAACATATGCTCTCTCTCACAGACCCTCTTGATTTCTGGCTGTCTCTTGCCAGTAAATAAAATAAAGATAATAAAAAATGTTTTAATCTTGGAAAAAATAAATAAAATCAGTCTCCAACCTTATATGTACTACTTTGTATATATACCTTTATATTACTTTTTTAAGATTTATTTTGTTTATTTCACAAGGTAAACAGGTAGAGAGAGAGGCCAAAGCAGTACTCTGACATAATGTAGTGCTGAGGACTGAACTCAGAACAGGTTCCTAGCCTTGCCAGAGTCCTACTCATCTATGGTTTGTGATGGTGCCAGGGACTGAGCCTTTGACCCTAGAGGCTTGGGCATGAAAATCTTTTGTATAACTACTATATTATATCTCTAGTAACAAACTAGAATATGTTTTTTAGATTTTTTTTTTTACCAGAACACTGCTTAGCTCTGGTTTATGGTGGTGTGGGGGACTGAACCTGGGACTTTGGACCTATCTACTTCCACCAACTTTTTAAGAGGGGCCAGAAGGTGGCTCACTCAGTAAAGTACACATATTATCATATGCTAGGACCTAGGTTTAAGCCCCCCCATACCGATGTACAGAGGGAAAGCTTCATGAGTAATGCTGTGAGGTGTCTCACTCTCCCTCTCTCTCCTCCTTCCCTTTCTGTTTCTTTCCATCTCTATATAAAAAAATATATATAGTTTATAAAAAGTCACCACTAGGCTTGGTTGATTCCTCATGCAGGCACTAAACCCCAGCAATAACCCGGGTGGTAAACTATATATATGGTAGCACACTTGGTAGAATGCACTTATTTACTATGTGGAGGACTCAAGTTCAAGTCTCTGGTCCCCACCTATAGGAGAGAAGCTTCATAAGCAGTGGAGCAATGCTGCAGGTATCTTGACTTCTCTCTGTCTCTCTCTCCCTCTCCGTCTCAATCTCTCTCTGTCTCACTTTCTATCAAAAGGAAATAAAAAAAAAAAAAAAGGCTACCAGGAGCAGTGGAGTCAACATGCAGGGATCAAGTCCCATCAATAACCCTTGTGATGGGGAAAAATAGATAGATGTTGATATAATTTTATATGTGTGTGTGTGTGTGTGTGTGTGTGTGTGTGTGTGTGTGTGTGTGTATTAAAAGCCAAATAGAAGATAACTAAAAAGATAATAAATAAAACCTGTCACCTAGTCTCACATATAACCTTTGATATATTTACTTGGAAGAAGAAGTCATTGTGGTCAAATACATTTAACATAAATCCTACCATTCTAACCATTTTAAACACCCATTTTAGTGACATTAAGTACATTCACATTCTTTGTGCAACCATCACCACCATCCATCTCTATAACACTTTTGTCTTCCCAGCCAGAAACTCATATCCATTAAACAGTAGTTCCTCAGCACCTGGTACAGCCTCTATACTGCTTTCTGTCCCTATGTATTTCTTTTAATTTTCCCTTTTGTTGCCCTTGTTGTTTATTATCATTGTTATTGTTATTGTTGTTGTTGTTGCTGTTGTTGTTGTTGGATAAGACAGAGAGAAGTGGAGAGAGGAGGGGAAGACAGAGAGGAGGGAGAGAAAGACAGACACCTGCAGACCTGCTTCACCACCTGTGAAGCAACCCTGCCTGCAGGTGGAGAGCTGGGGGCTCAAACCAGGATCCTGATGCCCATTCGTGCACTTCGCACCATGTGCGCTTAACCCACTGCATCACTGCTCGGCTCCCTCTGTCCCTATGTATTTGACTACTCCATGTACTTCATGTGAGTGGAATCAGACAGTAATTGTCCTGTAGTTCCTGGTTTCTTTTACCTAGCTTGTCTTCAAGGTTTGTAGATGCTGTAGCATGTATCAAAACTCCACTCCTTTCAAAGGCAGAAACTTCGATCCTATGCATATACTACATTTGTTGACAGCTTTTAGGGGACATCTGGGTTTGTTCTTCCTTGTGGTTATTATAAAGAACACTGCTCTGAACACTGGTGTCAAATAGCTGTTGACTCCTTGCTCTTAGTTCTTTTGTATTTGTACCCAGAAATGGAATTGCTGGAGCAAACGATATTTCACTGTTTTGGTTTTTTGTCTTGTTTTGTTTGTTTGTTTGTTTTGTTTTTGAGAAACCACCATACTATTAGCCACAAAGGCATCACTTTACAATTCTGAAAGCAATGCTCAAGGGCTACAACTTCTCCATGTTCACATCTGATTACTTATTTATTTATATGTGGCGTCTGCATCTCACACATACAGGATTCCACTGCACCTGAGCTAACTTTTTCATACTTTTATATTTGACAGAGAGACAAGGAGAAACAGCAGAGATGGGGGTGGGGGAAAAAGAGAGCAGACAGAGCTGGAAGGGAGGAGAGATGTCACTGTATGTTTCCACCATCTGTAGAAATTCCCTTGGTGCTCAATCCCTGGGCTGTGACCATAGTAAGCTGTACCTTTTGAGCTATCTCCCATCCCCTGAGCCATATATATGTCCTCCTACAGAGGTGGGGTGGCTACTTGTAAAGATTAAAAACTGGGGGGGCTTGGTGGTGGTGTACCTGGTTCGGTGCTTACATTACAGTGTGCAGTGTGTTTCATTTAAGCCCTTCACAGTGATATTACTGGATTGATCAGAGGACATAGATGATATTTACAGCTTGAGAGAGTTAAGGTCCATTTTAAAGTTCAGTTAAAAATAGTACTTAGAGAATAGAAAGAATTGTTACTGCTGCCACATATTTAAGACCCCAAGCTAACCACTACCTAATCAGCTGAGAAATTCCTGCACACAATATAAAGAGTAGGTATTGTCTGTTAGCCTGCTGGCAATTCATCTTTCACCACTGGCCCACAGGAAACCCTTCAGTTTAGGAAAAGAATGTATCTGGCTGGAAGGCCTGACTGAGCAGTAGTACTCTGCTTGTTATAGATATAAGTGAATGTGAGCACTTTCCTCACTGCAGTTTACAGCAAGGGGCAGCAACCCTCTGCAAGTCACTTGACTTCTTCCTGAAATTAATGCTACCTGTGGGGCGAGAATTGCAAAAAGATTAAAGACTGGGTAACCAGGACTAGCACAATCAAGAAAATAAGTTCTGGACTGGGAAGATAGCTTAATGATTATGCAAAGCATCTTTCATGCCTGAGGCTCCTGAGTCCCAGACTCAGTCCCCAGAACCACCACAAACTAGAGCTGAGCAGTGCTCGGGTGGAAATAAAGAAAGCAGGAGGAAAAAAAGAGAAAAGAAAGAAAGGAAGGGAAGAAGGGAGGGAGGAAGGGAGGAAGGAAGGCAGGAAGGGGAGAAAAGGTCAAGGGCCAGTCAGTCAGTGGTGCAACCAGTAAAGTATACAAGTTGTCATATTTGAAGACTCAGCTTTGAGCCCATGGTCCCCACCTGCAGGGAAGAAGCTTCACTAGCAGCAAAGCAGGTTGTGGGTATTTCTCTTTCTCCTTCTCTCTCACTCTATTTCTGTTTGTATTTCTTTTTATCATAATTAAAATAAATAAAAACTTCAAGAAGAGGAATTCGCCAAGAACAAATGGCAGTGTGGTGAATTCCTCCCTCCTGGTCTGCTTTATTGTTCATTGGTACAAGTCCACACTCCTATAGAACCTTCAGAGACCTCCAGCCACTATGGGCTTGGTGCCTAGCATGCAACATTCTGGTCTCCACCCTTCTTGCTCTAGCATGGAAACTTCTCTCCCTTCTAGAATGACTTAGTATTTGCTATATGCCACACAAGCAGCATCTACTGTGCAAAAATCTTTGTATGTGGAGTCAGGTAATCAGGGTTTGAACCCTGGTTCCACCACTTATTTATGAGGTGGCCTTGATCGGAACACTCAATATTGCTGAGTCTGGGTTTCCTCATCTTTCAAACAGAATTAACAACACTTAATTTTCTGTATTATGAAGTTCAACCAGATACCTAGTTTAAACTAGACAATTGTGCTAAGGAGGTCAGCACTATGCAAAGGTTGTGATATGTGATGTGAATGTCTTGTTTACCCTGACCTCTAACTCTTTGCATTCACCTGTCCCCTTTCTGAAAAAGCCTTCATCTAAATTCCCACCCATTCATCAAAATAAGCTCTTGTTTTAGCCCCCTTGGAAGCCCTTCCATGAAAATCCTCAGCACTACTACACAATCTGCATTTGTCTCTACTACTTGCAGGGCTCACACTTTTGACTATATGTTTATCTTCTCCAGATACCTACCAAAAGACAGAGACCAAGTCTACACCCTTATTGCCCACACCAGAGATGTTCTAATAGTATTGTGGCCCTTTCCACACTCCCTTGAGCTTGGTGAGGTGCCTTTATCAGTAGATCTATGCCAGCACTTCTAAGTGCACTATCTCCTGAGGTAGCGTTCAGGGAGTGTGATGCCGATTTTGACCCAATGATAATCATAACTAATGTGTAGCACTTCCTTGTGGCAGCAATAGCCCAGAAGGTCAACAGGATGGCAGTAATTGTTACTATCATCCCTATTTCTCAGCCACTCAGAAAAGCTAAGTGGATGATCCAAAGCCACAAAGGAATATACAACAGTAACAGAGAAGCTAGGGCTGAGAAAGAGCATAATGATTCTGCAAAAGATTTTCATGCCTGAGGCTCTGAGGTCCCAGGTTCAGTCCCCAGCAGCAGCACCATAAACCAGAACTGAGGAATGCTCTGGTCTTCGCCCTGCGCCCCCACTACTTCCTCGCTCTTTTTCTAACTATATCTCTCTTTCATTGAAAAGTAATAAGTAAACTGGGGAATGTTATGTGTGTACAAACTATTGTATTTACTGTTGAGTGTAAAACATTAATTCCCCAATAAAGAAATTTAAAAAAAAAGAAAAGTAATAAGTAGTGGTCTGGGAGGTGGTGCAGTGGTAAAGCTTTGGACTCTCAAGCATGAGGTCCCAAGTTTGATCCCTGGCAGTACATGTGCCAGCATGATGTCTGGTTCTTTCTCTCTCCTCCTATCTTTCTCATAAATAAATAATTTTTTTTAAAAAGAAAAATAATAAGTAAAATATATTTTTTAGGGAGTCAGGTGGTAGCGCAACTGGTAAAAGGTGCACATGGCGCAAAGCACAAGGACCGGCATGAGGATCCGGGTTCAAGACACAGGCTCCCCACCTGCAGGGGAGTCGCTTCACAAGTGGTGAAGCAGGTCTGCAGGTGTCTATCTTTCTCTCCCCCTCTTTGTCTTCCCCTCCTCTCTCCATTTCTCTCTGTCCTATCTAACAATGACAACAACAATAACTACAACAACAATAAAAAAACAACAACAAGGGCAACAAAAGGGAAAATAAATAAATAAATTTAAATAAATATATTTAGCCGAACTCAGATCTACTGTGTGCAAAGGTCATACTCTTGGCCTTTCACATAAAACAACTCTCTATTTAACTGCTTGCAGGCATCTATCCTTCTCTAAAGCAATATGTTAAATTTTAGATCCTTTCCTAAGGGGGAAAAAAGTTGTATTCTTGGATATAGTAACCACTACGATAAGCATACCTTTACCAAAATGTAAAAGAAATGTGCATGGGTGGGGGGGGGTCACAGCAGGTTAAGCGCACATGGCGCGAAGTTCAAGGGCCTGCGTAACGATCCCACTTCAAGTCCCCGTCTCCCCACCTGCAGGGGGGTCGCTTCACAGGCAGTGAAGCAGGTCTCAGGTGTCTATCTTTCTCTCTCCTTCTCTGTCTTCCCCTCTTCTCTCCATTTCTCTCTGGCCTATACAACAACAATAATAATAACAACAACAAGGGTAACAGCAAGGGCAACAAAATGGGAAAAATGGCCTCCAGAAGCACTGGATTTGTAGTGCAGGCACTGAGCCCCAGCGATAACCCTAGAGACAAAAAAGAAAAAAAAAGAAAAGAAATGTGCATGGGGACTAGAGACTAGGGGTGGCTCACCTGGTAGAGCGCATATATGTGGCCATGCTCAAGGGCCAGTGTTCAAGCCCCTGGCCAGCACATGGGGCACCCTACTGAGGAGAAGCGGCGGAGCAAGTGCTGTAAGGGCCTCTCCTTTTCTCTCACCCTCAAACTAGTAAAGAGGGGGAAAAAAAAAAGGCTCACTAGGAGCAGTGGAATAGTCCAGGAGTGAAGCCCAGATGACAAAAAGACCTAGCAGGGAAAAAAATACTAAGAAAGAAAAATGTATATGATACACCAAGTCTCAGGGAATTTTTCTCAGGGACATTTTTTTTTCAGATAAGAACCATGTGTAAATTATTTTCTTTAAGGGCTGGGGACAGAGCATAATGGTTTTGCAAAAAAGCTTTCATGGCTGAGGCTCTGAAGTCCCAGGTTCAATCCCTAGCCCCACCATCAGCAAGAGCTGAGCGATACTCTGGTTTCTCTTTTTGTCTTTCTCTCTGTATCTCTCTCTCATTAAAAGAAAATAAATAAAATAATAAAAATATTTTAGGGGGAGCGGGTAGTGGCACACCCAGTTAAGTGCACTTGTCACCATGTACAAGGACCTGGGTTTGAGCACCGTTCCCCACCTGCAGGGGAAATGCTTCACAAGCAGAAGCAAACCTGAAGGTGTCAGTCTTTGTCTCCCCCTTTCTATCTCCCCTTCCCCCTTGACTTCTCTCTATCCTGTCAAATAAAATAGAAAGGAAAAAAAAAAACTGGGAAAAATGCCTGCTGGGAACAGTGGATTCATAGTGCCATCACTAAGCTCCAGCAATAACTCTGATGACAATTTTTAAAAATTATTTTAAATTATTTTACTGGGGGCTCAGCAGAATCCTAGGCCTTTGGAGGGACATGTCTTTTCCCTTATACCTTTGTTGTATTTTAATATTTTATCTATTCATTCATTCATTTACTGGGTAGAAACAAAGAAAAACTGAGATGAAAAGGGGAGATAGGGGCAAAGAAAGAGAGACACCTGCAGCACTGCTTTACCACTAGTGCAGCTTTTCCCTGCAGCTGGGGACTGGTGGCTTGAACCCTTGTCCTTGTGCACGGTAATGTATGCATTCAACCAAGTGTGCCCCCACCTGGCCCCTCCCTTTGTTAGTTGTGGCTCAGAGCAGTCCTCTTAGAAGTAGTTCCCAGGGTCGGGTGGTGGTGCAGTGGGTTAAGCTCATGTGGCGCAAAGTGCGGGGATGGGTGTAAGGATCCCAGTTCGAGCCCCCGGTTCCCCACCTGCAGGGGAGTCGCTTCACAGGCAGTGAAGCAGGTCTGCAGGTGTCTATCTTTCTCTCCCCCTTTCTGTCTTCCCCTCCTCTCTCCATTTCTCTCTGTCCTATCCAACAACGAACAACATCAACAATGGCAATAATAATAACCACAACGAGGCTACAACAAGGGCAACAAAAAGGGGGAAAAAATGGCCTCCAGGAGTGGTGGATTCACCGAGCCCAGCAATAACCCTGGAGGGGAAAAAAAAAAAAGAAGTAGTTTTCCACTGTATCTGGTAAGTTATATGTGCCCTTCTACCCTCTCTCCAGGGCCCTGAGCTCTGGATCCCTAGGATTTCTCCCTCCAGGAAAGGGAAATTTCAATGTAGTTGTTGAGGGGGACAATACAGGACACAAGGGGGTCCTGGGGAGCGCACAGTTTGTTTTCACTGGACTTGCACACATGGAACTGGGATGCACACTAGCACATTTTTGTTTTAACTGAGGTGCACATTGGTGGAGGTCTCTTTCAGTGTAGTATATGGAGGGGAAGGAGTTTGTCTCATTGGGCCAATGAAAAGTGGGCCCCAGTGTGATGTAAGAAGGGTATAAAAGGGAGGGGCTTGTACAGGTCTTGATCTCTGTCTTTTGCCTTTTGTAGAAAGAAGGTCCAGGGACCCTCGGGAACCTGTCCCCTGAGCTTTTAACTCTAGATTTAACTATAACTTTACTTTTGCACATAACTCGTCTGAGATTCTAATAAAGGACAAATTTAGAAACTACACATCTGTCACATGTGTTCTCTTGAAATTCTTTTCCAGCGAAACTGTGTCAAACCCCAGAAGGGAATCCTTCCTACCTCTAAAACCTTTCTTCAGAGTCGCAGGTGATCCTGACTAGAAAAGAGTCTAGGGGTCATCCTTCCCTTCACGGTCCCCCCTGCACACTAGAATACCCCTCCACCTCTCTGGCAGCTCAGTAGACATTCACCAGATTAGGACATTACAGCTACTCCATCTGCAACCCAAGGCAAAGCCGTAACTCTAACCTCCCTCCATCACTGAGTCAGTAACAGCCTTTCTGTCCAGATGATGGCTCTACCTATAGTCCCAGTAGAAATCCTTGGAAGAATCACATGAATCTTGATTTAGCTGTCACTGTAGATTCTGTTTCTAACAACAGCTTAAATTTAAGGCCACAATAGCCTGGGCACTGATGTCAGAATTGGGCTCAGTTGCTTCCAGATTTATTCAAGATACATATTGAGAACTAGTTTCTATGTACCTCGCTAGGACCTAGGAGCTAAAAGGCAGAGCATGGGACTGGGGAGGTGGCTTGCATATAGGGTACCTTGGGTTCACTTCCAGCACCATATATGCCAGAGCAAAGTGGAGTGCTGGTTTCTGTATCTGTCTCTCTTTCTCTCTCCCCGCTCCTAAAGAAGACCCGACTTTCTCATACCCGGCAATCCGTATGCCAGCAATAGTGCTCAACTGCACAAAGAATACACTATTTTCTGAAGCAAATACTAACAAACATTAACAAAGCAATGGTTTGTTTGCTCACTATCTGGACAAAAACAAGCAAAAAAAACCCCGAAGTTTGATCTCAATTCTTGTGCTGTTTTAGTATCTTACTCCATGCGAGCCAAATTACAATCTCCCATTATCCTCAGCTACCCTGATCAGTGACACCTTCTGTCTCTCCCTCGTGATGTGGTGGTCTAAAATTTTCCCACACCCTGCACTCTGCCACAAACACTAAGAACTCAAACATCTCTTCTCCAAAGATCTTAACTTTGAAGTGTTTTTTTTTTTTCAGTAGTACTCTTTCCTCCACCAACTGTTCTTTAGCATAGCATCAACTCAGTCAAATGAAGTAAATAAATATTTACAGAGCCAGGCAGGAGGGGGTGGAAGGAGAAGAGGGGCCCCTGTGACTGCTGACCCATCTTGCCCCAGTGTTTGCTCATCACAAGCATCTTTGGGTGCAAGTTCAAAATGGCAGTCAGAAGAGGAAAGTCTTGTTTTTCAAGCTTTCCTAAAAAGCAGCAATGAACAGTTAGGATTTGAGCTTTCAGACAGCACTGCCACTTACAACAGTGCCAAAAATAATCACTTAGGACCATATCTAACAAAACACGTACAGGAGCTATCTTTTAACATACATTGATAAAAAGAAATCAAAGAAAATCTAAATACACAGAGAGAGTTTATGTTAGGTCACTCTACAAAGGCCAGTTGCTGTCTTGACATAAAAACATGTGAACAACTAGAGTTTCAAAATGTATTAACCACTACCATAAAGAAGTCTTGTTTCTTAGCGTTACTATGATCTTGGTGATGAGCTTGTTATGTTAGCTCAGTGATTGTCAGTTTCAACTTGACTGTGTCCTTGAGTCAGAAATCCTGGGGGTTTTGAGCTCTTTAATGTTGCAGTGGCCCAGCTCTCACCTTCAATTCTGAGTCCAAGCTGTCCTTGGAGTGATTCTAATCATCCCAGGCTTCCTCTACGGTACTATTTGTTAAGTGTTTTTTTCTTCCAGGCCTCTTTCATGGAGGCAGCTTCATTTCCCCCTAGAGGCATGCAGGCTTCATTTTCAGACCTTCCTACATCTCTTGCTTCCAGCTGGTGGCTGAACTTTGGTCTGACACTTCCAAAGGCAGCCCCAACCTCCGGGGCATCTGAGCTGCCTCCCTCCCATTTCCCAGCCACTGTCTGGCCTCTCTGTTCCCCCCGCTTCTCTTCACCTCCACCTGCTTCAGTGCTCTTCCCCGTGGGACCATCCTTCCATCCTTCAAGAGTGTAGTTATCATGTTTTCAGCGTCTGCTCTGAAGCAAATATTTGCATATGCCGACCTCACATTTGCCATATGGCTTTTCTTACTTCCCAGCCAGAGGAACTCTGAATTTCATATATATTTTGGGAAATGAAGTTTTCCCCAGATGGTCTCTCCAAAGCACTGAGGCAAGGTCAGGGTGCACACATTCCTTCCCAGGTTCTGTTCTGCAGAAGGTGGACTTACTCATCTTCTTTTGGTCCTATTCTCATATTATTTCATCACTGCATCTGATAACAGGCCACAGTCCCACTCTTGAGCTAAATACTCACCAGAGTTTGCAGGAGCTTGAACGGGCATTCCCAGGGAAGGGAGAGAAAACTGACTGCCCACTTGCTCAAATAATTTCAAGTCAAATCCCCTCAGAATATATCCACAGGGAGAGAAGAGAGTATGAATATTAGAAAGATGATGAACCAGGTGTGCGGTAAAGGTTTCTGAGTCATTCTTACTGCTAGGAGCGGGTGGGGGCTGCCCCCATCCCTATTGGGAAACATATTTCCCCTTTTAAATCAGGAAAGAAAAAAGCAACAACACAGCCTCAAATGGAGAATGTTTTCTTTTGTGAGTGGAAGCAAACATGGCTGATGGCTTTAACAGCTGCCTGCCAATGGGGCCTGAGGAGCAGGCAAACTCAAACATTTTCTGAGATCAACACATGTACAGACATACAGTATTTTAGGTCAAATTATAAATCCAGGAATAAAAGAGCAAATAAACAAGTCTCAGCTTTCTTGAGGCTACTGCATCCAACACCAGCTAAATTAGATTCTGAAGCAGAGAAATCTAGATTCCAAGAAGGCTGGTCTCCTAGGAGTTCAAGTCAAACCTCCCTCCAGCAGGGAAAGAAGGTGCCGTTGTCGATTAACTGGCTGAGGGCTGACCAGATCCAGACTGACAGCCCCACCTCGCTGACTTGTCCTGGTGTCTTAGCCAAGCAGACCCTGAGGATGTGTGGCAGGTTAACTTCAAGCCTGCCATTGACTTGATCTCTGACCCCAGTAAATCATTTAATATGCCATGTGCTTTTGTCCATATGTTAGTGTTCAGTGTAATTCGGATGAGAATTCTAGCAAGTCTGAGTGTGCCAACCATTAGGACAGAATCTTGCCATTTGGAGAGTCTAGGAAGAACCTTCTAGACAGCTGCATTGCAGAAAGCAAGGCTATCAGGACAAACCAGACTGAAACATCTGCAAATGGTGAGACTGGCATTGTCATAGTTATGGCTGAAAAGTAGGATGAAACTGTTCCTTGATGATCAAAACTGACTTAAGACTTTTTCTTTGGGCAAGAAACCCACCAGAGAGTAGCAAGGAAAGAATACAGGATTATCCTCCCAATTCCTCCACTGGACCAGGTAGGTGACTGTCGGGGTTCTCCCCGACAGGTAGTCGCAAGGAGGGGAGATCTGGACCAGCCGGACCCCCCCTTCTGGGGCTGAGCGGTAGGGAGAGTGTCTACAACTTGAGAAAAGACACCACACCAAGTCGGGAGTTCTGTCAAGGCAGTGACTCGCTTTATTGAGAAAAAGACCATTTTTTATAGGCAGGGGGTAGAGGCAGGGATGGAAAGGTAGGGTGAGATGACGTTAGAGGTGGTGTGAGGTCACCGTCACCGTCAGTGGGGCCTATGCTCTTTATGCATCATCAGCTGGAGGGCAGAGGTGAATTTAGGTACGGCCTACAGGAAATGCTGTGTCACTCTGAGGAAGTAAGTGACCATCAGCGAAACTCGAGCCATGCTTACGGAATGTCTGCTGGGCCTAGATCGGGGCCAAGCAGACCCCAACAGGTGACCTTGGCTGGGTCACTTGGGCCAAGGCTATTCAGTCATTAGTTGGTCATGGTTTCAATGAAACAGACTAGAACTAAGTATTTTTTAAAAATATTTATTTATTTATTCCCTTTTGTTGTCCTTGTTTTATCATTGTAGTTATTGTTGTTGTTATTGCTGTCATTGTTGTTGGATAGGACAGAGAAATGGAAAGAGGAGGGGAAAACAGAGAAGAGGAGAGAAAGCTAGACACCTGCAGACCTGCTTCACCACCTGTGAAGCGACTCCCCTGCAGATGGGGAGCCGGGGGCTCAAACCAGGATCCTTAACACTGGTCCTTGCTCTTTGTGCCAGCTGTGCTTAACCCGCTGTGCTACTGCCCGACTCCCAAATTAAGTATTTTTAATGAAGTCAAGTTGATAGAATAGAAAATATCTGCTCCAGGGGCTGGGCAGTAACACACCAAGTTAAGCGCACATAGTGCAAAGCGCAAGGACCCGCACAAGAATCTAGGTTCAATCCCCCAGCTTCCCACCTGCAGGGGAGGTCACTTCACAGGTGGTGACGCAGGTCTGCAGGTGTCAGTCTTTCTCTCCCCATCTCTGTCTTACCTTCCTCTTTTGATTTCTCTCTGTCCAAGAACTATAACAATTACTACAACAACAACAAAATGGGAAAAAATGGCTGCCAGGAGCAGTGGATTCATAGTGCAGGCACTGAGCCCCAGCAAAAGGCAAAAAAGAAAAAGAAAAGAAAAAGAAGAAAGAAAGAAAGAAAGAAAGAAAGAAAGAAAGAAAGAAAGAAAGAAAAAGAATCTATCTGCTCCATCCTCAGTGAGGATATGCATTATCCCACTTTTCCCTAAGGAAAAATATAAGGAGACAGAGGGCTGTGTTGAAAAAGAAATAGGAGGGAGTCGGGTGGTAGCACAACGGGTTAAGTGCATGTGGCGCAAAGCACAAGGACTGGCAGAAGGATCCCGGTTCGAGCCCTCTGGCTTCCCACCTGCAGGGGAGTCACTTCACAGGCGGTGAAGCAGGTCTGCAGGTGTCTCTCTTTCTCTCCCCCTCTCTGTCTTCCCCTCCTCTTTCCCTCTCTGTCCTATCCAACAACAACAATAATAATTACAACAATAAAAACAACAAGGGCAACAAAAGGGGATAAAAAATAAATATATATAAAAAAAAGAAAGAAAAAGAAATAGTAGCCCAAGAAGTGGCTCAGTAGCTAGAGCATTGCATGCACTTAAAACAGTGAGATGCTTAGGGGCTGGGCAGTGGCGCACTTGGTTAATTACACAATGAGATGCTGGGGCCAGCTGGTGGTACCCCTGGATAAGTGCACATATTACCATGCACAAGGACCCAGGTTCGAGTCCCTGGTTTCCCTACAGGGGGAAAGCTCCATGAGTAGTGAAGCAGGTTTGCAGGTTTCACTCTGTCTCTCTCTCCCTCTCTATCTCCCCCCACCCTCTCAATTTATCTCTGTTCTATCAAATAAGAAAAGAAAGGAGGAAAAAAGAGGTCCTGAGTTTAATATCTAGCACCACATGTGTCAGAGTGATGCTCTGGTGTATGTTCTCTCTCTCTCATTAATAATTTTTTTTTGCCTCCAGGGTTATTATTGGGGCTCAATGCCTGCACCTGGAGGCTGTTTTTCCCATTCTGTTGCCCTTGTTGTTATTGTTATTGTTGTCATTGCGGTTGTTGTTGGATAGGACAGAGAGAAATGGAGAGAGGACGGGAAGACAGAGAGGGGGAGAGAAAGATAGACACCTGCAGACCTGCTTCACTGCCTGTGAAGTGACCCCCTTCCAGGTGGGGAGCCAGCGGCTCCACCTGGGAGCTTTACTCGGTCTTTGCACTTTGTACCATGTACACTTAACCCACTACGATACCGCCCAGCCCCAATAAATAATTTTTAAATAAATAAAGGGAAAAACATTCCAGGCAGAGGGACCAGTACATGTGAGAAGACCCAAAAGAAAAGGGTGATAGTATCAGTCCTACTTCAAAGATTTCTATGAAGACCAAATGATACAGCACCAAAGCAAAGAACTCTGGGGAAGAGGGTCAGGGAGAGGACTGGAGGAGTTTGGGAGTCCTAGTGCATGGTGGTAAAAAAGACAGAAGCTGGAGGTGTGTATGTTTGCAGGCACCTCACTCAAAGAAATGAGAAATTGCACCCATACATTAACAACTGTAATGTAAACCTTTAACTATCCAATAAAATGTTAAAAAGGAAAAATAATAATAAACCTCAGGGGATAAAAAGACCAAATAAAATGGTAGTAGAAACATCTTAGAAGCTGTAAAGTGATAAAAATAGAAGGATATGAATTTCTGTTTCTCAAAATAGAAGTGGGGCATATTGTAAGTCATAGCAATGGATATAAATATGCCTTAAAGGTAAACTAATTTCCCTTCTGTTTCCTTCAGTGAAGGCTGGGTGTAGCGCAGTTCTGGTGCTGTTCTTGGTTCTGAAGATAGGGCAATAAGTAGTTAGAACCATTGCCTTTTGGGGGAGAAAAACAGACAATAAACAGTAAGACTTCAGAAAGGGATAAAATAGGAAAGAAGAGTAAGGGATAATGGAGGGAGAAGGTGTGCTTTAGACAGGAAGTCAAGGCTCTTTGAAAGGGTGACAGTCCAATCTGAATAATATGATTATCACTTTCTCTAAGAGAGATCTTATTTGAGATTGATTTATGTATATTTACAAGACAGAGAGCAAGCTGAGTAATTTATGCAGCACTGAAGATAGAACCTGGAACCTCAGTTGTGCAAGTCGTGTGTTCCACTGCTGAGTGTCTCCTATAAAACTCCCCCTAGCTTCTGCAAACTCCCAAAACTTTTTGCTGTCAAAGCAACAAACAGTGCTTCCTAGGAATAGTCTCTTCGGACAGAAGCACTCCAAGACCCACAGAAGCCCAGCCCTGGTGTCATGATGTTCTCTATTGGTTAGGATGTTTTTGACCACAAATCACAAAAAAAAAAAAAGCAATAAAGAGCATCGATCATGTCATGAAAGGAGAAGTCCAGAGGAAGAAAGACCCCAGGGTTGTTTAATTCAGAATTCAATGATGGCCTCAATGGGTGGTCACTTTGGACAAAGCATTTTCTTCAATTCTGACAGCCTCAGCATGCCAGCATTGCCTCCATTAACACCTATCATGGTCCCAGGATTGTTGCTGCAGTTCTTATGCAGAAGAGCTAAGAACTAACAGAAGAAGATAGGCCATCTCTTCCCGTACATCTGTTAATCTTGGTCATAATTGTATACTCACAAATACACACACCGCCAGTAAGACCAGTAGCATTGCCATGACTGGTGGATTGGTAGACCTGAAGAACTGGGGTGAGGTTAAAGGAGCCCTTTTAGAGCCCAGGAAATGGCGCAGTGAGCAGGACACTGAACTTGGAAGCATGAGGCCCAGAGTGCCACCCCTGGCATGTCATGTACCATAATGATGGTCTGGTTTTACCTCTCTTTTCCCCCCTATTTTGTGTTAATAAATTATTTTTAAAGGAGGCCCTTGGGAGTCGGGTGGTAGTGCAGCGGGTTAAGTGCAGATGGCCAAAGCGCAAGGACCAGCATAAGGACCCCTGTTCAAACCCCCAGCTCCCCATCTGTAGGTGAGTTACCTCACAAGCGGTGAAGCAGGTCTGCAGGTGTCTTTCTCTCCCCCCCTCCCCTCCTCTCTCTATTTCTCTCTGTTCTATCCAACAAGGACAACATCAATAACAACAATAATAACTACAACAACAAAACAACAAGGGCAGCAAAAGGTAATAAATAAATATTTTTTAAAGGAGGCCCTCTTGGGGGGCCATATGGTGGTGCACTCAGTTAAGGGCACAAAATACTAAGCACAAGGACCTATGAAAGGATCCAGGTTTGAGCCTCTGGCTCCCCACCTACAGGTGGGACACTTCACAAGTGGTAACACAGATCTTCATCTTTCTCTCTCCCTTTCTATCTCCCTCTCCCCTCTCAATTTCTCTGTCTCTATCCAGTAAAAGGGGAAAAAATGGCCATTAGAAGCTGTGGATTCATAGTGCTAGCACAGTGGCCCAGTGATAACCCTGGAGGCAAAAAAAAAAAAAAAGGAAACCCTTTTACTCTGATTTATGACATATATATAGGGCTGGTTGGTAACACACTTGGTTGAACACACACATTACCATGCCAAGGACCTGGGTTCAACTCCCTGCTCCCCACCTGCAGGGGGGCTGCTTCACAAGCAATGAAGCAGTCTATAGAGGCTTCTCTTTCTCTTTCCCTCTCTGTCTCCCCCTCCATATCAGGTTCTCTCTCTCTGTGTGTCCAATAAATAAATAAAATGTTTAAATATACGTATTTTTAAAAAGAACTCTATCGGGGGCCTGGCAATGGTGAACTCAGTTAAGCAAGCATACTACCAAATACAAGGACATGGATTTAAGTCCCTGCTCCTCACCTGCATGGGGGACATTTCACAAGAGGTGAGGCAGGTCTGCAGGCATCTGACTATCTTTCTTTCTCCTCTTTTCTATCTCCCCCTCCTCTCTCAATTTCTCTCTGTCTTGTCTAATAAAAAAATTAGAAACAAACAAACAACAACAACAAAGAAAAACTTCTATCAGTGATTCATAAGGTGATGCAGTGGATAAAGTGTTGGATTTACAAGCATGAGATCTTGAATTTGATCCCTGATGTCACATGAGCCATATATTTAGAATCAGAGGTTTAGTAAGATTTAGTTATTAATTAGTTAACCTAATTCAGTTATTAATTAGTTAACCTCAAAAAAAAAAAAAGACCTCTATCTAAATATATGTCTAGTGTAGTGTTTGAGGATGCAGACTCAGCAATCAGACTCATCCAAGCCTGCTGTTGTATGACCTTGGGTTCCTCTGTTTCTTTATCTTTAAAATGGGGGTGACAAACCCATACTTTATAAGGGGGTTAGAAGACTTCATTGAGATTAACATCTGTAAAGCATGTGGAAGAAAGTAAGAACTCAATAAAATCTTACAAATACTCCATGCTGGAGAAACAAAATAAAAATAAAACTAATATCAACATCCACCCCACCCACTACTGGGAGAAAGAAACATCATCGGGTGTTTTTTTCCTAGGCTAGAAATGGGCCAGTTTCAGCGACCTGGTTTTTCCTCATTCAAAACACGCTACTGGCAGCAACATCCTGAGTCACAGTCTCCTGTGGGAGGAAAGGACTGGCCAGTGTGGGGGTGACCCGAGGGTCCTGGAATAAGTTGCCTTCCCTTCCTAACCCCGAAGGCCTTGTGCAGCTTCTGCTCAGGGCTTTCCAATCCTCCACCTCTTCCTTTTTTCCCATCCCTCCCTCCCCACTTCAAACCCTGGGAAAAACATGAAGAAAAGCACACCAACCAAGAAGCCTTTTCACTTCATTGTGTTTTCCAGCTAGACCTGAACAGACTGCGATCAATTCAGCCCTCCCTCTCTCTCCCTCCCTCCCCTCTTCTTCTCTCATGTCCTCTTTGTGTGTTTCTTTTCTTTCTTTCCTTCTCCCCCCCCCCTTTGGTCCCCCTCTTTCTCAGCCTGGGTCTTCAGGTTTAGGAAAAAGCCATTACCTCCCAGCAGCATGAAGATACCAGAAGCTTCCTTGCCAGTAGCAAACAACATGACTGTACTGGCCCCCTGTGGCCCTTGGCTCTTGGAAGGGCCCAGAAGCAAGGACTCCTGTCCGGATTCTCTGAGAAACTCCTCAGCCTGACCACTTCTGTCCCAAACCTGCCTCAGCACTGAGGAATCACATAAAACCTCAGTCTCCTGCTTCTTCTGGCCAAGAACCTTCTGAAGTCCTCCACCCCATCCCCAGTCCCTATTCCCAGGCAAGGGGTTTCCAGTCCAAGTTTTAGTCTGCCTGGCCAGTTGGACTTGGAATCCAGGATGGAGAAGGAATACACCTTTTCCATTTTCAAAGCTGCCTAGAGGGATTTTGTTTTTTTCCGACGAGGTAACTCCAAGTTGGCAGGACTTTCAAAGCTACAAATTTCCATGTCCCCAGCCCTCACCAAAGAAAAATTTCCTGGTTAGGTTGGCATGGGTGGAGGTTTTGGGGTGTGCAAGTGGGAAAGGTTTAATAAATAGTTAAGCAAGAGGAATGAACCAAATTAGTGTAAACAAGATCCCCTTTCTCTCCCCATGCTGTGCTAGTTACCCTCCTTAATTCCTACCCCAAACATCTATTCAAAAATAACCACTATCTACCAAGTACCCGCTAAGTGCCAGGAACTGAACTGTGCTTTTTTTTTTTTTTACTTGTATTGACTCATTTTATCTGCACAAGTATGAAATACATACATTACTTACTGTTTCTTCTCTGAAGAGCAGGCAGGTTAAGTAACTGCCCCCCCTCTAGAGTCACCAGTGAAAAAGTGGCAAAATGAAACCCCCATAATATAATAATATAAATGGGTTTTTTAATTACCATATAGGGTGATAGAAGATAGGACCCCTAAAAAGAGTACTTATTATATGAATCCATAGAGACAAAAATATAGAATATAAACCAGTCCAGGGATATAAAAGTGGTTGATCTAGAATTTTTTTTTTACCAGTCACAATAAGGGCCAATAAAATCTCCAGGTGATGTTAATTACAATGTATAACAGTCCTCATTTAAGAAAGGGGGGGGGTAGTCGGGCGGTAGCTCAGTGGGTTAAACGCAGGCACAAAGCTTAAGGACCAACATAAGGATCCCGGTTTGAGCCCTCAGGGGTTTGAACCCCTGGCTCCCCACCTGCAGGGGAGTCGCTTCACAGGCAGTGAAGCAGGTCTGCAGGTGTCTATCTTTCTCTACCCATCTCTGTCTTTCCCTCCTCTTTCCATTTCTCTCTGTCCTGTCTAACAACAACGACATCAATAACAACAACAACAATAACTACAATAATAAAACAACAAGGGCAACAAAAGGCAATAAATACATATTTTTAATCTTAAAAAATTAAATTAAATTAAAAAGGTGTGGGTGGGTTGGACGCATCTAACTATCTTACATCGTATAAGGACCCTAGTTCAAGCCTCCAGTCCCCACCTTTAGGGTAGAGAGAGGGGGCTTCAGAAGTGGTGAAGCAGTGTTGCAGGTCTCTCTCTTACTATCTCCTTTTTCCCTCTCAACTTCTCTCTGCCTCTATTCAAAAATAAATAAAAAATAATTAATTAAAACAGTTCTCCAAACTTTTTGATCTCAGCACCCTTCTATACTCTTGAACAGCATTGAGGACCCCAAAGAGCTTTTGGGTTCTAGCTAGCAATACTTACCATATTAACAATTTTAAATGAGTGGTCTGGGAGGTGGTGCAGTGGATAAAGCATTAGACTTTCAAGCATGAGGTCCTGAGTTCAATCCCCAGCAGCACATGTATCAGAGTGATGTCTGGTTCTTTCTCTCCTATCTTTCTCATTAATTAATAAATAAAATATTTATTTATTTATTATTTATGTTTTGCCTCCAGGATTATCTCTGGGGCTCAGTACCTGCACTATGAATCCACTGCTCCCAGCGGCCACATTTTTTCCATTGTTGTTGTTGCTGTTGTTGTTGTTGGATAGGACAGAGAGAAATCGAGAGAGTAGGGGAAAGCAGAGAGGGGAAGAGAAGGATAGACACCTGCAGACCTACTTCAACTCTTGTGAAGTGACCCCCCCTGCAGGTGGGGAGCTGGAGCTTGAACCGGGAGACTGAGGCAGTATGCTGGGTCCTAGTGCTTTGCACTATGTGCGCTTAACCCAGTGTGCTACCACCCGGACCCCTAAAATGAAAAGTTTCAAAGGTAATTAATTCATTTTTAGAGCAATAAGCCTTTTGTATATGACTTTATGGCATATTTGTTTAAAGGTTGGGTTATTTATTTATTTACTTATTTATCTGCTTCCAGGGTTATTGCTGGAGCTCAGTGCCTGACTACAAATCCACTGCTCCTGGAGGCCTTTTTTTTCCTTTTTCCTTTTTTTTTTTTTTTTGGGTGTGTGTGTGTGTGTGTGTGTGTGTGTGTGTGTGTGTGTGTGTGTATGCTGTTGTTGTTGGATAGGACAGAGAAATGGAGAGAGGAGGGGAAAACAGAGAGGGGAGAGAAAGATAGACACCTGCAGACCTGCTCCACTGCTTGTGAAGTGACGGACTAGGGGCTGGAACTGGGATCTCTGCACTGGTCCTTGCACTTTGTACTATGTGTGCTTAACTCAGTGAGCCACTACCTGGCCCCCTTAAACATTTTTTAAACTTTATTTATTAATTTATTTGATAAGACAGAAAGAAATTGAAAGAGAAAGAAGATGGGGAGGGAGAGACAGACACTTGCAGCACTTCTTTGCCGCTCGTGAAGCTTTTCCCCAGCAGGTAGGGACCATGGCTTGAGCCCGGGTCCTTGCACATGGTAGCACACACACTTAATCAAATGAACTTCCGAATGACCCCCTTTATAACATATTTTATTAACAAAATTTCAAGTTAGCTCACTGGGAGAGTATCTCTGCTTTGTCTTGCAGACAACAACACCAAGTTCAAGTTTGGTCCCCACCGTACTGCAGGAAGCTTCGGTGCTGTGTGTCTTTCCTTGTCTCCCTCTGTCTCTCTATCTCTAGCTGAAAAAGATATGAAGCCCCAGTGACAACATAAAAAAAATCTTGCATTTAAAAATATTTATTTATAAAAATATATTTATTTATTTATGAGAAAGAGAGAGAACCAGAACACTCTTCTGACATATGCAGTGCTGGAAATCAAAGTCAGGACCTCACACCTACAAATTCTTTTTTTTTTTTTTGGCCTTTAGGGTTATTGCTGGGGCTCAGTGCCTGCACCACAAATCCACTGCTCTGGAGGCCTTTTTTTTTTTCCTCTTGTGCCCTTGTTATTTCATTGTTGTTGTGGTTATTATTGCTATCATTGATATCATTGCTGTTGGATAGGACAGAGAGAAATGGAGAGAGGAGGGGAAGACAGAGAGGAGGAGAGAAAGATAGACACCTGCAGACCTGCTTCACTGCTTATGAAGCGACCCCCTGTAGGTGAGGAGCCGGGGCTTGAACTGGGATCCTTAGGCCAGTCCTTGTGCTTCATACCATGTGCGCTTAACCTGCTGCGCCACTGCCCGACCCTCACACCTACAAATTCTATACTCTTCCACTATGCCACCCTACTCCCACCCTCAGCACATTATATAATTGTGGAGGTGCCAGGGCTTAGAGTCTTCACAATTCCACTGCTCCCAGTGGACTCACCTCTCCCCCTTTTAATTTCAGAGAGAGGGAGAGAAAGAAAAGACACCACAGCATTGCTCCACCTTTACTAAGTTTTTCCTAGTGCATGCAGGGGATCCCATGTGGTTCTGGGGGCCTTGAATCTGTGTCCTCATACATGATAAAGTGTGTACTCTACTTGGTATACTCCTGATATATATGTGTGTTTGTTTGCCTGTGTGTGTCTGTGTGTATTTTTTTTTGTCTGAGTATATTTTAATGTGTGTATTTTAATTTTTTAATAGTTCTTTTTTTAAGATTTTAAAAAATATTTATATATTTATTCCCTTTTGGTGCCCTTGTTGTAGTTATTATTGTTGTTATTGATATCATTGTTGATGTTGTTGTTGTTGGATAGGACAGAGAAATGGAGGAGAGGAAGATAGAGGCGGGAGAGAGAGACACCTGCAGACCTGGTTCACTGGCTGTGAAGCGACTCCCCTGCAGGTGGGGAGCCAGGGCCTAGAACTGGGATCCTTATGCTGGTCCTTGCGCTTTAACCCACTGGGCTACAGCCCGACTCCTGTATTTTAATTCTTTTATGTATCTAATTTCTATCTTCACAGATGACATAATTTTCATATTTCTTCATTCAATCTGTTATAATCAATACAATAACCCAAAAACAATGTAAACTTTTCTAGAAGCTCTCTATTCTGTAGCTTCTGGAAAAGTCCATTATATACATTTGAGTGAAAAATGACAAATAACTTCTTAGTAGTATTGTAATTAAAATAGTTATAATGGTGCAGAGTCCTGAATGGATCTTGAGGACTCATAGGGGACCCCAGGTGACACTTTAAGAATTGCTGGGAGTTGGACGGTAGCGCAGTGGGTTAAGCACACGTGGCGCAAAGCGCAAGGACCAATATTAAGGATCCCGGTTCTTGCCCCCCCCCCCCCCCCCGCTTCACTTCACATGCGGTGAAGCAGGTCAGCAGGTGTCTTTCTTTCCCTCTCTCTATCTTCCCGACCTCTCTCCATTTCTCTCTGTTCTATCTAATAAAGACATCAATAACAACAACAGTAAAAAACAAGGGCAACAAAAGGAAAAATAAATAAATATATACATATATCCCATGCCAAAGGGTAAATTAAAAAATAATTTTTTAATATTTATTTATTCCCTTTTGTTGCCCTTGTTTTTTATTGTTGTAGTTATTATTGATGTCATTGTTGGATAGGACAGAGAGAAATGGAGAGAGGCAGGGAAGACAGAGAGGGGGAAGAGAAAGATAGACACCTGCAATGTTAAGGATCCTGGTTAGTGCCCTCGGCTCCCCACCTGCAGGGGAATCGCTTCACATGCGGTGAAGCGGGTCAGCAGGTGTCTATCTTTCTTTCCCCCTCTCTGCCTTCCCCTCCTTTCTCTATTTCTCTCTGTCCTATCCAACAACAACAACAATAAACAACAGGACAACACAATAAATACATATTTAAATATATATATTAAAAAAAAAGAATTGCTAAACAGGTTTTCAGAACCATAGACTAATGCAGTTCTTATGGTACCACCTGTATTATTTTACCTCTCCTACCCAAGACCTTGTGAAATCCTGAGACACATGAAGGAAGTGGCACACAGAGAAGCATCCAGTTCAAGATTATAGTATTAACTCTGTTACAAAGTCCCTACCCCCATTAGTTTGTGACATATCAGGATGTGGCCCTGTTCACTTTATTCTGGGAGTCAAAGGGAGAAGCTGAACCCCTGAAGAAATTTCAGACAAACCTCAGCACATATCTTTTCCCACAAGCAAGTACCTTCTCAGGCTGAGCCCAGCTCTAGGCCAAATCCCCAGTCCGGGTCCAAACTTTGCCTATGTCATGGGACATCCTGTGAGGACTGAGCAAAGGAATCAGACACCCAAGGTATAAATATTGCTTCTCCCTTTTATAGGCTGCATACTCTTGAGTTAGTGAAGTTTTCTGAAGCTTAGCTTCTTTATCTGGAAAAGGGAATCACATCTTTGGAAAGACTATTATGAAGACTTACTGAGATATGGAAGAGTACCAGCATCATACCTGACACTTAACAGCACCACTCAGTGACTCAGATCATTACAGTAAAGCAAGGGACAAGAAGGAACTACTAAAGCTTCTGAAATCAGGCAAGCCTGGGTTTGAGTCCTAACAACACTGCTCCTGGGTAAATGGCTTTACTCAGCTTATAGAGGTACCAGGAGGGCTCACTGAAATAATGTCTAGAAATTGCCAGGCACCTGCCATCTTCAGGTGGTCAATCACTACTGCTACTGCTGTTGACACTACTACTGCTACTATTACCACTACCCACTTGCAGCTGTAGTAACAGGATCACTGATTCCCAAGAGGAAGGTCTCATCTACAGGGCTTCCTCTTTGCAGGCCAACCTTTGGTATCCTTAGAGCCAAGCTAGGTGATTGCCTCTGTGACAGACTCTTTCAAAAAAGGTTAATATACTCCTCACTTAGAGTCTCCTATCTCCTAAATACCCACCTACAGGGGATGTTGTATAGGGCTCATAAAATGATTAGACCTTAGCAAAGTCCTTGTTCAGCGGAGGCACTGTCAATGCAGAAGGTTAGTCACTGCATGTGAAACACTGCCCTGAGCAGAGGAGAGGCTCTGGAGTCAGATGTTCATTCAAATCTTGACTCTACCACACATTTACTTGCTGCTAGATCTAGAGTCAACTGCTTAGCCTTTGGAAGGTCAGTTTTTTATCCACCACAGAGAAGAATGACAGTACCAGTGCTCAATGTAATGAGTATAGTGCACGGTGCTCCTGTGTGGTGGCCAAGTCCTCCTCACACATGATAAAAAGGATATTCTGCCAGCTGGGTTATATCCCAGCCCCCTGATTCCGGTATTTTAACAATAATATAAGAATATAAGACATTTCATATACCCACCTAGATGCTAGGACCACAGAGGAGCAGCATGACTTTGAAAGAAATTGCCTGTTTTAGGGAGCAGGAGATAGCTCCCAGGCAGAGCACACACTTTGCCGTGCAGGAGGACCTGCTTTTAAGCCCTCACTGTGCACCACATGGGAACTCCATGCAAGAAAGAAAGCTTCACAAAAAGTGCTGTAGGGTCTCTCCTCTCCTCTTCTCTCCTCTCCCTTCTCTTGCTCCACCCCCCATCTCCTATTAAAGGGGGTGGGGTGGGAAGAGTGTGTAGGAAGAGGTGGAGTCATGAAAGCCCAAAGGAAACCCTAGCAAAAACCCTGACAGAAAAAAAAAAATTAATTTAAAAGCCACTCAGCCCTGGCTTGTGGTAGCACTAGAGGAGATTTAAAAACTATATTTATTTATTTATTCCCTTTTGTTGCCCTTGTTGTTTCGTTGTTGTAAATATTATTGTTGTTGTTGTTGTTGATGTTGTCGTTCTTGGATAGGACAGAGAGAAGTCGAGAGAGGAGGGGAAGACAGAGGGGGGAGAGAAAGACACCTGCAGACCTGCTTCACCACTTGTGAAGCGACTCCCCTGCAGATGGGAAGTCGGGGGCTTGAACCAAGATCCTTATTCTGGTCCATGTGCTTTCACCACGTGCGCTTAACCCACTGCGCTAGCGCCTGACTCCCGAGAAATCTTTTTGTTTAAAAAAAAATTGCCTCGGGGAGTCGGGCGGTAGCGCAGCAGGTTAAGCGCAGGTGGCGCTAAGCACAAGGACCAGTGGAAGGATCCTGGTTCGAGCCTCCGGCTCCCCACTTGCAGGGGAGTCACTTCACAGGCGGTGAAGCAGATCTGCAGGTGTCTGTCTTTCTCTCCCCCTCTCTGTCTTCCCCTCCTCTCTCCATTTCTCTCTGTCCTATCTAACAACAATGACATCAATAATAACTACAACAACAAGGGCAACAAAAGGAATAAATAAATAAATAAATAAATTTAAAATAAAACATTTTTTTAAATGCCTATTCTCACTTGAAAAAAATACATATTGCCACCAATTTTATCGCCAGGGCTCAGTGCCAGCATTATGAATCCACTGCTCCCAGTGGTCATTTTTGTCCTTTTTTTCTTTTAATTTCATTTGATACAACAGAGAAACTGAGAGAGGAGGGGACATAGAGAGGGGGAGAGAGAGAGACACCTGTAGATCTGCATCACCACTTGTGAAGCATTCCCCCTGCAGCAGCAGGGGCTGGGGGGTGGGGGGTCTGTTCTCACCTTTGTCTACATGTGATCTCCAACTTATAATGGTTTTGGGTGAAATTTGACTTATACCCCAGTCCCAAGTCTGCATTTGCTACTTTGCACACCTGGAACTTGCTATGGGTTCTTTAGGACATAACCTCTTAAATTAAGAAAGTTACACTTTCAAAAGTTTCTTCAGCAAGCACTAATTATTAAGATAATACAGAAAAGAGGACCATGAAAAGGAGGAGGAGAAATTGTAAGAATCACATTGAGCCTCAGCCATGAGAAAACCCTAGTCAAAGACTTGGCCCCAGGACCAGTGCTGTGTGCTTGCGCAGAAGAATGAACCTCGGTCATCCCATGTACAGTAGGGCCAGCGGATCAGAAAATGCTTGGGTGAGCCTGGGCTTCCTGTGGCATCCCAGACCTTGAATTCAGGGGAGTCATATGACTTTAAAGGTTGCCACAAGAGCCTGGAGAAATCTGGAGGTGCCTGGAAAAAAGTTGAGAATGTAAGGAAAAGAGGAGACAGAAGAACTCTGGGAATAGTGGGAGTACAGCAAAGATGGAGATACAGTGGAAGCATGACTCCAGAAGCAGAGGAGAAGAATGTGTGTGGGCACAGGAGGAAACAAGGAGAGAAGATCTGAAGAGATGTTGGCAGAGGTGATGAGTGTTCTGCATCCTGTGGGTTGGGGGGTTTCCTATTCTCTTCTCCAGTCAAATTAGAAAGGACTAGGATGACTGACAGCTCATTGTATGCTGCTTTGTATACCTTTAATTCTAGGAACAAAGTTGAGTGATTTGCTCACACTTCCATTGCTAGTATGTAATGGAGCTAAACTTCATTTCCGGTCTAGACTCATACATTCATGAACTGCCTCCTGCAACATGAGCCTAAGGTCCTTCCCAGCCCTACTTTCTTACCACGGGAGAAAAGACACAGTAAGAGGAAAAGCAGTGGCAGGGGGCAGGAGGTAAAGAAAGGAAAGAGAACCTAAGATGTGTGAAAGAAGGGAAGAGTTAGAGAATAAGACGGAAACAGAGAGAGGAACAGACTGTGATCGGGGAAGTGGCAGGAAAAGGGAAGAGTTAAGGGAAAGTAGTAGGAAAGCACTAGAGAAGGAAATAGTGGAGCCAGGGACATTTAGGCTTAACTGGGGTGGGGGGTGGGGGGTGGAGTGGCAGAGTGCTAGGAAGAGTCAGCATCCCCTGATGCAGAATCCTAGGAGCTGAGGGAACAAGGGTTGGGGTTTAGTGGGTGTTTGTGGTTTGTTTCCTCTCTGTGTGAGTATACTGCTCATCACTGGTGGGACTGTCAACAGAGAGTCAGCTCAGCAAGTGGCTGATGGAGGGGAGTTGGAAGCAAGGTCAGACTTCTTGTGATCTGTGCAGTGGGGCTCTCTTGTCTGAGGCTGCACTGCCATATTCAGCTGATTCTTGGACTGGATGGGCACACCCAGTACACCATTCAAAATTCAGCTTCAGTTTGATCTGAAGTCCTGTCGCCTTTGGGCCATGTTGTTGTGGTTTCTAGTGCTTAAAAAAGAAAAGACTTATTTTGTTACTAATGTAGTGGTTTAACAAAACCTTTATATTCTTTTTTTCCTCTAAAAATCCCAATAGTTCCTGTGTTTGATCTTAAACAGGATGAACTAGGAAAGACAATTTTGTTTTTGTTTTTTCTTTTTTCTTTTCTTTATTGACATTCTTCTTCTTGGACTCTAGTATTCAGTCTCTTGAAGAACAGTTATTGGAGGAAGAGAGCACACCAGAAAAGAAGGGACACTGGAGTATTATTCAGCAATAAAAAGGAGCAAATAGCTACTACATGGTAATTTAGTGGTAGACAAACCTTGAAAACATTACACTGAGTGGAAGATGTCAATGAAAAAAGGCCATACATTCAGTACTCCCACTTGTATGAAATTTTACATATAACCAAATTCATAGAGACAGAAAAGTAGACTAGTGGCTGCCCAGCACTAGAAGAGGTAAGATACTGGGTGGGGAGAGGGCTGCTGAAAGTACAGTTTATTTTTAGAATGATAACTTTTTTTTTTTTGCATCCAGGGTCATCACTGGAGATTGGTACCTGCACTATGAATCCACTGTTCCTAGTGGCCACCTTTTTTCCATTGATGTTGTTGCTGTTATTGTTGTTGTTGCTGCTGCTGCTATTGAATAGGACAGAAAGAAATTGAGGAGGGGAAGACAGAAAGTGGGAGACCTGCTTCACCGCTTACAAAGCAACCCCTAGCAGGTTGGGAGCTGGGGGGCTTGAACCAGGATCCTTGCGCCTCACACTATGTGTGCTTAACCCAGTGTGCTACCACCTGGCCCCCATGATGAAATATTCTAATACTGACTCTAGTAATGATGCACAGCCCTGAGTGTAGAAAAACCACTGAATTATATACTTTAGATTGGTGAATTATATGGAATGTGAATTGTATCTGAATAAAAAGAGGGAGTAGCCTGGAAGGGGTGCAGTGGATAAAATACTGGACTCTCAAACATGAGGTTCTGAGTTCAATGCCCAGCATTGCATGTGCCAGAATGATACTCTGGTTCTCTGTCCTCCCTCTCTTATAAATATTTTTAAAGAAAGGACAGAATGAAGAAGTGGGAGTGTAAAGTGTTAAATTTAGTGTCAGAGAATGCGTGCGTTTCACACTGAGTGGCATTTAAAGAAGCAGTGAGGGTGCCCTGGGAGGTAGCACAGTGGAAAAGCATTGAACTTTACATGGGCTCCTGATTTTGAGCCCTGGCATATGCCAGAGTGGTGTTCTAGCCTTTCTTTCACTTTACCCCTTTCACTATCTCAAGGAATAAATAAAATACGTTAAAAATAAAAAAGGCGACTAACAGAGGGTGGTGCACCTGGTAGAGCATACATTTTACCATGTGTGAGTATCTGAGTACCAGGTTTAAGCCCCTGTCCCTACTTGCAGGCAGGAAGCTTCATGAGCAGTGGGCAGTGCTGCAGGTGTCTCTATGTGTGTGCCTCTCCCCCTCTCTACTTGTCTCTGTCTCTAACATGAAGAAAAAGGAGGGGCCGGGGCCAGGTGGTGGCACACCTGATTAAGCGCACACATTACAGTGCACAAGGACCCAGGTTCGAGCCCCTGGTCCCCACCTGCAGGGGGAGCGCTTCACTAGCGGTGAAGCAGGTCTGCAGGTGTCTCTCTGTCGCTCTCCCTCTCTATCTCCCCCACCCCTCTCGGTCTCTGGCTATCTCTATCCAATAAATAAAGATAATAAAACATTTTTTTTAAAAAAAGGAGGGGCAGGTGGTGATGCGTACCTGGTAGAGTACATGTATTACAACACACAAGAACCTGGGTTTAAGCCCCAGGTCCCCACCTGCAAGGGGGAAGCTTTTACGAGTGATGAAGCAGTGCTGTGGTGTCTTTACCTCTTCCTCTTCCCTGTCAATTTCTTTTTTTTTGTATCTATCCAAAATAAATAAAATTTTAAAAAGGAAAAAGAAGGAAATGATCATTGTATTTTTGACAGTGGAGCCATTGTACAAGCACAAAGTCATAGTGATAAATAACTCTGGAGGGAAAGAAAGAAAGAAAGGAAGGAAGGAAGGAAGGAAGGAAGGAAGGAAGGAAGGAAGGAGAGAGAAAGAAAAGCTAGAAATGAAGCTGAGACTAAATAACAAAGGGTCTAGTCTTATGTATATGATTAAATAAAATTCATAGCATTCTTTAAAAAAAGGGGGGGTCTAGAACTTCATGCCAAAGAATTTGAACTTGATTAGAGCTCTAAGCTGTCACATATAATGGAATCCAAATTGAGGTGTGCAGCAAGTGTGAGATACACTCCAGACTGTTATTTAGTGTGAGAAAAAGCATGTAAAATCTCATGAGTATTTTTATATTGATTACATGTTGAAATGATAACATATATAGTGTTAAATAAAATATGTATTTTAATCTTTAAAAATCATTATCTTGGGAGTCAGGCGGTACCACAGCGGGTTAGGCGCAAATGGCACAAAGCACAAAGGCCGGCTTCAGGATCCCAGTTTGAGCCCCGGGCTCCCCACCTGCAGGGGAGTGGCTTCACAGGCAGTGAAGCAGGTCTGCAGGTGTCTGTCTTTCTCTCCCCCTCTCTGTCTTCCCCTCCTCTCTCCACTTCTCTCTGTCCTATCTAACATTGTCCTATCTAATATTGATGACATCAATAACAACAACAATAACTACAACAGCAATGAAAAACAGCAAGGGCAACAAAAGGAAAATTAATTAATTAATTGATTAAAAATTTAAATTTAATTAATTAAATGATTTTTAAAAATCATTATCTTAATGTTTATTACACTTTGGGTAGGATTAGAATTTACTTATTTTTTTAAAACCAGAGCTCAGCTCTGGCTAATGGTGGTGCAAGGGATTGAACCTGGGGCTTTGGAGCCTTAGGCATGAAAATCTCTTTGCATAACCATTATGCCACCACCCCCCCATTACACTTTCCAATGTGGCTAAGAAATTTTAAATCATAATGTAGTTTTCTTTTTGTTTCTACTGGACAACACTGGGAAGCCATTGTGAAATCTTGAGTCAGAACAAGAGTTAGCACATCTTGGAGGGGTGGGGGAGTAGTATAATGGTTATACAAAATGACTTTCATGCCTTAAGCTCTGAGGCCCTAGGGTCCTAGGTTCACTCCCCAGCACCATCATATACCAGAGCTGAGCAGTGATCTGGTAGGAGAAAAAAAAAAAACTTGATGGAAATACTTTAGAACTTTTTATACAATTGCTAAATTCTGCTTGTTGTTTATAAAAGCAGCTATGGACAAACGGGCATAATTACATTCTAATTCATATTTATGTGTGTATGGATGTGAAAATTTGAATTTCATATCACTTTCCCATGTGATGAAATAGTCTTCTTTTGTATGCTTTTCCAATCTTTTTTTTTAAATTTATTTAAATCTTAGTTTCCAATCCATATAGAAGCAGGCAAGAGGAATTTGACTCCTGGGCCATAGCTTGCCAACCACTGAGTTGTTAGAAAGTTAAGCTGGAGTCACAGAAACTCTCTTGCCACCACCAACACCATCCGCTGTGCTCTCCCCCCATACAAACACACAGCACTTGGAAAATTCCTTCTCTGTTTCAAACAGCATGGATTCCCGTAACATTTGATCTGGAAGGGACAATAGGGATCACATACTCCTGACTTCTTATATTACATTTGTGGAAACTGAGTCTCCAAAAGGGAAACTCATATAAGCAAGGTCACATTGCAGTGAAGAGGTACCAAAGAATGAGAGAAACTGCAAAACTACCAGGCAGCAGCTGGCAATAAAAGGAAAGGTCTAAGGTCAGACTGAGTACGTAGGCCCCATTCAAAGACTCTGAATTCTAGCTCCTCCGCCCGCCTGTTCATCAATTCCTTCATTCACTTCTGACTTGTTGTCGGGCATTATGCCAGCTCTCCTCCATCACTGATGCTGTGGTCTATTTACATAATCATTGTTTTGCCTGAGACCCGCCCTGCCTGCAGGGTATTGGTTAATCTCACTAGTTAGAACCTTCAAAACAGTTGCTATGAAAGCTTTCTACCTTCAAGCTCTTTTCTCCACCTCCTTTCCTAGCCATTTCCTTTTCCGATTCGCCACTTCCAGTTTCTAAGATATAAAAGGCATTGTCTCTGATCAATAAAGGCATTGCATTGCATTCCCACTCCGCCATGAGTTCCTGGTTCCTCTCCTGTGTCGCTGAGCAAGCAGCAGCCCAGGTTGGCTCCGGTCGAGTTCTCTCCAACCCAGAGAGCACGTGCCCAGGAAGAAACACCCTCATGATAGCCCGGCAACTTGTTTCTCCAGGTACCCTTGATGCTAGGGCCTGGCTGAGGATCTAAGGAACCAGATATTAATTTAATCACTAGCCTTGAGGAGCTGAGGGTATAGAAAAAGATATCTTAAAACATTTATCGGGCCAGGTGGTGGCACACCTGGTTCAGCACACATGTTACAATGTGCAAGGACCCAGGTTTGATCCCCCAGTCCCCACCTGCAGGGGGAAAGCTTCACAAGTGGTGAAGCAATGCTGCAGGTGTCTCTCTGTCTCTCACCCTCTCTATCCCTCCCTTCCCTCTAAAATTCTGACGGTCTCTATCTATCCAATAAATAAATAAAGATAATTAAAAATTTTAACAAAAAACATCTAACCTGGGGACTGGATAGTGGTGCACCCAGAAGAGAACACATGTTAGCATGTACAAAGATCTAGGTTCAAGACCCTGGTCTCCACCTACAAGGGGGAAGTTTTAGCAGTGGTGGATCAAAGCTGTAGATGTCTCTCTTCTGTTTCTCAACTATCAGAAAAATCAAATAGTCTCTGAGGGTGGTAGAGTCATGCAGGCACCAAACCCAAATGATAACTTTAGTGTCAATAATAATCATTTAAAAATAAATATATACATACATACATACATACATATACATATATCGTGAGGGGAGTGGAGGGAACATCTATCCTGGAAGAGTATAGGAAAAGACCATTAAGGAAGTTCAGCCTAAGCACTGGTCAGCACAAGCAGGAATTAGCCAAGTGAAGGAGAAAGTGGGAAAGAAGGAACAGCATATGGAAAGACCTGGAGATGAGAGGGCCCACAATGTTGAGGGAACTCTAGATAGATTATGAGTGTGGAGCAGTAAGGAAGAGGCAAAAGTGGCAGAGGTAAGCCAGACGTCAGCAGTTAAGAAACTTGGTCTTGGTCACGCTGGATGGTAAGGAAACACACCAGAGGTTTTAAATATTGGTGAAGTAGTGCAGATTGTATTTCAGGGAAATCATGTTGGCAGTTTGCTAAGCAGAGAGGAGAGGAACAGATCCCACACAGATGAAAGGCCTGGAAGCATCCAAAGCCCAGTAATAGAATGTGACAAGAATAGAGAGGAGAGAAACCTAGGAGAGAGATCTTTCCAGATGGTGGAGGAGTCTGGGTTTGATTCTCCAGGTAACAGAGGTAAGATCCTTATGAGAGTTTAGTGTGGTGGTGGGACGTCAACTTTAGGCCATGTTTCCTAGATTTGCCATTAATCAGTCAAGCCTCTGGCAAACGCTAGAAGTCAAGCCTCTATCCCTTAGAGTACAATGAAGATGATAACAGAGATTAAATAAGCAAAAAAGATGTGTAAAAAGTAGTATCTTTTTTTCTTAAGGCTTTACTTACGGACCAGTGAAATAGCTTGGATAATGCTTTGCTTTGCCATGTGTGTGACCCAGGTTCAAGTCCAGCCCCCACTGCACTGAAGAAAGTTTCAGTGCTATGGTCTCTTTAACTCTATCAAAAAAAATTTTACCTATTAATGAAAGACAAAAAGAACCAAAACCAGGGCAGGAGAGACAACATAATGGTTATGCAAAGAGACTCTCATACCTAGGGCTCCAAAGTCCTGGGTTCAATCCCCTGCACCAACGTAAGCCAGAGCTGAACAGTGCTCTGGTAAATAAATAAATAAATAAATAAATAAATAAATAAATAAATAACCAGAACCAGAGACTCACTCTGGCATATGCAATACTACAAATTGAACTTTAATACTTCATCCACTGTGCCAACTCTCAGGTCATAGTACATACCATTTTTATGACTGTAACACATAATACATCTAGAATGTTAGTTCTAGAACTTATGTGGAATGTATCACACTAAAGGATTCTCAACTCTTTCATGAAAACCACTGTGCAGTGGATTAGAAGATAACTTTGTGGTGGAATGTCCTTTATCTTCATTTTTGAGCTTTGCATAACTGTACCTTTTTTTTTTTCCAGAGCTTGGGCCTCACACATGCATGATTTCACATCCCTGCGTTGCTTTTTCATCCTGATAGATGAAGAGGGAGACATACCTCAGCACCTCTTGTATGGTGCCAGGGATAGAACCTAGGTCTTGAGCATGGCAGGGTGAGCTGCTTCTCCAATGCTTATTTTATTTTGGAAGAGTTTACTTTTTGTGAGAGGGAGAAAAATTAAATGTTCTGCTCTTTAATATGTGGTGCCTAGGATCGAGCCTGATACTTGATCCTTGATCTACTAACTTTACATTTTATGTAGGAAAATTAACTAGTCACATTTGAGGTGTAGTTCTCTTTGAGATGCTCTGAGGAGGGGCCAGGCAGTGGTGCATCTGATTAAGAGCACAGGAGCAAGGACTCAGAGTCAAGCCCCACCTGCAGAGGTCAAACTTCATAAGTGGTGAAGCAGTGCAGGTGTGCCTCTTTCTCTGTCTTTATCTCTCCTTCCCCCTCTCAATTTCTCTCTGTACTGTCATGTATATATATATTTGAAAGAAGTTTCTCAGAGGAGGGCAGAAAACTAGCTCACCTTGGAGAGTGTCTGCTTTGTTGAAGCCTGCACTGGGGAAAGCTTTAGTACTATAGTGTCTTTCTCTTGCTCCCTCTGTCTCTGTGTGTGTCATTATATCTGAAGAAGTTGAATGGCAATAGTGAAGCCCTAGTGACACCAAAAAAAAAAAAAAAGAAAAAAGAAAAGGTTCTTAGGGAACTCATACACTGTCACGTCTCCGGCCTAAGACGTGCTCAGCACAAATGCTGAGCTTTGTACTGAGCACAGAAAACCAGCAGCTCAGCTTGAGGAGGTAGGCTTTCTCTGTCATCAGAGCCTGATGACAGCCTTCTAACTCTCCCAGCCCAGAGTATCTGGTGCTCATAGTGAATGAACTGCATATTCATTTTAACATGCCTTTTTTTGTGGAAAACAGTCTACTCAGTTAATGTGCAAAGGGAAAAGTATTTGTCGCAGGTGTTTATAAATAGAATAGCTCCTGGGAAGCTAGTTAATGGCCCTCTGAGGGCAGGAACAGAAGGCATGTGTAGACATAGAGATTGGGAGATTTGCCTCCTACTCTTTTGTACCTTTTGAAGAGCTATGCATATGTATTATCTGTTTAAACAAAGTTTTTTATATAAAAGTTCTTTTTTTTTTAATTGCCATCAGGGTAATTACTGGGGCTCAGTGCCTGCACAATGAATGCATCACTCCCAGCAACCATTTTTGCCTTTTTTTGTAATTTGATAGGGTAAAGAGAAATTGAGAGGGAAGGGGGGAGAATGAAAGGAAGAAAGAGAGACACTTGCAGCCCTGCTTCACTGCTTGTGAAACTTCTCTCTGAGGGTGGGGAGCTCCTCTTTCCCAGATCCCTTCCCCACTAGGGAAAAGGAGAGACAGGCTGGGAGTATGAATCGACCTGTCCACGTCCATGTTCAGCGGGGAAGCAATTACAGAAGCCAGACCTTCCACCTTCTGCATCCCACAATGACCCTGGGTCCATGCTCTCAGAGGGTTAAAAAATAAGAAAGCTATCAGGGAAGGGGATGGGATACAGAGTTCTGGTAGTGGGAATTGTGCGAAGCTGTACCCCTCTTATCCTATGGTTTTGTCAGTGTTTCCTTTTTATAAATAAAAAATTTAAAAAAACAAAACAGAAAATCATAAACAGTGGAGCAGAGCTGTGGTCTCTGTCTCCCTCATCCTCTCCCTTTCTCTTTCTTACATGCAATGAAAATAAAGGAGTAAAGCAATTGTGCATTTCCACCAGGGCTAGATCAGATGCACCTCTGACTTCACCTGCAGATTTGCTTTCTAGCACTTTGCTCAGTGGTCCAAAACCAGTGAACCTAAGAGTGACTCTTGGTTTCAATCCTGCACCACAGGACTTGGAATTCCCATTTGGGATCTACCTAGGCCTCACAGCTGGGGGACAGGGAGAGTGGCACTTGCCACATTCCCCACAGGGACAGGGAATATTCAGTACTGCCTATCTATTTGGAGAAGGGTTTCAGGATCTGGGGATGACAGAGAATAAATTAACGCAAAATGCTCCTTGAGAAATATAACATAAAGACTCAAGATCCATTTGCACTGGAGTCAAATGGTAATGAGTGACAATGACCATTGTCATTTTCTTTGTAAACCTCATTGATTCAGACTGGGGGCGGAAAGCAGCTTGCTATATGAGCCTGCTGTCTTTGAACTACTTAGACTCTGTCTGACCTACCTGAAATAGAGAGATGGCCTTGCTCCCTCAGGTACAGGCCTCAGCTGAGACGCAGCTTGAGTGTCCTCACAGTTTATCTGGGCAGCTTTGGCCTAACTGGGTACCGCCACCACATCTTATCTCTCCACAAGTTTCCTTTCTCCCTTCCTCTTCTCTCCAGTGCCGTCACTGGGGTGGAGTGCTCAGAAGGCAGTTGATGACCATTGGCTGGCACCTTGCTTTATAGGTGGGGAAACAGAGTCAAGCAGGACTGCATTCCATTTGCCAAGTTCCATTATATGAAGAACCACTGATTTCCAGTTCAACCCTTAGAGCCCATCTCGACCATAGAGAATACTTGAGAAGCTCCTGTGTTTCCATCTTCAGAGCCAGGGAAGTAGGGAAAGCAGTTATCAAACAAGAGTTGGGTCTAGACCATCAGAGAGAATGATTAAGCCACTGACAAATGTATATGTGAAGTAATAATCTGGGTAGGACCCTCTCCCAGTGCCCCATCTCTTCTTCCAAGCTTTACTTCTGTAATTCCCAGAGTTTCTGCAGAGCTTCAAGGGGGCGCTATGAAGCTGGTTACAGCAGGCTTGTCCTTCCTTGGAGCTGCCAGGTTGCTCAGGGTCTCCCTGCTGGTAACCAAGCCCTTGTCTGCCTTTCTAGCAGCCCAGCCCTTTCTTATTGTTGCTGTCTGTTTCCATTTGCTCCTTTTATTCTCCGGGTTTTCCTTGACTCTGATGTTTTTTCCCCCTGCTGCACAACAAGCCCTTCTGATCTCTGTGAAAGGCAAACCCGTGTCATTCTTCCAAATCATCATTGTATGACATGTTTTTATATCAGCCAGACAAAGGAGCTATTTGATCAGGGGGTATGGTGTGTGATTGTAAGAAATTCAGCTCGTCGGTGGCAACCATTGTTCCCCCAGCGGCTCCCTGACCCCATTCTGCTCCGGGAAAAATCGCCCTGAGAGTGGCCTCTATTCATGGACCAGCCCCAGTCCCCAGCCGTGCTCCTGGAGCACGCTTCATTCCTCGCAGTGTCAGCGATAGCTGCCCGCAGCCACCCTTTAACTCTTTCATCAGCATTAGGTTTCCAACCCCGCAGCTGTTATCACGGCCGGGAGCTCAGAGGGTTAGTGAGATAGGCATGCTTTCTGCTCGCCCTCTTATCTGGGAGAAATTCAACCTTCCTTTGAAATGGTCATTTGGAAATTACCCGTCTGCTGCTCTCAAGCAGCAGGCCTGGCTCGAATGCCCTGCCTGCCTTGGTTTTCCCCAGAGGACAGCCTCCGTGGTGCTGCCAGCTCAAGACCTGCTGCTGTGGGCTGCCTTCTGGTATGTAGGCCAGTGGCACCTCAAGACCTTTTCTGGTTGCCCTCATCTGGGGCCCCAGTGTCTTTGGTGAATTGTTACTTGGTCCCCTAAAGGTGAAGAAATGTATCCACATACTAATACACATTACTTGCTCAGGACCTGCTTCTTTTCCTTGTAGCCAGTACACACAGAACCCATATGCAGATGAAGCCTTGAGTTGGAACGGCCTACACATAGGCCCTCAGCCCTGACAACACAGTATGTTAGAAGTGAGACAAGTAAACCTATATCTCTAGAAATAACAGATAATGTTTTCTCATCCCTAACCCTGTGCCATTAAAATAGTGTGAGGTATACCTAAATAATTTGACCTAACTGCTTAGTATACAAATGACAGAGTTGGTGTGTCTACTCAGCCCACATCCAGTTGTGATCATAGGATGTGGATCACAGTATTATACATCCATGAGAACATCATCTTATTTTATTTTTCCTTTCTCTTTTTTTCTTTCTTGTCTTTTCTTTCTTTTTTTTTTTTTTCTTTGTCTCCAGGGTAATTGCTGAGGCTCATTGCCTATACCATGAATCCACTGCTCCTGGAGGCTATTTTTTCCCCTTTTGTTGCCCTTGTTGTTTTATCATCGTTGTGGCTATTATTATTATTGATGTCATTGTTGTTGGATAGGACAGAGAGAAATCAAGAGAAGAGGGGAAGACAGAGAGGGGGAGAGAAAAATAAACACCTACAGAGCTTGTGAAGCAACCCCTCCCCGCAGGTGGGGAGCCAGGGACTCGAACCGGAATCCTTAAGCTGGTCCCTGTGCTTCACGCCATGTGCACTTAACCTGCTGCGCTACCACCCATCCCCCTTTATTTTCATTTTTTATTCTTTTGACCAGAGCACTGCTCAGCTCTGGCTTGTGGTGTTGCCAGGGGTTGAGCTTGGGGCTTACAATGCAGTACCTACAAAAGTGATGACTCTGTGTACCGTAGCCAAAAATCTATCACCTAAAGTACTGATTTCTGCTGCAACATAAATGAACCTGAAACAACATGCTAAGTTAAAGCAGTATTACTAAAAGACATCCTTGTTGTGGTCTGGGAGGTGGCGCAGTGGCTAGGGCACTAAACTCTCAAGCATGAGGTCCTGAGTTCGATCCCCGGCAGCACATGTACCAGAGTGATGGCTGGTTCTTTCTCTCCTCCTATCTTTCTCATAAATAAATAAATAAATTATTTTTTAAAAAAAGACATCCTTGTAATATACGACTGTTTATATGAAATGTCCAGAAAAGGTAAATCCACAGAGAAAAGGAACTAGTATAGTGGTTTCCAGGGGCTGGGAGGAAGAAGGGGCTGCAGAGTAACTGCTAATGAATACAGGGTTGCTTTCTAATGTGATGCAAATGTTCTGGAATTAGACAGTGAGGTGATGGTGCAGACTTGTCAGTATACTAAGAGAATGTTCAGTTCTATACTATACAGCAGCAAATTTTGTAGAGTATGAAGTATATATCAACACAAAAGAGAAAAGATGGGAGAAAATATGTATAAACCACGACATATGATCACTCAAGCTAGAGACAATGAACCTGAGCCCTGCACGCCATCTGCCTTTACACCTTCTCCGAGGAGCTTGAGGGTGGCCTAGAGTCTACCCAGGCAAAGAGTCAATGGCTACTGGTGGCCTCTGGACCACATGAATTTGTATTCTTAGTTATTAGCTCCATGACTCCTAAACCCCTCAAGTCATTTGGTATAGTTTCTTCATGAACGTACTTTCTCTCTTCTAGTACACTTTAAAGGTTTACTCTACTCTGACATTGAACCCTGTTTGGCTCACTCGACACTGGCCTAGCCCTCCATCCATTCATATATATATATATTTAATATTTTGCTTATTTTATTTTAATGAGACTGAGATAAAGAGAAAAAGGTAAGACCAGAGTACTGCTTAGATCTGGCTTATAGTAATGCCAGAGATTGAACCTGAGACCTCAGAGACTCAAACATAAAAGCTTTTATGTTCATAAGCATAACTATTATGCTCTATTCGTTATCAGTCAATTATGTGGTATCCACTGTGCCAAGGAATCAAATAGGGCCTGAATAACATAGATTAAAAAGTTGAGTTTCTTTCCCTTCAGGACTATGCTTTCTACTGGGAAGGTAGGCATTTAAATATATGGAAGTACAAACATTTAAAAAAAAATTTTTTTAATATTTATTTTTATTTATTTATTCCCTTTTGTTGCCCTTGTTGTTTTATTGTTGTAGTTATTATTGTTGTTGTCGTTGTTGGATAGGACAGAGAGAAATGGAGAGAGGAGGGGAAGACAGAGAGGAGGAGAGAAAGATAGACACCTGCAGACCTGCTTCACCGCCTGTGAAGCGACTCCCCTGCAGGTGGGGAGCCGGGGTTCGAACCGGGATCCTTATGCCGGTCCTTGTGCTTTGCGCCACCTGCGCTTAGCCTGCTGCACTACAGCCCGACTCCCAGTACAAACAATTTTAAGATACAATAATGTACTGGGTTTAGGGAGGTCCAAACAAGGGTAATGCTGATTCTTCCTGAAGCTGGGAGTTTCTAGCTGCCTACTGCTTGACTTTCCAGGGGGAGTGTAACAGGGGCTATTTTGAGCACCACTCACAGGGAGAGAAGGATGCTCTGCTTTCCTCATCCCTTTACCATCATGCCTGCTTCTAAGTGGCTCTCAACCCCAATATCACATTGGGATGCTACCACAAGCAACTCTGGAACTCTTGGGGTGGTGCGTATCCCAGCTCAGACTCCCATTCTCTGCCTGAGTGTATTGTGTTCTTGCCTATCATTCTGCCCACTCACAAAGGTTTAAACAGTTAAGCCCCTTCACTGAAGTCACACAGCTGGTCAACAAAACCCCAGCTAGAACACAGCCTCCATCCTCTAGGTGAAGTCCTTCTTGCTTCCAGTAAGGGCTTGTATATTCCTAACAAAGTGCCTTTAACCTGAATAGAGGAACCTCAGTTGGCCCTAGGTCCCTTGTTTTCTATTAGTATTATTTCTTTTTTAAAAATATTTATTTATTCCCTTTTGGTGCCCTTGTTGTTTTATTGCTGTAGTTACTATTGCTGTTGCTATTGATGTCATCGTTGTTGGATAGGACAGAGAGAAATGGAGAGAGGAGGGGAAGACAGAGAAGGGAGAGAAAGACACCTGCAGACCTGCTTCACCACCTGTGAAGTGACTCCCCTGCAGGTGGGGCTCCAACCGGATCCTTATGCCGGTCCTTGTGCTATTAGTATTATTTCTTATCCAGAGCATTGCTCAGCTCTGGCTTTTGGTGGTGCAAGGAATTGAACCAGGGACCTCAGGTGCCACAGGCATGGAAGTCTATTGCACTACTGATGATTTTGTCTCCCCAGATTTTTGCTTTTTTATCTTATCCCTCAGTCTAGTTCTTTTTTTTTTTTTTTTTAACCTCCAGGGTTATTGCTGGGGCTCTGTGCCTGCACTACGAATCCACTGCTCCTGGAGGCCATCTTTTCCCGCTTTGTTGCCCTTGTTGTCATCATTATTGTTGTTATCATTGCTGTTGTTGTCATTGCTGGATAGGACAGAGAGAAACCGAGAGAGGAGGGGAGACTGAGAGGGGGGAGAGAAAGATAGACACCTGCAGACCCGTTTCACCGCTATGAAGCGACCCTCCTGCAGGTGGGGAGCCAGGGGCTCCAACCGGGATCCTCCTGCCGGTCCTTGCGCTTTGCACCATGTGCGCCCAACCCGCTGCGCTACCGCCCGACCCCCCAGTCTAGTTTATTTTAAGGGAGTCAAGAGTAGTCATAAGCAAATGATTAGTAGCCCCTCAAGGGTGCATATTGTGGTCTTGGCATAGACATCAAGCTGGAACTTTTGGTCTCCTATAAGTGGTCCATGTAACCCCTTGCCAAACAGCCTGGGTCCCACATACCAAGGATTTATTTATTTATCTATCTTTCGGTAAAAGATTTATTTAGAGAGTCGGGCAGTAGCACAGCGGGTTAAGCACACGTGGTGCAAAGCGTAAGGACTGGCCTAAGGATCCTGGTTGGAGGCCCTGGTTCCCCACCTGCAGGGGAGTTGCTTTACAGGCGGCTAAGCATGTCTGCAGGTATCTATTTTCTCTCCCCCTCTCTGTCTTCCTCTCCTCTCTCCATTTCCCTCTGTCTTATCTAACAGTGACAACATCAACAACAACAACAATAATAACCACAACAACAATAAGAAACAAGGGCAACAAAAGGGAAAATAAATAAATAAATAATTTAAAATATTTATTTAGTTGTGAGAGAAGAGGAGAGAGAGCTAGATCACCACTCTGGTATATATGTTGCCAAGGATCAAACTTGTGGTTTCATGCTTGAGAGTCCAATGCTTTAGCCACTGCACTACCTTTAAAGCCACCCATGGATATTTCAAACTAGACAGAAGAAGCAATGGCTTCAATTGCCACCAACATAAAAAAGAGTTCTCCCTTGGAAAAGTCAGAGGTAAGAAAGCTTGGAGGTTAAGGGATTGGATTTTAAAGACCAAGAGATCTGGACATAAATTCTGACTGTAGACCTCTGAAAAGAAAATATCCCTTAGTCTACAGCCACACCATTCTGAACATGCCCAGTCTCATCTGATTGGAAGGAAATAGCCCGGGGCCAGGCTGTGGCACACCTGGTAGAGTGCACATGTCACAATGCACAACGACCCAGGCTCAAGCCCCTTGTCCCCACCAACAGGGGAAAAGCTTGTCGAGTTGCAAAGCAGTGCTGCAGGTGTCTCTCCTCTCTCTCTCCTACCTCCCCCTCCCATCTCGATTTCTCTCTGTCTCTGTCCAATAAGTAAATATATTAAAGTAAAAAAGAGAAAGAAATATCCCTTTACTTTTCTGATCCTTTATTTCACCAGTTATAAAATATGGATAACAACTCATTTAGTTAATGAAATCCTAATGAAGATGGCAACTATTAATAGTAGGGTGTCATGAAAGTAGAATGAGAGGAGACATATGAAGGACTCAGCAACAGTCCCTGGCACATGGAGAGTATCAAATAGTCTAATAGCTATTAACTCATTTTCTTTTTTCTTTTTTTTTTAACCTTTATTTACTTGATAGAGAAAGCCAGAAATCAAAATGGAAGGGGACGATAGAGAGGGAGAGAGACAGAGAGACACCTGCTTCACCACTTGCGAAACTTTCTCCCTGCAGTCTGGCTTTGCCGTGGTGCAGGGGATTGAACCTGGGACTCTGGAGCCTCAGCATGAGAACCTGTTTGCATAACCATTATGCGAGCTACCCCTGCCCCTGTTTTTAACTTTATTTTTTAATATTTATTTATTCCCTTGTGTTGCCTTGTTATTTTTATTGTTGTAGTTATTGATGTTGTCATTGCTGGATAGGAAATAGAAAAATGGAGAGAGGAAGGGAAAGACAGAGAGGGGGAGAGAAAGAGAGACACCTGCAGACCTGCTTCACCCACTTTTGAATCGACTCCCCTGCAGGTGGGGAGCCAGGGGCTTGATCTTTACGCTGGTCCTTGCACTTTGCACCACCTGTGCTTAACCTGGCTGCGCTACTGCCCAACTCCCTGTTTTTTTCTAAAACTACCACTAATCTTCACAAGGCCCCAAACCCTGGAGGTTGGTGGCTAAATCTCCTCAGATTCTGTTTCCAATTGTCTTATTTGCCCCCAAACAGCAGAGCACAAAGGCATCCAGAAGTGAACTTTGCTTAATCCTTCAGTCACCAGAGAAATCTTTACTCTATTCCAAAAGTACATGAAGAATTATCCTCATTGATAAGTAATTATAATTCTTTGTTACAATAAAATAATATATAATATGATAGAGAATTGTTTGGACAACAAATGTAGAAAAGATAATTTTACATTTTGAAGGGCCTGCAGGAGTTGATCATGGAAAA